>NC_091111.1:0-326428 GCF_024713975.1 Paralichthys olivaceus | reverse complement strand
ATTGACTTGAATTGAATCTCAAGGTTTGTGTGTTTTCCGGCACTATAACTAACTCAGTATATATATAAATATTTTTTTAGAGGTGACAGAGATTTTTAACCTTAGTCTTGTTTATAGTAACTGCCCTGCCTGTATGTTACGTTTCAGAAGATTGAACTTTAGAAATTTGGAGGAAAAAAAACATACTTATCATTACTGCACTTATAACCTGCTAATAACTAAATATAAAAAAACCTTGAGGTGACACAGATATTTCAACTCACGCATGTTCAGACTGACCTCCACTGTCTGTCAAGTTTTCAGAAGATGTTACTCAGAAAAGATTAATGAAAAAAAAAAGAACCTTTTCCCTATGGTACTCATAACTTGACCCCCCACTGACTGTATCTCAAGTTTCAGAATATTTTACTGTAAAATTACCATCAAATGTGGTTATTTTTTCATTACGGCACTCATAAATGGGCCTTCAAGCTAGCTCAGCTAGCCAACTCGAGCTGCGCTGCTTCAATCATGTGACATATCATGTGAAATACCTCACTCTCTTCAGTCACCTATAACACACACCCAACTTATTAGTCGGCCTATTTAAGCAGAGAAACTGTCCACTCTTTACTTGCCCCCGCTGCTGCGTCAGTATTGCTGGCTGCAAGTTGCTTCAGCATCTCAGCGGTTGGCCATGTGATCGTTGTGCCTCCGCGGGTCGCTCCTCTTCAATTCAAATGAGTCTGTGTCCTCCGGGGAAGAATTCCGCCTCATTCCCCAAACTCGGGCTCAGTCCCTCGAAATTAACTTGGATGTCCAGTGTCTTCACCAGTGGCGGCTGGCCCATAGGGGGCGCTGGGGCTCAGCCCCACCAACTGTTGAAGGGAATTTTTTTTTTTTTTAAATCAATGTCAGTTTTACTTAATAGTGTGTGCCTACATGCAATTTAAATCATTTAAACAACATTTCCACCAACTGACACTCATTAAACAGTGAATTTCCACTGACAGACAGTGTATCATTCTCTCATGGGGCAATCGGCAAAGTGCCCCTGACCTGCAGCTAAACAGCCAATCTAGTTATGGTTGCTAGGGGGAAATTATGAATATTGGCCAATCAACATCGCCAAATTTAACGCCGGTGGTGCGCTGGAAATTTAGCCACAACTGCTACGTAAAATGCATGTGGGTTTAGGATTGCTAAAGCTACATGAGGAGCCAGCGATAGTTTTTTTTCGTAGTGCGACTCCCAGACTCCGTCCTACGCTACGGGGGGGGGGGAAATACGCGCGACGACGAGGAGAGAGATGATGGCGGTGACAACCGGAGCTCAAGAGCAGCTTCCACCAAATGCGGTGAAATCATTATTAATGTACCCTTTTGCGAGTCGGACGGCGGAGGAAGGAATTTTGTGGTGCTTTTTAATTAGCAATACGGGGACATGATGAAAGGGAATCCTCAGACAACGCCGGAATATTCAGAGGTTTAGTGGACTTAATGGCATCCATTGATCGAGACTTGAGGGAGCACCTTGAAAATGCGACCGTATTTAAAGGCACCTCGAAGACAGTTCAGAACGACACAGAGAGGAACAGAGACACAGAGTGTCTTAAGTTAATTCAATGGGCAATATGTAATAATATTATTGTATTATGTAATTGTAATATAGTTGTGGAGTATGCTTTGTTTCTTCTCTCAGGCTGTGAGATGCAATGACAAATGTATGGCTGATGCTGTTTTCTCCAAGCAAATGTTGCATTTTTTTTCTTGATTAGAGATGGTGTTAAAATCATTTGTTTATGTTTAATTTTTGAAAAT
The DNA here is from genome assembly GCF_024713975.1 of Paralichthys olivaceus. Taxonomy (NCBI): domain Eukaryota; kingdom Metazoa; phylum Chordata; class Actinopteri; order Pleuronectiformes; family Paralichthyidae; genus Paralichthys; species Paralichthys olivaceus. The sequence goes on along the minus strand of NC_091111.1, from coordinate 324,629 downwards.
AACTTGGTTCTAAATTCTTTGTATATGTTACATTTTAATAGGAAAAGTTCTGTTTCATTCTCTCTTCTCAACTCACACTAGCCTTAGACACTCCCCCCTCCACTCACTCACTCATTCACTCACTCACTGTTGATTTGTATAGATTCAGCTGAAATCATACCCTTGTTGTGAATTTATCCCTTGATTGTATTGTATAGTATTTGATAGCATAAAGTCTAATAGAGCTGTAAAGTGTTACTTTTTCTGTGAAACTGGAAACTGAAATTAAATTATTATTGTGGAACTGTAGTCATTTTCCATTTTCATTTGAATGCTTATGCTAGATTAGGCAGGGAAATCTGTTGGGACACCAGCCCCACCAAGATTTTTTTTCACCAGCCGCCACTGGTCTTCACCATAGCTCCCGGAAACCTCTCGACTGTGGACTTTTGTCACAGTTCATCTCTGCCTCACCACTCTGCACCAGCCTGCTTCAATCTGCCAATCAGACACACCCCTCTCATCAAGCCAATTCCACTCACCTGTGCTCTCTGCTCTGGCTGCATTTAAGCCCCAGCTCCACTCTCACTCATTGCCAGATTGTTCTTGATGCTTGCACCAGACTCTCCAGTGTTTCTCTGGCTGATCTCTCGGTTTCGACCCTGCTTATCTCCGACCATCCTGCCTGACCAATCTCCTGGTAATCAACTCAGCCTTCCGTCCCCGACCACGATCCTCGCCTGTCCCTTTCAGGATTCTGCCTGTCTGCTCCCGTGGCTATCCGGTGATTACCTGATTCTGCTCTGCATAGAGAGTGTCACTCTCGTCTCCTCTGTGGCATCCTGCAGTTCTGTGGCTCTAACAATAAAGTTTGTTACCAACGATACCCGCCTGTCTTTGTGCTGCTATTGGGTCCAAACCACACCCTTTACAGTACAATCTGGCCAAAGAATGGACCCAGCGCACATCCCCGATCCACTGGCTTGCCTAGACCGGGTGGAGACCCAGCTCCAGCATCAAGAGGCGATGTTAGCCTCCACCACGGTGAACATTCAGTTAGCAGCAGCTAACCAAGAGCAAGCGCTAGCCACGCTATCCGCCCAGATTCAACAACTCACCGTGACCCTCACCCAGTCCGTCTCTCTGCCAGCTCATCTGAGTCATCCTCCTCCACCAGCTCCAGCATATCCTGGTCCTGTCGTAGAGGCTTGAGTGGGAGCTCTGGAACGCTATGCTGGGGACCCAGAGGGTTGCAATCCATTTATCACAAACTGTTCAATCCTCTCTGCTCTGCAACCCCACACCTTCGCCTCTGAGGAAGCTTAGGTGGCGTTCACGATAAATAAGCTGACAGGTTGCACTCGGCTGTGGGGAACAGCCAAGTGGGAACGCCACACGCCCGCTTGCTCCTCCTTCAACGCCTTCACCACCGAACTTCGCAAGGTGTTCAGTATAGCATCCCGAGGTCCCGACGCTTCCGGGGGTTTCCTGAGTTTCAGACAGGGAGCCTGCTCGGTGACCGACTACGCCATTGACTTCCGCATCCGGGCTCGCAGGAGCGAGTGGAACCAGGCAGCACAGGTGGATGCCTTCCTGTTGGGGCTGGCCGACTACGTCAAGGGCTCCTGGAGGGAGCTACAGTCTTCACCAAACTCGATCTACGTAACGCCTACCACCTGATCCAGATCCGAGAGGGAGATGTATGGAAGACGGCGTTCAACACCCCCACCGGCCACTATGAGTACCTAGTGATGCTGTTTGGCCTCACCAATGCCCCTGCTGTCTTCCAGGCCCTGGTTAACGACGTACTCAGAGACATGCTTAACAAGTTTGTATTTGTCTACCTCAATGACAGCCTGATCTTCTCCCGATCCAAGGACGAACACATTCACCATGTCCAGAGGGTGCTCCAACGGCTCCTAGAAAAGTCACTCTTTGTCAAGGCAGAGAAGTGTGAATTCCATGTTCCATCCGTCTCCTTCCTGGGGTACGTCATAGGGAGGGGGACCATCCAGATGGACTCTGCCAAGGTCTCTGCTGTCACTTCCTGGCCCACTCCGGACTCCCGTAAGCAGCTACAGCGTTTTCTGGGCTTCGCCAACTTTTACCGGAGGTTCATCAGAGGGTACAGCACGGTTGCAGCCCCCCTCACGGCCCTCACCTCCTCCAAGGTGCTGTTCCGGTGGTCTTCGGCCACCAATGAGGCTTTCCGGCCCCTGAGGAAACGTTTTACGGCGGCCCCAACCCTCATAATGCCTGACACCGAACGACAGTTCGTGGTAGAGGTGGACGCCTCTGACGTGGGAGTTGGGGCTGTTCTGTCTCAGAGAGCCGCCATCGACCAGAAGCTACACCCCTGCGCCTTCTTCTCCAGGCGGTTGACCCCGGCCGAGAGAAACTATGATATTGGTAACAGAGAGTTACTAGCAGTGAAGTTGGCGCTGGAGGAGTGGCGACACTGGTTAGAGGGGACCAAACTGCCGTTCCTGGTGTGGACAGATCACAAGAACCTGGAGTACATCCAGTCAGCCAAGAGACTGAACTCCCGCCAGGCCCGGTGGTCACTATTCCTGACCAGATTCAACTTCTCTCTCTCATATCGGCCGGGGTCCCGCAACGTCAAGCCTGATGCCTTGTCTCAGCAGTTCCAGGACGAGGAGAGGGAGGCGGGCGAACCCAATACCATTCTTCCAGCCTCACGTCTCATCGCCACACTTACCTGGGAGGTGGAGGAAAGGGTCAGAGCGGCCATCCAGGACCAGCCTGGACCCAGTTCCTGTCCGCCAGAACGCCTGTATGTTCCACCTGACCTCCGGTCCGAGGTTCTCCAGTGGGCTCATTGCTCCAAACTCACCTGCCACCCTGAGATCCAGCGGACTAAGGAGGTTATACAGCGTCGCTTCTGGTGGGCCACTCTGACGGGGGATACTCAGAGCTTCGTCAACGCCTGCCCCACCTGCAACCAACACAAACCCACGCTCCAAGCTCCTGCTGGTCTCCTGCACCCACTACCAGTACCTCATTGTCCTTGGTCAAACATCTCTGTGGACTTCGTCACCGGTCTACCACCATCCAGCGGCAACACCACCATTCTGAGGGTTGTGGACCGGTTTAGCAAGATGGCCCACTTCGTGCCCCTGCCTAAGCTCCCTTCAGCCAAGGGGACTGCTAAGTTGTTGCTGAGACATGTGGTCTGTCTCCATGGCATCCCAGTGGATGTGGTTTCTGATCGGGGCCCCCAGTTCACCTCTGTTTTCTGGAGAGAATTCTGCTTGCTCCTGGGGGCCACCGTCAGTCTCTCATCAGGGTGCCATCCCCAGTCTAACGGCCAGACAGAGCGAAAGAATCAGGAGATGGAGATGGCTCTCCGCTGCATGACTTTACAATCCCCATCGTCTTGGTCCGAACAGCTCCTGTGGGTGGAATACTCCCACAACACCCTGACCAGTTCTGCCACTGGCCTCTCTCCCTTCCAGTGCGCATATGGCTACCAGCCACCTCTGTTCCCAACCCTAGAGAGAGAGACTTCCTGTCCATCCGTCCAGGCCTTCATCCGCCGCTGCCGTAGGACCTGGATCCGAGCTCGAGCTGCCCTCCTCAAAGCCGCTGGTCGCTATGCCCCTGCCTCCAACCGCTCCCAGGCTCCAGAATATCAGCTCGGTCAAAAAGTTTGGCTCTCCACCCGTGACCTTCCCCTGAGGGTGGAGTCAAAGAAGCTGGCCCCCCGCTTCATTGGTCCTTTCGAGGTGGTCAAGATCATCAACCCGGCAGCGGTGAGACTCAGACTCCCCAGATCTATGCGCGTCCATCCCACATTCCACGTTTCAAGAATCAAGCCGGTCCAAGAGAGTGCCCTGGTCCCCGCCGTCCCACCTCCTCCACCTCCTCGTTTCATCGACGGAGGCCTCACCTACACGGTCCGCCATCTCCTGCAGTCCCGCCAACGTGGGAGGGACCTCCAATACCTGGTGGACTGGAAGGGATACGGCCCCGAGGAGAGATCCTGGGTCCCTGCCAGACACATATTGGATCACCGAATCATCAGGGACTTTCATCAGCGTCACCCCGATCAACCCACCAAGACCAGTTATATCCCCAGACCACGGACTCCACCCCCCCGGCCATCCCATCACACAGAGCCATCGGATGAGGAGTCTGACGCTGATGATGGTTGCAACAGTAACCCCCCCTCTGACACGGACGATGCATTCCCTTCAGTCGGGGATGAGGGGATGGAGGTAGACGTCTCGGACGAATATTATAGGATTATAGGATTAGGAATCTGCCTGTCTGCTCCCGTGGCTATCCGGTGATTACCTGATTCTGCTCTGCATAGAGAGTGTCACTCTCGTCTCCTCTGTGGCATCCTGCAGTTCTGTGGCTCTAACAATAAAGTTTGTTACCAACAATACCCGCCTGTCTTTGTGCTGCTATTGGGTCCAAACCACACCCTTTACAACTTTGCACCGAAACCTTTAAGATTCGTGCACCTGTAACGTTCATTCACCAGGCCTGTACGACGAGGAAGTCTTCAACTACTTTGTGACTCAAGAAAAACTCTGCAAGGCCGAACATCAAAATTCACAGACAGCGCTCCTCCTCAAGCTGAAGTTGCACCAATTTATACTACTGTAGATATTGTCCCTCTGCTCGAATTAACTCTGCTGTTAACATTATGAATGAAACAATTCAGTCTACACAAAAATAACGTCATCTCCCCTGCATGTGATGTAAACAACACTGGCGAGCTGGCAGTGCTTCCTGGTGACGTCACTCCCACAGGATTATGGGAGCTGTAGTCCCAACTCCATGGGTTCGAAGTTCCAGGTAATCTGTATTGTTATTCTGGAAACATTCATATATATATTTATGTATTTATTTTTAATTTCCAGGTGCATATATGCACTAAAAAAAAGTAATTTGCAATTTAAAAAAAATAAAGCCTAGAACCAGGTATGGACAGGCATCTTACATATATATATATAAATTAATTAATCTCTTTGACAGGCCATGATGTCTACTAAGAAAGCAATGGTTTGATTTGAGGGATTTTTCATAGTTTCTAAAATCTATGGCTATTGACACAATAGATCATAAGATTCTGCTACAGAGATTAGAACAACATATAGGAATTAAAGGAACAGCACTACACTGGTTTAAATCATATTTATCAGATAGATTCCAATTTCTTAATGTTAACAATGACTCCTCCATGCACATGCAAGTTAATCATGGAGTTCCACAAGGTTCTGTCCTTGGACCAATACTCTTCACCTTATATATGCTCCCCTTAGGCAACATTATCAGACAGCACAACATACAATTCCACTGCTATGCAGACGACACCCAATTGTATATTTCCATGAAGCATGATGAATCTAATCGCCTAGTTCAACTTCAGGAATGTCTCAAAGATATCAAGGCCTTGATGACCCAAAATGTTCTACTTTTAAACTCAGACAAAACTGAGGTTATTGTAATTGGCCCTAAACATATTAGATAAACACTGTCTGACCAGATAGTCACCTTGGATGGTGTCAGTCTGGCCTCCAGCTCCACTGTGAGGAACCTTGGAGTGTTGTTCGACCAAGACATGTCATTTGACCCCCATATTAAACTAGGGTCTAGGACGGCTTTCTTCCATCTGCGCAATATTAACAAAATTAGAAACATCCTGTCTAAGCAGGATGCTGAAAAACTAGTCCACACGTTTGTAACCTCTAGATTAGATTACTGTAACTCTCTATTAGCAGGATGCTCCATGAAGACTGTTAAAAGTCTCCAGTTGGTCCAAAATGCTGCAGCATGAGTGCTGACAGGAACTAGAAGGAGAGATCATATCACTCCTGTCTTAGCTTCCTTACATTGGCTCCCGGTAAAATTTAGAATAGAATTCAAGATCCTGCTCCTCACTTTTAAAGCCCTCAACAATCACGCCCCCTCATATATCAAAGAGTTGATAACACCTTATTATCCAAGTAGATCACTTCTTTCCCAAAACACAGGCTCTCTAGTGGTTCCAAGAGTCTGTAAGAGTAGAGTAGGAGGTAGAACATTTAGCTATCAGGCTCCTCGCCTATGGAACCAGCTCCCACTCTGGGTTCGGGAGGCAGACGCTGTCCCAGCATTTAAAGTAAAACTAAAAACCTTCCTCTTTGACAAAGCCTATAGTTAGGGCTGGATCAGGTGAGTCCTGAACCATCCCTTAGTTGTGCTGCTATAGGTTTAGACTGCTGGGGGAACTCCCATCATGCACTGAGCACTTCTTCACTTCCCTCTGTCTCTCTGTCTCTCTGCCCCCCCACACCTGTTTATTTATTAGTTTTAACATGTCATCATGTCAAAGTGTCACTTTGTCCTCCCATAGTCCCTCTGGCTCTTCTCTCTATCTCGTTTCAGATAACTCCGGCACCGGGACTGCAGGACAACAACGACTACCATCACCATTGTTAGCATTAATTAAAATAACTCAGTAATTCATTAATATATCTAATCCTGTTGTAGATCACTACATTGTTATTGTTATAGTCAGCCCTGATAGTGATTGGTGCCCAATTGTTCCCGGTCTCTCTCTCTCCACCTCATCTCTTTCTTCTCTCCCCCGCTTTCCACCCATCTCTCCTTTCCTCCCCCCTTACTTTTCTTTCCTCACCCGAACCGGTCGAGGCAGATGACCGCCCATATTGAGCCTGGTTCTGCCAGAGGTTTCTCCCTGTTAATGAGTTTTTCCTCTCCACAGTCGTAAAGTGCCTTGAGATAATGTAAATTATGAATTGGCGCTATATAAATAAAATTGAATTGAATTGAATTGAATTTCAAAGATAACCTTGGGAGAGTCCAGTGTCACCTTGTGTATTGAGACCAAGTTTAACTGCAACACAAGGAGAGCCTCAATACTTTCTCAGCTAACATTCCTGAATTGCCCTTTCACCAATCAATTAATAAATAACAACCTGACATGTAAGGATGGGAAATAAAACAATATCAACAATCATCGCAGTATAAATTATTTTATAGTAAAGGTGCAACGTATATGTTGTTCAATCTTCTCAGGTGGGTCTCAAAGTTCTGCTGTTTTTCAAAAGTCATTCTCTCTCATTCCTTCAGCACCGCAGACGAGGCACAGACATTTTATCATCAGCATGTCGGTGAATCGTTAGTAACTCATAAACTGACTGAACAGATATACAGTAGGACTGACTGACTGTCCCCTTAGGCTAAGGTACCATTGCTATGAAACAATACTGTAGCTGTTTCACATAAACATGATTAATGTTGGCTGGCCTTTAGTATTTATAGCATGCAGCATTTCAGTTGATATTCCCACATATAAAGGTTGTTTGATCAAGTCTGAACAGACTTATAAGCAATGGTTAGAGGTATAGGTGTACTTAATGAGTAAGCCTTTGGACATTGGACAGGTACAAGACACTGTTACACTGCTTTTTAATTAAACTCTTTTCTAAATGCTCTGCCAGCTTAATTTTGTCTCATGGAACACTTCAGCTTTGACATCACTGGTGTAACTCTGTAATATTAACTGTCTTTATTCAGTATTTCTATCTGATGTGCTTATACATTTTGTTTGTCATAAATGCTATTGTTATAATTTACTTCCTACTATCGGACTGACTGTTATGTGGGAGACTCCCTTGTTCTAGGTCATTTTTGGGTAATAAGTGAGGCAATGCACCGGAAGTTTAAGAGTAGTTTTTTCCTGCGGTTCTCTTAGTTTGGAGAAATAGACCTACTAGACATGTTGTTTCTTTGTTTTTTTTGTTTTGTCTTTATATGGGGTTAGGCTACAATTCAAACCGTAGTACAGACAAACTACAGCCGTTAAAAGGACAGATCAAAATGACAGAGCCAAGAACACATTTCTTTTGGACCATTTTCTGACCCCCATCTTTCCAACCTTTATGTCTGTGTCTCCCTACTTTAAACCAAAAAACCTTAAATGGTTAACAAAAAAACTTCTGTGATGCTCTAAGGATGGGAGATAACTCATGGAACATAAAGTGGGTAAACGGACCAATAAGATGCTCAAGAGTGTTTTCTTATCTAAAAAATCTAAAAGCTAATGTGATTTTCTGCCAAGAGACACATTTGAAGGTATCGGATCATGTTAGACTGTGGAAAGCTTGGATTAGTAATGTGTTCCACTCCAATTTTAATACTGAGACAGTGGGAGGCTACACACTCTATGCCGATCCCTGAGGCATTCATTTCACTAGATGCTGTGAAGGCCTTAGATCGCATAGAGTGGGAGTATTCATTTGCAGTCCTGCAGAAATTCAGCTTGGATTCATTTCCTGGATTAGACTCCTGTTATTCATCTCTACAAGCATGTATTTCCACCAACTCACTATACTGTCCATATTTTTCATTATCAGGAGGCATGCCACATGCTTACCCATGTTTTTACCAAAATCCTTTTTCCACTCTATTGACAAGGCTATCTTGATCTTTATCTGCGCTGGTAAAATCCCAAGATTCAACAAGATCTTTCTGCAATGCCCCAAAATATGGTGATACTAGCCCTTCCTACATTTATTTATTATTTAATTATTATTAATATTATTACTGGGCAATTACCATTCAAAAAAAAATTAATTCTAGATTAATGCTCTTGAGATAGACTGGTGCATTTTAGAGGCTCTGTCATGCCACTCATCTTCAGCTTTGATATTTTCATCTCTCCCCGTGAGATCAACCTGCCATTTTCTTCAAACCCAATTATTATTGCTACTACTACATTTTTCCTTCACTTTAAATTCTCCACAGTCTCCTCTCTGGGTCCTATCATTATAAATCACCTTTTTCGACCTTCTATAATGAATGCAACTTTTTTTCAGTGGAGAATTAAGAGACTGATGTGCTGCATAGACCTATATGATGATGATGATGATGATGATGACCACTTTTCCAGCTTCCTTATGTAAGAAATATGATTTGGCCCATTTGTACCTCTTCAGATACTTTCAGATCTGTCACTTTGTACATAAACAGTCCCTTTCACGCCCCAACTTTTGTAAGATATTATGGGAAAGACTTCTAGAAACAAATCCAACTCAGATGGGACTGATTTCTAATTTTTACAAACAGACTATTGCTGTCATTGATAATTTTTCTGTAATTAGTGTAATTATTTGGAGGATTGGTGGGTAAGTTCATTGAACAAAGTGAACACCTACATATTGTGCCAGACTGAGTCTATTTCAGTTTAAAGTTGCCCATAGGATGCATTTTATTAAAAGCAGGTTAGCTAAATTATTTCCAGATCATGACCCAAGCTACAATCATTGTGGTTATCCAGAGGCAGGACTACTACACATATTTTGAGACTGTCACAAACTTGGGGACTTCTGGTGCTACTTTTTTGACACCCTGAAAACACCTCTCTTCTGGCACACTGTAGAATACTGCTTGTGTGGAAATCTCCTATCCCACCATCTCAGTCGGGTCGGCTAAAGGATGTGATGTTTTTATTGAGGCTTGAAAAAATGTAATATGCACTCAGGGAATCTAAGGATCATTTTATTAAGATATTGCCACCTTTCATTTTATATTTTAACAACCCATCTATGTTGCTTCCTGACCAACCTGGCTAGTATGATATGTTTATTAGTTTGACTGGTCCTCTGTCTGTCTAACAGATATCACACTGTAGCTTCACAGCACAACTACTGCACTACAGAACTTTATTTATTTGTCTAGGCTATCTGAGTGGCTCAATGGTCCTGTTTGTATCTGTTCTTTCTCTTTTATTTATTTATTTATTTTTTGTGCTGTTCTTTATGTAAATTGAACTTAAGTTGTAAAACAAGGCTTACTTCTTGTTGCCAGTAGGTGAGGCTATCACTATCACTACTTATAGACAAATAGATCTGTTCAGGTCAGGGCTCTGATGATGCCTGACCATTTTGAGGCCAATTGGACAATGCACAGTGCAAAATTAAAGGCAGATTTGGTTACCTTTTCTATATGGCACTCATAACTTGCAAATATATTATTTTAAAAACACTCTTGAGAGGTTGCTTTCTTCAAGACCTGGCTACCGAAACTACTGGAGATTAGCACAAAAGAAGGATCTGTTAAGGTGGATCGTTGCCATCGTGCCCTCACACGTCGTCCACTCCCCGGTCAGCGGCCCCGGGCTGTCATCCCGAAGCTCCACAACTTCCAAGATAAAGCCTGGATCATGCAAGCGGCAAGGAAAGCACAGTCCCTGGCATACAACGGCGCCTCGATCATGATCTTCGGCGATTTCTCTGCTGCCGTTATATAGAAACGTCAGGAATATTACGCGGTGAAACAGCAGCTTAAGGAGAGAGGGATCGTCTTCGCTATGATGTACCCAGCCATGCTCAGGATCAAACACAATGGGCAGGAAAAAGTCTTCAAACATCCTAAAGAAGTGGCTGCCTTCCTGGATAAAGAGTCACAGCGTGGAGGATCGCCCTCCACGCTCTCTGATGAGTGAGAGTTTTTGTTTCTTCAGCTGTGGTCATCTACTGATCTTCTCTGCAAATGTCAGGTTTGCTCTCTATAACACTGAGACGGGTTGACTGGTAACTTTTCTTTATTTTTCAGTCTATATTTGTCTCTTCTGTTGTTGTTAGGAGATTTTTTTATGTCTCTGACTATGCTATATGGATATTCTAGTTACATGATCTATACATTTATGACTATGGATCCTTTTTCTTTGTTTCATTTTTGTTTTCTCCTCACCGTTATGCATTTGCAGTTGCTTACAAGATCACTGATGGCTTCTTAATAATTTTTCTTCTGTTATTTGAGCTGCGGGCCAGCAGTTGAGGTGTGTTACTAATTCAAGGTTTGAAAAGAGTTTAATTGCTGGTCCAGCATCCTCCTCTATTTGAGTAGGGAGGTTAGTTCGCACCCCTGATGGGTGTAATAGACCGAAGTCTGACCCCAATGTCTATCTGTTATCTTTGCTTGTTTTGTTTGTATATAGTTCTTCTAAATGTTGGCAAAGCAGTGTTTTCATTTTCTTTTTATGTTTTGCTTTTTGGTTTAGCTTCAGGGAGCTCTGGTGGCTTTTAGTATTTAGTATTTAGTATTGGTTTCCTTAACTCATGATGGCCAGTGACAGACCTACACTGAAAATGTGTAGCTGGAATGTGGGGGGTATACATAATCCTATTAAGAGGAAAAAGATTTTAAGTTCTCTAAAAAAAGAACATGTTCATATAGCTCTCCTGCAGGAAACACACCTAACCGATAATGAGCATTTAAAGCTGAAGCGTGACTGGGTGGGGCAGGTGTTTAGTTCATCTTTTACTAGTAAGAGCAGGGGTGTCGCAATTCTAATACATAAGCATCTACCTTTATCTGACGTCCAAACTATTTCTGACAAATCTAGTAGATATGTCATGCTAAGGGGTCGTCTACATGGCCAACTGGTGTCATTCTTGAATATTTACTTTCCCCCAGTCCAGTCTAATGACTTTATCTCGCAAGTGTTTTCCTTGTTTGCTGATTGGATTATTGAGAATACAGTCGTTGCGGGTGATTTTAATTGCTATTTCTCCTCAGTAATTGTCAAATTGCCGTCAGTACAAAATTCAATGTCTGGAGGGGCTAGAGCCATGGTAGAAACCTGTGACGAACTTAATATAGTGGATACCTGGCGTGTTTTACATCCTAAGGACATTTTATTCTGGTGTACACAAAACATCCAGTAGAATTGACTTTGTTTTAACCCCTAAAATTTTATTGAGTAACATTAAGAGCTGCTCTATTGGAGATATAATTGTATCAGATCATGCACCCATTTATATAACCTTAAATAATTTGAATCCTGCATTTCAAAGCCGACCCTGGAGATACGGTACGTTTCTGAACCATGACCCTAATTTGCTTGCTATGGGATACTATGAAAGCCTATGTGCGAGGTCTCATTATATCTTACACTACTAAATTGAAAAAGAACAGTAGAGCAGAGCAAAGGAAGCTCGAACTCGAACTACACGAACTTCAAACTAAATACAACTTATCCCCATCAGAAGAACTCAGAAATGATATACATGTGGTTAAGGCGGCACTGGAGAGTGTACTAACAAAGAAGGCTGAAAAATCTATGTTTTTTATGAGAGGATGTTGTGGTTATTCTGGTGTTGGGTGTGTTGTCTCTGTCTCTCCTTCTGTTCTGTTCCTATCCTGCAGGTGGTGTGTGTGGCAGGGGGTGTGGCTGGCTTCCTCACTGCAGCTAACAAGGCGCACCTGCAATCATTCACCCATCATCCCCTCTATAAAAGCCTGGTCCTGACTCCACTACTCTGCCAGTTAATTCCGTCTAGTCCGGTAGCGTACCTTGATGGCGACCTCTGATTCTTACTCCTCGTTTTTTGTTTCGTACTTAACCAGTATTGTTTTCTTTTGCTACACAGACTCCTCGGTGTGCCTTGTTGCTGCTCGTCGGTTTTCCAGTTACTCCCCAACAACAAAGCCCCAGGTCCTGACGGTTTCAGTGCAGAATTTTATAAAAAGTTTAATACAATCTTAGTTAATCCTTTATTGGACATGCTGCAATCCTCATTTGCGAGGCTAATATCTCTCTGGTACTAAAAAAGGGGAAATTCTCTGAAGAGTGCTCTTCATACAGGCCGATATCTGTTTTAAATCTAGATTTGAAGCTTCTTGCAAAGATTCTGGCCATGCGTTTAGAAAAAGTTCTCCCCACTATCATTGATAACGACCAGACTGGTTTTATATGTGGAAGGCATTCTTCACACAATGTTAGACGCCTGCTAAACATTATTCAGCATTCCTCTCTGTACAGTGCAGAATTTCTGGTTATTTCTCTCGACGCAGTTTGACAGGCTGGAATGGCCCTATCTATTTTTCACACTCCAAAATTTTGGCCTAGGAGACATTAAATGGATTCAGATCTTGTGCACATCAACCCTTTCAGCTGTAATCACAAAAGGGCTCAGGTCTTAAGATTGAACGGGGTACTAGGCAGGGCTGCACCCTAAGCCCACTTTTATTTGTGCTAGCTATGGAGCCTCTAGCTACCAACATTAGACAAGACACTAGTATTAGAGGAATCTCCCTAAATAATCATGAGCATAAAATTTCGTTGTACGCTGATGATGTATTGATTTTCTTAAGCTCCCCTGCACAGTCCATCTCTAAATTGACAGAACTAATTAATAATTATGGTCTCCAGCAGGAAGTTTCACCATGTCTAAATGACCTATATATATTAAATGTTGCCCCTCTTTTACAAACTATTAAACAGGACCTTGATAGATGGTGTGGCCTGCCCCTATCCCTTTTAGGACGTATTCATCTGATCAAAATGAACATCCTCCCTCGTCTTCTATATTTCTTTCAAATGTTACCATTGCTGCTGTCAAAAAATGTTTTTACAAAATTGAATAATGCTATTATATCATTTATCTGGCGTAAAAAGAGACCCAGGCTGAGATACAGTTATTTATGTCTTCCTGTTAAAAATGGTGGCCTAGCAGCACCGTTGTTTTCATATTACCTGTGGGCTGCACAGTTTGTTTTGAAATGGTTCACAGGCGACCCTGATTCTATATGGCTCAGTTGTGAATCAGCTTCTTTAGGAAGGATCCCTTTGCAGAATTTGTTATATATTTCTCCAGGCAGAGTTGCGACCCTAACAAAAGACAATCTACTTTTAAAGAATATGCTGATCATGTGGCGTTAAGTCAGAAAATTGGAAGGGTACAGTAACTGTTTCTCTTTGTTAACTCCTATTCACGATAACCTGGACTTTCACCCTGGACTTCAGGGCAGTCTTGCTGATTGGAAGCAAAAGGGTATCAAAGTTGTTGGGGACTTGATTCAGGAAGGCTCAATTCTAACATTTCAGCAAATGAAAAGTAAGTATGGGGTCACCAATAAGGATTTTATTAAATTCCTACAAGTTCTGAGCTTTATTCAACTTGGCTTGAAAGATTTCAATGGGCCTGGCTATCTCACCAATAGAATCCCTTTTGGTAAATGAGGTGCAGTATAAAGCTTTCACTAAGAAGCTCTATAAGATTCTCTGTAGTCTCAATGTAGACAACTCTGTTAGAGTAAAAGGCAAATGGGACTCTGACCTGGGTACAATAGAGGCTGATGACTGGGATGCCCTATGCAGCCATCCCTCGAAGGTCTTGGTGTCTAATTCTGCCTGGGAAAGGCAATTCAAGATTTTACATAGGCTGTATGTCACCCCTGAAGACAGACACAGAATCAACCCAACTTTGTCTGAGTTTTGTATTTAATGTCAATTTGCTGTTGGATCCCTTATTCATTGTTTGTGGAGCTGTCATCTCATCCAGCAGTTCTGGACTGTAGTTGTTCAACAGTTTAATGTGATTTTCAAGAGTCATCTACAGTTGAGTGCAAGGACCTGTCTGCTGGGACTGGAGGATGAGTTACCTGCAGATTTTCACAACAGAGACCTTTTACACATTCTGCTACACTGTGCTCGGAAATGTATCATGGCCTTATGGATCTCAGACAAAGCTCCCACTCTCAATCAGTGGAAACAAACGGTGACTAGTATTATTCCATTTGAAGCTTACTCTACAGCATTGAAGGATGAACCCTTTTTATTTTACCGGACATGGGATCTTGGTGCCACTGCACTTCGTAGGATGAGGTCAGGACTTATAGACCTGGCCTGGGAAAAGGATCAATCTCCCTAAACTTTTACTTTTTTGTTTGTTTGTTTGTTTGTTTGTTTTTAATTATTGTTTACTAATTTATATTTTGCGTTGCTCCTTTTTCACAAATGCTTTGCAAAAAGGTTTGATAAAAATATGTTTGAAAAAAAAACACTCTTGAGAAGTGTTTAATGGAAATGTTGTCATTTGTGGATGTGATATTGCATGGGCAGAGGTGTGTGTGGAAGATTCACCAGTGTTTATCTCAAAGGGCAACTTTAAGTTTACTATCTATTGCTCAAATATTTTAACCTTATGTCCTTTTTGAAGCCTCATTTTTAATCGTATTTCTTTGTATATGGTTGGGATCGCACACCCGCTGTCTCACTCCAGGGTCTTCCACAGAAACGTCTGGGCAAGATGTATCCTCGACTGATAAGTCATCAGAAGAGTTACAAATACCTTTACATACCTAAAGGCAGTGTTGTGGAAAATATGCTGATAAATGGTCAACTCATCAATGAAGAAAGCGTTCAGGAGCCCTTTGATGTCTTATGCTGAACTATTTATTGAAGCTTGGCCAAGGAGAAAATCAGAATTCATTCACATCTTTACATGATGCTCTCTCATATTCTGAAGTCTGCTCTAAACCCCAACAGATCATTTAATCTATGGGTGTGCTTGTTCCTAAACAATCAAATGTATTTTCTAGTTATGGAGACAGAATTGCCTGTTTACGCAGTCTCATATCTGTGATGTCTAAGGAGTGAAGGCTTTGACCTTCGCCAAGCTGTCACACTTCCCGAACACAACAGCCTGTTGCACTATGCCCCAGAGAGACAGTGTCTATGAAAATTCCATAACAGGCAGGAGTCTGTGGATTATAAAAACGCAAATCTCACCTATGTTTTTTGCTCATTTGTCAAAACTCAGGTGATGTGTACTGTGAGTCCATCTGTAGATGCTGAATTAAACTTGCAGAAAGAAGTGTTTGACTTCAAGTCACGCATGTTCAGTGTGACCCCCACAGTCCATATGTTAAGTTTCCGAAAATCTTACTGTAAACGTTTTGGAAAATCTAGTTCTTTTTTCACTATGGCACTAAAAACGTGCTAATATATTATTCTAAAACAACTCCTGCAAGGTGACACAAATATTTCAATCCACACCTGTTCAGGGTGACCCCCTGCTATCTGTATGTCAGTTTTAAAGATTTCACTGTAGAATTTCAGAGAAAATGAATGGCACGTGGCTACTTTTTCATTGGAGGACTAAAAAATATTCACGAGCGATGATACTGATATTTCTACTCACCCATTTTCATTGGTACCCCCACTGCCTGTATTGCAAGTTTTGGAAGATTTTACTGTAGATTTTCTAAGAAAATGAATGGCAAATTTGGCCATTTTTTTCATCATATCACTCATAACTTGATAATATATTTTTGTAGGAAAACCCTGGCAGGTGACATAGATATTTCAACTAAGGAATGCTCAAAGTGAGCCCCACTGTCTGTATGTCAAGTTTCAGAAGATTTTACTGTACATATCCATAGACAATTAAAGGGAAAATCTGTTACTTTCTTAAGAAAATGAAAGGGACAATAAGCTCAATTTTCATTATAGCATTCATAGCTTGCTCCTTTGAAATATTTAAAAACTAATACATTACATATTGATATAGTTATCAGAGGTGTCATTAATTTTTTAAATGCAATTCTTCACTTTGCATTGTATTGGTCTTGTGATATCATGCAGATCACATAGGAATATAATACACATTTGTTTTACAGATACAAACCTGCAATTATTTCACTCTCATCTTCTTCCTTTGCACCTGCTGCTCTGGTAACTCTCTCTAATCTTGCCCTGACAGATCCCTTCCCTCTCCCTCCTCCCCTGTAGTGACACCTCTGGTAACTGTATTAATACTATGTAGGGATTAGGGCTGCAATGATTCTACAACTGAGACCAAAGTCGCAGTCCAAATGTCCACTGTTTCACCTCTCCCTGCCTAACCCAATATGATGCCAAAGTTGCAGGGGAATCTTGTGAGCTCTCGTTATGTTATGCCTGGGCTGTGGCTTTCCCTTTGTTCCACTGCATGTCACTGCTGTCTGTTGTTTACACTGGCAGTGTAACCAACACACAAAATAGGATATTTATTGGATGTGGCTGGTGCACTGGGGCTAGTGGGGACAGCACTTGGCCACACATATACACACATTGGATAGGTTAGTGGAGCCCCTGAAAGCCACATGGTTCTCAATTGTCCAATTGGCCCCAAATTGGTCTTGCTTCATCATAGCCCCGACCTGAACTGATCTTTTAGTCTGTATGTAGTGATACCGCCACCTACTGGCAACAGGGAGTGAGCCAAGATGGAGATTAAAACTACCCTGATTTTTGAGCTTTCGTTACAGGGTGTGTGACCGTGGCCATCAAAGCACAAGGTTGTTATATCTCGGAGATACTGTACATGGTTCAATCTAATCCAAACTGGACTTGTAAGACAAGATGACAAGATGACAACTTCATATGCCAACAGGAAATGTCTTGTTTTTTGCACGTCATACGTTTTGATTAATTCTTCCTTGGCCATTGACCTCAACCATGTCAAACTTTGTCAGAAGGGCCCACGGGCCCGTTGGCTGTCCCTGTCTGGCCCGTCTGAGGTCAAGTAAATTATAACATAAATCAGAGCACGCAATACGGCTGTGTTGCTTCTATTTTGAGGTTTTTATTTATTTACGAATAAAAAATGTCAGTATGAGAGCCAATGATCGCTCATTGTGTGATGAGACAAGTGACAGATGTTACCTGACATTCCCATGTCACAAGCTAGCCCTCAAAAATGTGCCGTCACGCTAAAAAAAGAAAGGTTGATGCCGAATGCAGAGTTTTCAACAAAACATGGACTGTATTTATTTACTGAAATCAGTGGCAAAGCCGTGTGTTTAGTTTGCGGAGAGTAGATTGCCGTTTTTAAGGAATACAATTTGAATCGACACTACAAGACGAAACATGCAGCGAAATACAAAAACTTGACCGATGCTGAACGGGCACGGACATCCGAAGCTTTGCCAGCTAAGCTACAGAGGCAACAAGGCTTTTTTACCAAGCTTCACATATCCAGTGAGGCAGCAACCAAGACCAGCTTTGTAATATCCACAAAATCGCTAAAAACAGCAAGTCATTCTCGGAGATGGAGTTCATTAAAGAGTGCTTGGTGGATTCTGCAGCGCTAATATGCCCCCACAAAAAAGAAGCATTTGAGAAAGTCCCGCTGTCCAGGCAAACAGTGACGAGGAGGATCGAGGACATCGCATGGAATATGGAGCTTCAGCTGCAACGTGAGGTGGCAAATTTTGACTTTTTCTCGTTGTCCGTGACAAAGCCCAGTTACATATATATTTTCCAATGGATAACGAAAGTCTTCAAGATTATGGAGGAGCTGGCAGCACTGTGGCCAATGAAAGGGACGACAACGGGGAGCAATCTGTTTACGGAGGTAAATGCATGCATGGACGAACTAGGACTGAGATGGCACAGACTGGCAGCAGTCACTAACAATGGTTGTCCAAACCTGACGGGGAAAATTACTGATTGAAATGGATGCAAGATAAAGTACCTGAAATCGACCCAGAGCCGAAATTGGTATTTTTACATTGTATTATACATCAGAATGTGTTGTGCAAGTCAGTGCTTAAAGTGCACAGTAAATTTCATCAAAATAGTAAATTTCATCAGGGCACGAACATTAAATCAAAGATAGTTTTTTTCGCTTTTGGAGGAGCATGAGACTGAACATGGTGACATTGGTTACCATACAACTGTCAGATGGCTCAGCCAAAGAGCTGAAAAGATTTTGGGACCTGAAAGCAGAGAATCGGGAGGTTTTATGAGAAGAAAGGCAAAGACATCCCAGAGCTCTCAGACAGGGAATGGATGGCAGATTTAGCATTTGCTGTGGATGTGACAGCACTGCTGAATAAACTGAACACCGATCTGCAAGGCAAAGGCCTTTTTGTTCATCAAATGCACAGCCTGGTGAAGGCTTTTATGAGAAAGTTGCAGTTTCTTTCAAGCCAACTGGAGAGCAACACTCTCACTCACATGCAAACCCTGAACGAAGTCACACTATCAGCTGATCACCTCTGCAAGTACTCATCCATGTTAGGAGCACTGCATGGTGAGTTTTCAAGGCGATTTGAAGATTTCAAAACAGTTGAGGATGAAATGCACATGGTCTCTTCTCCCTTTACCTGCAGTGTGGATAATGCACCCAGCGATGCTCAGCTGGAACTCATTGACTTGCAGTCTGATATGGCACTGGCAGAGCACTTCAAGTCAGAATTACTGCTGGATTTTTACTCCTCTCTCAAGGAGGAGAACTTTCCAAACATGAGGAGACATGCTCAATGCTTGGTTCTCTTTAGTTCTACCTACATATGTGAACAAACATTCTCAGTGATGAAATTTAACAAATTCAAGCATAGATCTGCTCTCACTGATGATCATCTGTAAGCTGTGCTTCGCATAGCCACCTCAGACATTCAGCCTGACTTTTACACACTTGTTAAAGCCCAATAGAGACTTGATTTCTCTCACTGAACAAGAAAAAAGAACTGAAAAACAGCAAATTAGAAGGTTAGACTGCTTAATGTTTGGAGTACAAAGACAATATTGATGCTTTTAGAAAGCTATGGATCTCCTCTTTTCAACAGTACTGTATATAATTAAAATGTGTTTTTGGTTCAGTGTGACTGAGTGGAGAAATGAGCAAGTCACAAATGGTAAGAACATCATTGTTTGTACCATTGTTTTTGAAAATGTGATTGAATAAATGACATTTCTTGTAAGGCAATCTCACTTTTTCATTGCCTAATAATCACAACATTTACTATTACCAGTCACAGCTTGTCAAAACAATGCTATATAGCGCTTTTTACGAAGAAATAAAATTAATATACAGAAATTTGTTCAGGCTATTGGCCCAGCCCTCCACAATATTTTCTGCTCCTCATGTGGCCCCCGGGGAAAAATAATTGCCCACCTCTGTCCTAGAGCTTTCATCAAACCAACTTTAAATTCAGTAAAGTGTCATCTCAACAACATGGAAATTAAACTACCTCTTTTTTTTTAGTGTGCCTCACATGGTTTGACTGTGGCAATGCGTCAAAGTTTGATGATTCACCAAAAATAAGGGATTTATTTTAACATATATAGTGCCACATGACGATCAGTGGGAAAATGTTGTTTTTAACAACACTGTGCATTGTCCAATCGGCACCAAAATTAAAACATATGATCAGAGGAATGGCATAGCACCACCTACTGTACAGTGTGGAATTAAGTTGCCTTGCCCAATTGGCAGAAAAACTTTGCCCTAAGATCAGACTCCAGGCCTGAACACCTCCATATGTCAAAAGTAAGTCAGGGTCATAGCACCACCTACTGATTCACCATGAAACAGGAAGTTGTTTTTAACTCTGCTATGAATTTTCTTATTGGCACCAAAATTTAAACCTAAGATCAGAGTTGAGGCCTGAACAGCTCCATATGTCAATATTAACTCAGGGGTCATTGTGCCACCTACTGATTCGCCATGAAACAGGATTGTTTTTTAACACCACTCTGTATTGTCCAATCGGCACCAAAATTAAAAACCTATGATCAGAAATGCATCCTGAACAGCGCCATGTGTCAAAAGTAAGTCAGGGTCCTAGCGCCACAATCCGAACAGCGTGACAATTAAGTCAGAGGAGAATGGATCCATTGTTAATGGCATGACAGCCCGTAGTGAAGCAAATGTATTAGCGAGCAGGCTTTAGTGCTGTGTACATGAATTACAGTTGTTCTTAAACCAAATTTCTGTCTTTGTTTCCCTTGAATTAAGAAATCTCATGCTTCATATTTATTTTATATTCTGAGGACAGACAGAAGTGTAAAAGATGCCACATGTAATGGAGAACATCAGAAAAATAAGAGGATTTACAGCATTGGTTAGAGTAAAGAGTTTGTAGCATAATGGAAGGTAAGTGAATCGAGGAATTATTGTCAGTAATGGTAGAGTATCTGAGTAGACATATTGTATATCAAGTAGTCCTGTTGTAATCATAGTCCACGTTCAGGATACACCATCATTATCCATCGTCATGATCCACTGCTGCCATCAGGATCCACCATCAGCTGCCACCTCAATCATGGTCTACCACTATGGTCAGATGCCAGCACAATACAGGAACCGCCAATACTATCACGATCAGCCAGCATGATACAGGATCTGCGATCTCTGATTCGCAATCCATTATCATAATCCATGATGTGATCCTGGATCTGCAAACAATGAGGTATAGGGACTCCGGGAAAGAAGTCAAGTCAGTAACATGTTCTGGTGAGACATTCATTTCTTTGAAGTGATAAGGTGGGAGAATAGGAAAGGGAAGCTCCATGTGTCATGTGTCCTCCGAAGTTCTTGACCTATAGCAGCATAACTAAGAG
Source organism: Paralichthys olivaceus (assembly GCF_024713975.1). Classification (NCBI taxonomy): domain Eukaryota; kingdom Metazoa; phylum Chordata; class Actinopteri; order Pleuronectiformes; family Paralichthyidae; genus Paralichthys; species Paralichthys olivaceus. Next base: position 303,493 of record NC_091111.1, on the reverse strand, counting down.
CAGGTTGAGAACAAGCCCGGACTAGCTCTAATCATAAGGTTTATCATAAAGGAAGGTTATAAGCCTAATCTTAAACGTAGAGAGGGTGTCTGCCTCCCGAATTGAAACTCGTAGATGTTTCCACAGGAGAGGAGCCTGATAGCTGGAAGCTCTGGCTTCTACTCTACTTTTTGATACTCTAGGGACAAGAAGTAAGCCTGAATTCTGGGGGCACAGTATTCTAGTAGGGTGATAAGGTACTATGAGTTTTTTAAGGTGTGATGGTGCCATTATATTATTATTATTGTTGTAGGTGAGGAGGATAATTTTAGATTCTATTCTCAATTTAACTGGAAGTCAGTGTAGTGAATGTAATAAAGGATATATGTGGTGTCTTTTCCTGGTTCTTTTCAGAACACATGCTGCAGCATTTTGGACATATACAGTATATTAAGGAATTACAATAATCAAGTCTGCTGGGTCAGCTGTGGCTGAGGTGTGGAGTGGTCATCCTCCAAGTCGGCAGACCAGAAAGTCAGCAGTTCGATCCCCAGTCTTCCCCATTTGCATAGAACAAAAAGAATAGAAAACTGTACTGTAAAGCGCGTTGAGAGGTCATCAAGAATAGAAAAGCGCTATATAAATACAAACCATTTACCATAAGCTCAGTGTTAGTATAATTTTTTACATTTCATTTGAGTAAGCATGACACATAGTTTGTTCATAGCATCTTTATTTCTGAGTTGGGTGTATAAAATATTTGCTTGACTTAATCTGTTTCTTTTTAGTTTGCAATAACACTTACCCTTTATTTACATCAAGCTCCCCTGGCAAAAGGCCTGAAGCTTGCAGGAAGTGGCCTTTTAAGACCAGCCCACAGGAAGTGGAGGAGACCAAAGCATGATTGAAGAGGGGGGTATTTAGAAAGGGTTGAAAGTTGTTTGTTTGACTTTGTTAGTATTTGTTTAAAGCTAATCTCGTTTGTCTGTTTATCTACTTATTTTGATAAATTTGGTTTTTGGGTAGTTAATGTGGTATGTTGGATTAGGTTTCCTCTGTGTGCCTGTACACAGAGACGTCTGGCCCCATTATCAGCAGAAGCACCAGCTGCCACAGGCCCCAAAAGCTAACACAGGTCCAGGGGCGCCTCCAAAAAATGTTCATAGGGGTGGCCAGTAGGGCCACTTATATTCTTGGGGTGGAACACCAAAACTAAAAGCCATCATTTCAGGATTTTATTATACTGTTGACTACAACAGTATATATATATACAGGCTACTAGAAAAAAATCAGAAATACTTAATCCTTAAAAAAGACACATACAGCTTAATTTAAAGGTGTACATTTATTGTAATCAAAACAATTGAAGGTAATGGCAGATACAAACAAACAAGCAAGCAAGCAACAAGCAAGTACAGAAACACTCAACAAGAATTTCCCACCAGGGATCAATAGTCTCTGATTCTGATGGCTATACAGCATGTTTCAGAACAGTTATATTCGCCTGTTGCTGTGTCTTTTGGCAAACACATCCACAAAGTCATCAAGATTTATGGCCCTAGCACTTCTTGTTTCTACACTTAGCACAACCAAATTACTTAAACGCTCATAAGTCATGGTACTTCTCATGGCAGTTTTGATTAACTTTAGCATAGAAAAACTGCGCTCACAGGATGCAGTGCTCACAGGTAATGGAAGTGCAATTTTGCACGGTTTAAACATCTGGTGGAAGACCTCCTTATATGGCTCCAGAAAGACAGTGAGCTCTGTTAAATTCGTTGGTGTTTCCTGACCACTAGTTTGCTTCCTCTCAAGAATTCGCTTAAGCTGGGGCATCTCATATTGTAGATCCTCAGTGCTGCAGTTGTATTGTGAGGCAAACGGAAACATTACATCTTTCTCACAAAATGTGGGTCCGCAGGGATTCAAGGCCTGTATCCCTTTCATTATGACACAATTTTCTTTAGAAAATCTTCTCTTCACCTCAGAGAGAAGCACATCAATAACTGGAATGAATGAACCTGTCCGAGAATACTCCTTCTCTGTGCTGACTTGTCTTTGGACTATTGGAGTGAACATGTAATGCCCTTCAAGCCTAGAGCTTGGTCTGACCTGATGGCCTGGAGGTGTAGCACTGATGTTTGCTCAGTAAGAGTTAGAGTATTGCCCCAGATGTCATTAAAGAGAGAGCCTTCTCTGTAACTCTGCAATGTGTCAAGAAGAGAGTCCACAAGTGTGACAGCTGTGACCAAATCGAGTTGTGGGGACTGTAAAATATCTGACAGATATTTTATCTCACCAAGAACACTGGTGAATGTTACAAGGAGGCTAACAAATTTGAGATCTATTTGGGCTAATAAACCTCTTGCCTCTATTGCTCTGTCGCCATTTTGCTCTTCTGATATTTCTTTTAGTAGACGTACGATGGCTGGCAGTATGTCTCTCATGGTCTTGCAAGCACTATACCTACATGCCCACCGTGTCTCTATCAGCCTTTGTAACTCTCTTGGGGCCCCCCTGAAACATCTCCCTCTGTACTGCAAGCCATCTTTGGTGCACATATGACCCTGACACAAAGACATACAGTTTTTGCAAATGAGAAAAGATGCAATTAGCTTCAGGGATGCATTTCCCACTGTCAACTAATACTATATTTAAACAATGCACATTGCAGTGCACATAAAAAGCTAATGGGGCCTCTGATTTAATACGTGTTTGCACACCTATGTTCTTTCCGCTCATGACTGAGGCTCTGTCATATGCTTGCCCTACAAGGTGGTTTTTGTAGTTAAGACCTTGCTTCTGCAAAATTTGTACTATTTTCTGTGAAAGTGCTGCAGCATCCAGGCGCTGTGCTGCCTCAAAGGCGAGGAAGCTTTCACATACTGACCCATTGTAATAGTATCTAATTATAAAGGACATCTGTTCCTTCTTGCTTAGGTCTTTAGTCTCGTCAACCAAAATGCTGAAAGCTTCACTTTGGGCAACGAGAACACATCACTAGTTACTGAGGTGCGGACCATTTCAGCTAGACAATCAATTATTCCATTTTGTGTATCATGCCCAAGGTATGTTGCATTTCTTTGACCTTTCATTTTTCTTTTGACCGTGGGATTGTGTTTGGCTAGCAGTTCCATAATAGAGGGAAAATTTCCTTTATTCTCATCTTCTGATTCTTTATGTGCTCTCTGTGCAATGTTCTGCGTAGCTGTGAGGAGCAAGGTTTCTCCAACATTTTTTATGTACTCTCTATTTTCCTTCACTAATTTATTATATTCTGAATTTAAGGAGGCTGAGAGAGAGGATGTGCTTGCAGTGGACTTTTCATACTTTGCCCATGCTAACATCGCATTAGTATGTGCTTCAGATTTGGCATGTCATAAAAGTCCCCCATCTTTGAAGGTTGCCTTTTTTTTTGTTGCCTTTTTGAACCCCTCTTCAGACATAAATACTGAATCACCTGAGGAGGGGAGACTGAAGTGCCGGCAGGCATAACAGTAGGCAGAGTCTTTACTCTGAGAGTATTGCAGCCATTTATGGGTGTTGTACCAGTCTTTGGAGAAGCTCCTGTCCCCTTGATAGGTTCTAGGGAAGAGTTTCAGTTGTGGGTGCTTGGGCTGCTCTGCTCTTGACTGGGAGATATCTATGATGAAACAAGAGGCAAAATCAGTTATTCTGACATTAAAATAATGATAGTAATAATAATACTTAGCCCCTCTCCATAGTAATTATCAATTATAGCAATAATAATAGCGGGGCCTTCATCTTCATCACAGGTGACTTTAACCATGTTTCCCTCTCATCCACACTCCCAACATTCTGCCAGTTTGTCAAATGTGCAACCCGTGAAAATAAGACTTTGGACCTGCTGTACGCAAATGTTAAGGATGCATACAGCTCCACTGCCCTGCCACCACTAGGCAGGTCAGACCACAACCTAGTCCTGCTCTCACCATCATACAATCCTGTGGTTCAGCAGCACCAAGTCACAGTGAGGACAGTGAGGAAATGGTCTACTGAGGCCATGGAAACACTGCGTGGAGCGCTGGAGGCTACAGACTGGGATGCTCTGTATGAGCTACATGGTGAGGACATTGATGGCCTGACTGACTGTGTCTCTGAGTACATTGGGTTCTGCATAGACAACACCATCCCCACTAAAGAGGTCCGCTGTTACCCAAATACCTGCCTCTCCATGTGTCTGATCGTCTGATCAGTAACATCGGGGCCCCCCAGGGAACTGTACTGTCCCCCTTCCTCTTCACCACATTCACTGCTGACTTTAAGCACTGCACTGAGTCGTGTCGTCTGCAGAGGTTCTCTGATGACACGGCCATTTTTGGGTGTGTTGAGGGCGGGAGGGAGGCTGAGTACAGGGACCTGGTCAACCGCTTTGTGAAGTAGTGTGGAAAAAACGCTCTGCAGCTTAACGTGGCGAAGACGAAGGAGATGGTGGTGGACTTCAGGAGGAACAAGCCCCTGCCCTCTCCTGTCTGCATCAGTGGGACAGATAGGGAGGTGGCACCTGCATACAAGTACCTGGGTGTCACACTGGACAATAAACTGGACCGGTCCACCAACACAGAGGCCGTCTACAAGAAGGGCCTGAGCCGGCTTTACTTCCTGAGGAGGCTCAGGTCCTTCATTGTCTGCAACAAGATGCTGCAGATGTTCTATCAGTCTGTTGTGGCGAGTGCCATCTTCTTTGCTGTGGTGTCCTGGGGTGCGGGCATCAAGACAAAGTATGCCAACAGACTGAGCAAAATCATCAAGAAAGCTGAGTCTGTGGTTGGCTCTAAGCTTGTCACCCTGGAGGAGGTGGTGGAGGACATGATTCTGGCAAAACTGCTGGCAATCATGGACAATCCCTCTCACCCCCTCCACAAAACACTGGACAAACTAAAGAGCAGCTTCACCCAAAGGCTCATTCAACCCCCCGCTGCTCTAAGGAACGATACAGGAAATCATTCCTCCCAATCGCAATAAGACTCTATAACTCATCTACCTCTGTCAGAGCCACCATCACAGAACTGCACTAAATATACCTGTCTCCTTGCACTGTGTACCCTGTACAACACTCCGCTCCATAAACTGGAACATTTACTTCACATCATATGTGATATGTGTTAATTTAAACCATATTAATATAATATATCATTTTATACAATAATACTGTCTTTTTGCACACTCTGTCTACATATTCTCACACTCATAGTGTATTATATTATCTATTATATAGTCAAATACTTATATTTATACCTCTATATATCATATTATATCATACTCTTTGTATATTCTTTGTACATATGTCTATATACACATATTAATACATGTGCACATGTTATTATTATATTTACTATTATTATTATATATACTGTTGCTGCCATTATTACTATATACTGCTATTATATTGGTATAATTACTATCTATATGAATATATATGATTGTAGTGGTACGAGGCATCACCAGCACACCTAACTCCGCTGCTGCCCTATTTGGCTTGTCTGCCAATCACCAGGCAGGCCGAAGGGATAAAAGTAGGCCATGTCCCTTCCCCTGACCTCTCGTTTCCTGCCGCTTCGGGCCCTTCCGCTTCCAGGGCATTGTTGACTGCTCCCTTCAGGGCACAGGTAGGCACACCTTAGCGTGCTTTTCGCGCACATTCGCCAGCATTGCATCTCGCTCACACTTTAATTAAACCTTCTGATAGGTCCGGCATCTCCACTGCGACCAAGGCGATACCATCGAGTCATTTATAGCTGCTGATCAGCCATAGGTGAGTTACGAGAGCTCCCCGTTGCTAATTGTTTTTAGCCAGGTGCTAAGTCCTTTTTTTACCCCTCTCCCTCTAACAGTCTGCTAGTCTGCATGTCGTGTGGTGGCTGTCTCCCCCCGCTACGCTGACTCTCCCTCACACCTCTCCCTCTTTGGACCGGACTAAGAACCGGACTTGACGAGTGTTAAAGTAAAGTCAGAGCCCTGAAGTAGCTGAGTGGTGACTGTTGCTTCAACGCCGGTCTGCTACCTCGCTGCTATCTCGTTGCTATCTCGTTGCTATATCGCTACTACCTCGCTGCTTGGTTCGGGGTCCTGTCGGCTGTCTCCTGTCGACTCGCTTTTTGTTATTGACCCTGTTTCCCTCTGCGTGTGTGTGTGTGGTGCGTGTGAGAATTGACCAAGGTCTGGTGTAGGTTTGGTTATTTCTTATTAGTTTGGGTTGTTTATTGATTTGTTTAGTTATTGTTTCTTTTGGTTTATTGAGTTGGTGTCTCTGACCAGAGACTGATTTTCTTTTCTTTGCGTGATTTCTGATGAATTTCAATATTATACTTCAGTTCTTTAAATTGATCAGTTATTAATTTGCTTTGTTTATTTCGTTATGGGATTTGGTTTTCGTTGTTTGTGAGCCCTTTTAACAAGTGTTTGATTTCCCCCCTAGATTGGAAGACCGACGGTGGTGGTGGTGGTCCCCCCCTGGGTGGTGGTGGTCCCCCCCTGGGTGGTGGCGATTCCTTGTGTGTGTGTGATTTCCCCCATTTAAGATTTCCTTTATGCACGTCACGTTTTGCTGTGTGAGTGGGGTGTTCTCCTTTCCTTTGGATGTCATTCTCCTCGTTGACCACTCCTCCAGCCGGTAAGCCTTCATCCATCAATTCCCCCTTTTTAGTTGGGCTCCTTATTTTGTTTCCTTGTGCCAAACCCTGTGTTCATTTTAACTAATAAATTATTGTATGTGATTATTTAACTCCATCTCCTGCCCTCCCTGAGTGAATGAACCTGAGTGTCCTTGTGTAAAGGTGATTATTGACCTTAAGTATGGGTCCTTGGGCCCTAACCCAAGGTGGCGTTGTTGGTGTTTTAAAAGAAAGATCCTCTGATCTGAACTTAAACTAATTGAATTGTGCTTGTGCTGCCACATTATGTTATATTATATACTATATATACTGTACTATTTTTATATACTGTCTAACAATAACATTACCATCATATCATCAGTACTATTACCATCATATTGCCACTGCACCTTATCTTATCTACCTATTTATCTTGTGTTTCTGTTTTTATTCTTTCTATCTCAATATTTTATTTTATTCTGTTGTATTGTATTTTATTTTATTGTATTCAAATATACCGGCTGCTATGATGACTTAATTTCCCTTCGGGGATGAATAAAGTTATCTATCTATCTAGGCATTTCTATTCAGACTAATCAAACTGAACTACCAATAAACATGAATCTAAAAGCTTTAAGTGATGATATGATTTGTAATTTAATGGAAACACAGTATATACATTTCTCCAGATGATGTTACTATCTGGCCTAGCCATCAATTTCATTATTAGGGCCACACAGTCATAAATTCACCTGTTGGTCCACAAACAGGTCGAACACCTGCTTTTCCTGCCTCGCTTCTGTGACCATAGTTGGTGCTGACTGTCCCTGGTCTGCTGCTTGCTGATGCTCTTCCTCGTCACTGTGCTCTCTGACTGATGCTGGCTGTGCCTGTGTAACCTCATGCTGCTCTGTCTGTTCCTCTCCTCCATCCTCCTCTTTCTCCTCCTCACTAAGCATCTGCTGCTCTCTCTTTCCCACTGTACTCACTTTCTTCTTAAAATAAGAAGAGATTTTGGTGGACTTTCTCTTCATTGTCTGCAAATTGACATAACATATACAAGCAGCAGCTAACGTTAGCTACGTAACTCAGTTCCAAATGTCAAAAAATAAGTCATAAGGTTTCTGGAACAGGTGCTGTAAACGGTACCATTTGGCATTTGAAAAGCACATGTCACGACGCATACTCCCCCCTCTTCTTTTACTAAAGAAATGTATGACTTACTTACTCTCTAGTAGTCTTCTCCGTCTTCTCTCGTCACTCCTTTTGAAATCGATGTCGGTCACTTATTTTGTCAACCTTTAGATGACTTAAGTATAAAAATAGAAATACAGAAATAAATAAATGTGGAAATAAATAAATAAATTTCTTAAATTTATTTCCACGTTCATTTATTTCTGTGACTGTATGCTCGGTCAGAGGACTGTGATGATCCAGTTCTACTACTTCAGCCTGTCAATGCTGGCTGTTGTGCAGTAGTTGCAGTGTTGTGTCAGTTATAACACTTAAAAGGAACGAGTTCATAGTTAATTTTTTATTGGTATGATTTAGTAACAAACTTATGATCATGTGTTATTAATCCATGGTGTCAGATCAAGGCTGCGTGTCGCTCCGGTCATTTTATCTTGACTGTGAACGTCTTGTCTCATGTTGTACTAAGCACATGTTGACGAGTCATTTTTCATGATGTTTAAATGCAATCTCATATACTCTGGAATCAAAAAAGCACTGAGTTACTTCATGTACTGATCAGGTCCTGAGAACTACACTGTAAGATATTTCAAGTCGGTTAAACTTGGAAATGCAAGTTCACCTGCTACCTTGAAAATTACCTTTGTTCCAACTCAGAAATTAAAGTTCATAACTTTGATTTAACTACAACATTCTAGTTGTCTCAACATTGTTTTTAAAGTTGACATCATGTAAACACCCTTTTTAACCGAAAGTATTTATCTTCAATTAACTTCTTTTTAAATTTATATTTCTTCTCGAATGAACTGTTAACTTATAACTGTTTTTAACTCAACAGTATTGATTATGGTCTTTGTCTTACTCAATGTTCATCCAAAACAATACTGAAATCACATTTTCCATATAAACTCTTATTCTGAAATGTAACAGGAAAAGCTGTGTTAAATATAGCTTTTATGCTCTTATTCTGACAAACCCACAGGAAACTGCCTACTGCTTTCCTGATTAACCATTGGTCTGAGCCACAATGTACGCAGGCTTTATTATGTAAGCATTTGTGTCATTTGCCTTCGCTTATTCTCACACAAATAAACCTTTTTAAACCTTTTCACCTCATAACTTAGCAAGAGCTAGCTTCGAACTATAATCCCTGTTTGTGGTGTCATTTTCTTTTACACAGTTTCATAGTTCATTTTCAATATCATTAGCGTCATCCACCATTTTGGGTACTGTTCATTGCTATGGGCTCACTCGTGTCCATTCTAAGTCACATTTAAAATCACTACATTTCACGGTCACAGTCTAAGGCTTTTACAGGTTATATTATTTTCATATTTCATTCTGGTTAGGATTTCTGAGCATCTTACCTGTAGGAACGGTAACAAAAACATGAGTGTCAGTCTTTTACTTTTGTGTTGCTCTGCATTACTTGAACTGTCTGACATCTCACTCTACTAGTGACTGGCAGCAGCTATTAATACACCTTATGCACACAGTGCTGACCAGGTACTCAACCATGTAAAACATAACCAGACCTGCTAGAAGATTGAATGTCTCACTATATGTGGGGCCGATGTGTTAAACTGTTTTAATGTCAAGGCATGTTTTAAGATGCATTGATATGCAACATTGTTCTTGGTCAACATTTTATGGACTGGTTATCTCACATTTGAATCCTTGTACAACCCCACCTTGTCTCTGAATTGAGAATGAAATCACACAGAAAATATAATACACTAATTTAACATGTTTTAAAGTCCTTTGCTGTTCTTAATGAGTCTGAATTTTAAATAGGGGGGCAAGATATGTTAGTCTTTTTACTAGTAATGTCTGGAAACACACAGTGCCACATAGACAGACATGGACAAAAGGTAGCAGACAGACAGAGAAGGTGGGGTTGTACAAGGATTCAAATGTGAGATAACCGGTCCATAAAATCTTGACCAAGAACAATGTTGCATTTCAATGCATCTTAAAACATGCCTTGACATTAAAACAGTTTAACACATTATAAAAACTACACAACAATCGTCTGCATCAACACAATTCTACAGACAAAATGTTTTTTGTTATATGGGTTAGCGCCTTTTACACATTTAAACAACCAAACTTACAAATCAGACCAGTATGTGAGGTTTTTCACCTTTTCATTTTTCATCCATTCTTGACTTGCTTTGTTTATAACTGTCCTGCTCTGTACAAACTATACTGTTGAAAACACGAACAATGTTTGTGTGAAGAACAATGCAGGTCCCTTATAACAGCTTCCTGCTTGAGATGTCCATTTGTTTGTTTATAGGTGATATCTAAGCAGTTTATTTCTGAATCCATGGATTCTTGCTGAGCATTGTTCTGGTTTAATGTCCATGATGACCCTCTGAAGGAACTTAAAGGAGTACTTCATATTCCAGGGGTACTCAAGGTTAAGGCAGTAGATTGCCCCAATTAAAATGGCAAAGCCTGTGGGCACATCTTTGAGATCATGTACAATGATCTTCTCCTCCACTACCACAGCCACATGAAAGACTTCCAAAGGAAATGAATCCTGGAGAGGGCCTTTGTGTCCAATTAGCAGTCCAACCTGCGTTCCTTTCCTTATCACTTCAAGGGTTTCTCCATGAACCTGAAGACATAAAAATATAAATAAGACATGACATTAACAGGACAAAGAGCTGGTGTTCGGTGTGTTGTTTTAGAGTAGGTGTGTGTATGTGTGCATGCGTGTTCGTGTTTATGTGCGCATGTTTGTGTGTAGAATGCAGTGACCAACACAAAGGGGAGAAGACTGCAAATCCCTGCTCTGAAGTTACTGTGGTGACAAAAGTTACCACATTATATATAAACCTTAATCTAAACATGATGAATCATGTTTAAGTATTCAAGCCATTTAAGACTGTTTAAGGCCCGCAGAAACCCTGTCAATATCGGGGGTGTATGTAGAGGGAATGATAATTTTTTACATTATTACGCTCGTTTTCACTGAAAAACAAAAAGATATAGTTCAGGTTTTTTTGAAGTTGAATGAGGTTCTTCTCCATAGTCAGTGTATTACTACCATCTACTGTAGGTAGTACACTGACTATGGAGAAGTACCTCATACAACCCCACTTCAACAAACATGAACTATCCCTTTAAGATGATTATTGCAGGGATCTGTACCAAAAAAATATGATGTGTAGGCCAGGATAACTATGCTGCACGATTTAAAGATTGCAGAAAGCCCTATTGCTATTTCATTAAAATTTCAATTAATTGTTCATCCCTACACTGTAAACTCCAATAAGTTACCAGAACTCATAAAAATTGAGGTAATCGATTGCCTCAATTTTTTTAAGTTTATCAACTTAAAAGTCAAATTTTTCCAGAACATAAAAGTTTGGATTACTTGTACCTTTTGATAACAGTTAAATGAAGTGCTCAAATATTTGCAGTTAATTTGACTTACAGTTTTCTGTTAAGGCAACTCAATTATTATCAGTTACTATGAATTAAAGGTTCCAGTTTTCAAACCACAGAACTTAAAAAAATAAGTAAATCCTTTCCTTGGGGAAAGTTGGACAGGAAGTTGACTTCTGCTCGTGTAACCCCGATTAGATTTAGAGCTCTAGAAAATACCGGGTTCCTTAAATGCATCGTGGTTTTTCCGTATGGTAGTTTTTTTGGCCGGTATTCAGATTTCCGCAGCGCGCCTTGAACGCATCACCTGCAGCTCTCGGTGTGGAGGGCGTGACACGAAAAAAAGAGCAGAGAATTGAGAGAAGGCAGAAAAACTCCGTGCTGCTACGAAGCACTCTGTTCTCCAATTAGCATATGATTAAAAGTTTTTAGCAGTGAACCATGAACGAGTACCTACCACTAAGACACCGAAGTTGGTCGTAGGAGAGGCTCCGTCAGGGTGTTTTCCTCAATTTAGAACTATTCTGACAGTTTTTTTTTCAAGGACGATTCTGTCTGTGCCATGTGAGGAACTGCTTCATCGAGGTCCAGGACTTCATTGCTGTTCGTGGATGCCTTCTGCGTGCCAGGACGTCGACACGAGGATGCTTTCCGTACTAGGAGGGCAGTAGGAACCAAAACAAAAGGAAACCCACCTGAGAACGTCTTTATCCATTTTTTTGCTACTTTATTCTGCCTGAAACTCAGGTTGTTTTTTGTTCTTGGGCCCAAGACTAACCAATAAATGACAGTTGACAACCAAGATAAACTGATAACTGTCTAAAACTGACATCATAAGGAAACTGAAGGTTGACAACCGAGGAACATTCAAAGTAAAATGGTTCAAACCGGTGAGACAAACAACTTTAAGTGAATTTAAACGAGTATAACTGAGAAACAGTGAAGTGGTACCACATTTATTTATTTTTTTTCCTAAAACAAAGTGCATTTGTGTATAGAAATACTTTATTTTTGTTCTACATTCATTTTTGTTGTTTAAATTGTTTCTTTGTGGTATATGGGGTGGCTGTGGCTGAGGGGGTGGAGCGGTCGTCCTCCAACCAGAAGGTCGGAAGTTCAATCCCCAGTCTTCCCATCTGCATGCCAAAGTGTCCTTGGGCAACCCCAAAACTGCCCAATAGAACATAAAAAAAAAAAACAAAGTGCTAGCTATAGAAGCACTGTATGAATGTGTGTGAATGGGTGAATGGAAAACTGTAGTGTAAAGTGCTGGTCTTCAAGACTAGGAAAGTGCTATATAAATTTTACCATTTATATTTGAGTAAATTATTTTACATGAAGCTACTTTACTTTAACAGAAGTTAAATGAAACTGAACAGGATATTTATATAAAGATAATTTTCTGTTTCATAAAACTGTGGTCCTGTGTGTTGTGTGTGTTGGAGGTCTTATTTACTCCCTTACAGAGCCTGCTACTGCCAATCTCCTTTCCCAAACCTAGAAGATGAGTGAGCGTGAATCTGAGTAAACCTGTGATAATTCTGAGCTGAATGGTCCTAGGTCTAAGATTTTTGATACAGACCCGAGATTTAGATATAGTAGATATTATACTTAGGTCAGCAGCATAGATCTCTTCTGTAAGAGAGAGGGACACACGTCCAGGTTACACTCGCTTGGGTCTTTTAATGTTGGAATGTGAAATATAAACTAAATAAAAATCAGATATGATGATGAAGGCAGTGACGAAATATAACTGACACTTTAGTCAACAAATAAAAACGAGGCGAAAATGTTAGGGAGGGACGAATAGAGAAGAGATCGAATCAGAACTACTCTGTTTGCGGGACAAGTTGGGAAGAAATCAAGTCAGAGCAAATCTTTTGAAGGTAGGTTGACCTATGCAGAAACAACAGAGCCATTTTAAAAAGCTGTGGCAAATGCAGGCACAACACCTAAACAAACGCAGCAGCAGTTACACATGAGGAGAACAAAGACGAGTTTGCAGAACTTTGCACAGTTTCGAGGACGTTTTCACAACAGTTAGGTTGTTTACATTATTAGGGCCCGATCGCTGTGAAACAGCGGAGGGACCTTTTGTTATTGAAGGAGTTCTTCTTCTTATTATTCTTTGCGACGATTTAGGGGTGTTCCAGTGCGTGAAAACTCACCGTTTTTTGCAGACGCGTCAGGTCTGGTAGGTGGCTGAGGTCTATCTACTTTATCGGTGTGCTGATATGGGAATGATGTAATCTTGTGGTTCAAATACTACAAAGTGAAGTACTTCAACCGAATCATCTCTTTAACACAAAGAGAAAGCTCCATGGGAATGATACCTTCCAGAAGACCATGGAGTATATCTGGAGGAAACCAATGATTGTATGAAAGCAAGACACAGCCACCTTTAACACCAAAGTGGCTGCTCAAAGTGTCACTTTCTTGAATGGTTTGTACACGTAGGTCATGGCTGGCTTTGGTTCTCTGAGGAAATTTCCTTTGACTTCAGTTACTTGAAACTGTTCTACAGAGCCCATACAGAATCTGCAAACATGGCCTGCTCTAAATGACTCTACAAAGTCACCTAATCCATGAGCAGCCAGATTGTCAACAGAAACACAAAAGATGCTGCTTCTGATATTCTGACGAACTCTTTCAATGAAGACACCATCTTGTTCCAGAGTATGAACATCACTGCTGCATATCCATACTTATAGAGGTCTGTCACCAGTATTGCTAGCTGTATAGCATGTAATGCTGATGGGTATTTTGGCGGCACATTAGTTAGGACCTAATATACAGCGCACTGTGTGTGAATTTTGCATGATGTGCCAAGCGGATTAGCAATTTCAGGATCATCAATATATAGCTGGAGTGGTAGGAGGAGATCACCTGTTGACAGTAACTCATTTTCAAGGAAATGAGAGCCATCAGAGCATGATGCATATTGACCAGATGCAGTATTTGGTTCAGTAATCTCGTTGAGAAAGTCTTGTAAACAACTCTTGAATCATTTAAAGGATAGGAACATACACACTGGTATGTCCAGGTTGCTCCAACTGATACTGGCATTATACAAGGATAGTTGCACTCAATAAAGGTTTCTGCACTTGGATGAACTAAACTCAGCACCTTTAGAGGTTGATGTAGATAGAACATTGCAATCCATGACAGCAACAACTTCACTCAGTGTAGGTTCTGCAATACTGTGACCCTTTCTCTGCAGTATGTCACTAACTGCCTCTTTGATTAATGGCTCAGATAAGGAGAAGATCTGATTCAAGTGGTCTACTCTTTCTTGAGTAGCTGTGTTTGAGACATGGAGGATAGCCTGCACCTTTAGGAATAAGGAAGATACTTTTTTTTAAGTGGATTTCTTAGACTGTCAGTGCCACACTGATCATCATTCCCCACTTCTGTGCTCTGGCCTGGGCATTCTTCATGCAAATTATTAGTTACCTCAGAAATACTGGCTTGGAGATTATGGGGATCCTCACTGACAATATCAGTTTGAAAGTCTGCTGCAAAACTTTCTTGGTGTGCTTAACTTTTATGGGAATTGAATGAAGAGTCCACATTTGTGCTATAGCTACAATCCTTATATGGGCATGTCACTGTTTTCAAATGCTTTCTGAGATGACTGAAAAGGGCTGATTCAGAAAAGGGTTGCTAAAATGGGCATAAAGGGCATTTAAATTACAGAGGCCCCTGACTCTGCTCTGCACAACAGCTAAGTTGTGCTGTATGATATCTTGACAAATGACTCAGTGCATTAAGTGTCTGAAATGTACAAATGCAATCAGTGTAGAGGCATCTAGGAGGGCTGATTCTGGAATAGTGGCTGTGTTGCAGCCTTTAGTGTTTAAATAACTATTCTGGAGGTGAAAGAAGCTGCTGACAAATTACCTGATCATGTCGGAACCAGCAACCTAAAAGGCAAAATTTTTTTTAGACCACCATCAAAAACTTTTAAAACCAAATTCTGTATACTTAATATAACAATAAGTTAATAACTATTAGCTTACCAAAACATGATCATGGACTACAGCTAACACTACTTTAAAATCAAATTTTTTTTCTATATAGCGTCTATAGATGGAAAACAGCATAAGTAAAAATATAAATTAAATATAAAATAAAATAAATTAAAATAAAGAGAGAGGTGGTTGGTAGAAGAATTCACATACAAAATGTATTACCGGTATCTTCATCACATCCCCAGTTATCTTCCTTAACTCTGGAAGACAGAGATGCAAAGGCATAAACTGATGAACAATTAAAAAGCATGAAAACAGTGTCAAATTATAAATACTTCCATGTATAATTTTTTCTGCAATTACGCCACCAGTCGAAAACAGGGAAGGTAGAAGAAGCAGCAGAAGAAGAGTAACCCCCCCCCCCCCCCTCCTTTTTCCTTTTTTTTCAACTGATAACTTACACACCCAAGTTCAATCAACACGTACAGATCTGATAACATTTTCAAATAGTCAACACAACAAATTACTGCAAGTTTAACTTTTGAAAACTCATACAATTGAGTTCAAAATCTAAAACTTGTCAGAGCTCTTTGAGTTAAAGGGAATAAGTACGGGGCTGCAATGTTTTACAGTGTAGTTATAGTGAGAGCAAGTCAGACTGGGGGAGGAAACAAAAACTCCAGCTTGATACAAACCAACTGCAGCTTCTGCTCTGATCATGAAGCAGCTGATCACTTAACAGCTGTGACCAGAGAGAAACTGTGTCAGTGTTTCCATTGGTCTTTAACTAAGTCTCTGGGAATTAGTTGAAGAACAGAACCTGCTGCTTCTCGTGAACAAGCTCTGATCTCACTGTTTATGTCGCTCTTAACGAGTGAATGGGGAGGGGGCGGGCGGTCCATTTTCTCTCGCTCCTGGTATTTCACATGATGGCCTGATACGATGATGATTTAAAAAATTAACGCAAACGTGAGTGACGTTCACTCAGTTTCCTAACTATGCTACAAGGAAGATTTGCTAGGAATAGTTTGCTTCTGTCTGGATTGCTCAATTGACCAATCCTGCTTAAGCCTGAGGTTAGGACCACCTTAATTCATTCACATATGGACACAGAAATGTGGAAATAAATAAACGTGGAAGTTAGACAGGATTTAAATGTTTTAATTTATTTCAACATTAATTTATTTCCACAATAATTTATTTATTCATCATGCACAGACATGATCAGACACCCTCGATTAATAACTAAACACAAGATCGTAAGTTCGTTACTAAATCAACCCAATAAAAAATTAACATGAACTCGTTCTTTTTAAGTGTGAACTGACACAACACTGCAAGCAGCAATTGCTGCACAACAGTCTGCATTGGCAGGCAGAAGTAGTAGAACTGGATCATCACACCCCTGTGACCAATCCTGCATGAGACTGAGGTTAGGACCGCCTTTCTCATTAGCATACAGACAGAAATAAATAAATGTGGAAATGTGTTTATTTCCACATTTATTTATACATTAATTTAATTATACTTAAGTCATATCTGGTCCTCCATAGGGGTTGTGATTGTAAATGCAGGCAGCAATTTCTCCAAAGAATTGATATTGTTACTTTAGTCATTAGTTATGTATAAGAAACGTGGTTATTTATTCGGCCATAATTGCAGCAGTCTCAATCAGATTTGTGAATGTGTAAAAGAATCTCCAAATGTATGATGAAATTTGTGAATGTGACCATTCATCTTCAAAACTGTGTATAGAATGTGTTTGTGTGTATGTGTATAATCGTATTTGAAAATGTGTAAAGAAAATAACTTCAAATATGTCTTCAGAAGTGTATTTATATCCATACATGTACACAAATCTGTAAATGCATACATGGAGATTAATGCCTGAAAAGTATTTTACTTTAAGAGCTGAAAATACAGACAAGTCTGGGAAATTGGCTGTTTTTTTAACAAATACGTGTGGAGATTTGTCTGTGTTTTAAGAGCTGCAGCCTTCATATCACTAGGTGGACTAAGTATTTTAAGTTTGAAGATTACTGACACTCAGTGGCCTGCTTTGGATAAAACCAGGAAAATAGTGATAGTTATGGAGCACTGAGCTTGATGAATATACTGCTTGTCAGACCACAGAAAGCAGTTAGGTCTGAGCGCAGTGTTTCTAATCGCAGAATCTCATGACAATAATGACTCCATAGATAACACAGCTGTGCTGAGCCTAATGAACACCATGTAAAACTTCCTCTGTGAAGTACAGTCTGAGGGAATACACTACAAAGGCTCCAACCAGGACTATGGTGGAACTATGGCGGAAATTTTAAATTCAGAGATTTGTAAATGGAGTTTGGTGTGACGATTTTTTTTTTACACAATTTCAAATCTGTTTATAAACATGCACATACACATTTAAATACAGATCCATGTACACATTCACATATAAATGTATGCATTCACAATTCTGATTATAGTCAGACCGATTAAGTCACATTTGACAATAGTTTTTGCTATAATAATGGCCCTATAGTTATTACTATCATTACTGTTAATTTGTGTGCTTTGGTAATGCAAGCACTGTATTCTCATGCCAGTAAAGACTATGAAATTGAAATGCATTGAAATTGATATCACATTACTTGTCCTCTGGATAATTAGACAGCATTGAAATTGCTGTGACAGTTAAAGTTTACACTCTATCACAACCATGTTCCACTGATTCCAACATGACTGGCAAAAACTGAATCAACTTCAAAAGTCCCCTCAATCAATTACTACCATAGCTAGTTTCAAATTAGTAAATAGTACTAGTAAAATAGTGTATATTCCTTCAGTGTATCGATTTGAATATAAAAACGAAAATGAATGGTATATTTCTTAATTCGTTTGTTCACATACAGTAGCTGTCCTCTAAATTGGAATCCACATTTCTGTAATCATCCATCAGAGAAGGGTCTATAATAGCATGTGTGTCTGTATGTGCGTGTGCGCATTGAGTCAGATTGAGGTGTCCCTGAAGTGTCGTATTTTGGGGTTGCGATGATGTGAAGATGATGAAGGAATCTCCGATGACACCGTCTTAATTGTATAAAATGTTTATTACAAAAAAGTTCAGCATCAATACAAGCAATGCAATCTGCATATGGAGAGATCCGGGGTCAATGTGCATCTCTCCTGCCTGGAGAGAGATTCGGAGCCAATATGAATCTCTTCCGCTGCCTGGAGAGAGATTCAGGGCCAATGTGAATCTCTTCTAACGAGGCAACTTCAACTCCTCGTTTATATAGGAGTGTTGTTTTCATTATTTTAAAGTAAACACATCTGGTTTCTATCCAGCTCTTCTCGGTTGTCCAGTGACAAGAAGAGAGACAACACTAGCTCAAATTTATTGTTGCACTTAGAACTGTGACCTAATGCCCTACCATACGTTCAGGCTTTCTCCAAATTCCTCAAAACCTGTGGACCTCAAACCTAAAGATTGTGGTGGCAATTTCTGTGAAACAAGCACAAAGTCAAACACTTCTTTCTGAAAGTTTAATTCAGCATCTGCAGATGGACTCATCAGTACACATCACCTGAATGACATGCACAAATGAGCAAAGAACACAGGAGAATCTGTGTTCTTATAACTCTCAGCCCCCTCCCACTAAGCATTCAAAGGTATTTATTACCCTCCTGTAGTTTCACTCAGTGGAGGAGACATCCTGTCCATTTGTTTACATGTTCTATGGATGACCCCCCCTGTGAGACCCCTGGTGTGAGATCCCAATCAGAGATACCATGAGAAGCCATAAAGTTTTGGTTTCTCGAGGCCATACAACTCAAGTCTCTTAAGCCACCATCGTAAACCTTAAGGTTGCCCTTTCAGATAAACAATTTGGTGAACCATTTGGTCAGTCATCCACATACATGTCTGCTCATGTAATTAAACATTCACAAATGTAAAATTTCCATTACATTTCCCCCCTTTGAGCATTTCATGCTCACTAAACAACAATCATTTTTAGCCAAACGCATCATCTTGAAATTGAGAATTTCATTTTAGATGAGGGCCCGGAAATTTAACATATCCAATTGCATTCTTGATTAAAGTACACAAATAGTACACAATCAATACACCAGACCAACAACACTTAAATACAAACAAAAATCTGAATCGATGTCAAAAATTCCAATGACACATTTTTTCACATTTAAAATTCACTATGACCAACAATTCCATGCTTCAGGAATCTGTGTGTCCTTGTTCTTTTCCTCAAACAATAGCAATTTAAATGAAAAACAATATGCATCAAATTGTCAGATGTATGTATGTATGTATGTGCAGCAATCAGATTAGATTATGTGACCAACACCTCCTTGGCTGGTGAGCATCATGTCCAAAGCCATCCTATTTCGCAGAGCCACATTTCTGAGGCCCTGAATATTGGGAGAAACAAAAATGAAAACCCAACCCCCACTAAGTACAATCCCATCTATTCTGTGTGTGTTGTTCGCACATTTCCCCACCATGGGAAGAGTCCCCCAAATCCTTTGGAGACACTTTCAATGTGGAACACTCAAATCTTCATAATAGTGAGTGTATGGAAGTAAGTGAGGTTAGGTCTCTCATTGATGATCTTTCCTCGCAGTTGTCTTCATGGCTGCATACCATGAATTGACTTCAGGCTCTGTCAGTTCAAACAAGAGTTTCCATTTTTTTTTGCTTATGATGCTCAGTTTAGTTTGGTGTTGTTCTTCCTGCCAAGGTTTCACCTGCCATAGCAATGTTGGCAGGACGATGATGACTGTGAGCAAGGACAGGGAACACATCTTTTCCCTCGAACTGCATCCCAGTCGTCCCATCAGGTGTCACTTTTTGTCTGTCGGCGTCATCGTTTATCAGCAGCATCACCCTAGCCAACCCCCTAATCAATGTGCCGCCTCTTCGTGAGATTGGAGACGTGTGGTCCTAGAGATTTCCACCCCCTCCTTGCTCGTGGACACAAAGCAGTTGAAGGCTGAGGTGCACTCACTGACATCAATGCACGCTGTGTTCTGAAGAATCCACTACTTGCTCAGGAACCTCCCTGCAATGGCTTGCAAACATCCAAGTTGATCTTTCAGCAGCCTTCACTGCCATCTATGGATTTTGGTAGGACTTCCTTCACCTATCTGTGGATCTCAAAAAGCATAGGGGACAGGTTGCACAATAAAACATTTCCCTGAGCAGTGCCTTCGCAACTGCTGAAGAGTCCTGTTTAAATGTGGAGAAACACACATGTCAATAAAATCAAGACAGTATTGTTTTCCCTCACTTTGTCCTTCCATAAAATCCCTCAAACAGTTCACTTTATATAATCTGGATTCCTCTTTGTATGTTATTATAGTACCAATTATATAACTCTAATGAAAATTTAAAAATAATTTGTGAGTAATTGTGAGTTTGACAATTCTTTTGTAAACCAATATATCTGTATCTCTTCCTACATTTGGCATCCCCCCTTTGACACTTGGTTCTGACCATGTGTCAACTATGAGGAAACAGATATCTTTCTAAACAGGATTTCCTATTTGTTCCAGACCAAAATGTATAGCAACCAAACAATCCACTTTCCTTCAAACAGTTTTTTGTTTGTTTTTAACTGAGCTGCCCTTATCTGCAGCTCCTGTAAATCTGTATTTAAATGTTAATGACCCATCAAATACATTAGGTGTTAATGACCTATCAGATTCAGAAACGCCTCGGACAAGCAGACTGTGCTTTGCTGCAGCTTTTGCAGCAGCTTCTGCTCTCACATTCCCCTGTGAAACTGAAAAGTCTTTAAAAAATGCTTCACATTTGCAGACAGCAATTAGTTTGAATAACAACACAACATCAATCAGAACAGCAACCAATGTATGGTAGGTAATGGGTTTGAGAATTTCCCTTTAGCCAAAAATCTGCCAAATCATATACCACTCCCAATGCATACCTGCTACCAGTGTATATGTTGACACCTGTCACTTACATATTTGCATTTCTCAATCAATGCAACCAATTCTGCAGCTTCTGCAGAATAATGTAATGAGTGATTCAGCCAAATTTGTTATACAAAGTTGTAACATCAAAACCCACTTGGCTTCTACCAGTTGCTGGATCTTTTAATGCTGAGTCGTCCACAAACAGCTTCATATCTGCATTTATCAGCTGTACTGTATCTGAGTCACTTAGCTTTTGAAAAGTGTTCAGTCTGACAATAATAAATTCCACAGTCCTAATTGCATTTATCACTGCAGAAATCTTTTGTGATTTACCTCTAAACCTCTGATTAAATTATTTTTATTATTGGGATCAGATGTTTTTTCCCTTCCCATAACCCCTTTTGGTCCAAAGTTCCAAAACTTTCAATACCAATTGTTTTTGTTCTCCTTTGCTTAATAGAACATGGAGATCAGAATTTGATACCTTAAACAATTTGTCCAGTGAGTCAATCTAAGCTATTGAGACAACACAGTGATTACTGTTCTAGTATAACCAACCTAACCTATCGTTAATCTTTAATCTAACTTTCTCTATCACATTCTTTAACTACTTACTCTAACCTTCTCTACCATCCTTTGTGTTAGCATAACATCTGTAATTACATCTGGGTGAGTACCTCAGCATCTCACAAGAAAGTGTTACTTACAGAGGTGAGGGAAGAGTTCAGAATCTTCCATTGATATGCATATATCAAATCCTCTAGTTACATCTAAGCCTTGTGATGTTAAAATTAGCATATTACTCAATGAACACATCAAATCTCTACCAATAATCAGCCAGCGTGGTGACAACAAAAATTAATGTTTAAAATTTCCTTAACCTCATTTTTTTTTAAAACAATGGTACAGTGTATCTCTCTATCACTGTCGTACCTGTTGCTTCAATTGTTTTAAAACATCTCTAACATTCATTTTTGGAGTTATATTAAACTCTTCACATTAAATGACTGATTCTGTTTTCACCTGAATCTACCAAAAATGTGATGTCTTTACCATTTACTTTGATTGTGTGTTTTTGCATATATGCATCAGTTCTAACAGTAATTCACATGGTGTGCGTGTTACAGTGCTCTTACGAATTTGGTGAGTAGGTTGAAACTTTTTCTCTGTCTCCGCATCTGCACCAGATGAATCCTTCACTGTCCCCAGCTCCACCGCTACTCAATCCACATTTGTGTATTGGTTCTCAGGGCAATCCCTGATCCAATGTCCAATTTTGCCACATTTGAAACAAGCGTCAGTTCTTCCACGTCCCCTTCCTCTCCCTCCATGACCTTTCTTGTGCCCGCAGACTTGGTTTTGATATGCTGCCAGCTGTGCCATTCGCAGTCCCTCTGTCAACTGCGTTGCCTTTTTCTTTTTCTTGCTGTTCAAGAGTTCTTCTGCATGATCAGCATTACCCCATGCTGGATTCACCATTCTCTGCTCCTGTGCAGAGACTGATCTTGCCACTTTCGAATACTGAGTCCCCATCTCAGTCATCAGCAGTCTTTGCTGTTCAGTGCTGGTTCCAGTTGCACTGCATACCGCTCCCCCACTTAACACTTGTGGGAGAGATGAAGTGGTAGGTTCTTTCATATTGGTGAATGTCCATGGTCTATAGATCAGCTGAGTGTTTCCATCTCCAGCAGCCACCTCCACCATCGGTGCTTGCGGGGTTGCATTCAAATCATAAATTGCCTCCTTCCCGGTGCGCCGTGGAGTATGTGCTGCCAGATATGGAGTGGTGCATGATGGAGGCCTGTCCACCTCCTCTGCTGCAACAAGGTCGAGGTCTGGATGGAGGTTAGGGACGGCTGGAGCTGCCGCCTGCGCCCTCTGCACCGGTAGCAGCTGAGTGTCCTGCTGGTCATCACACTGCACCGCTGCTGGCTGTGGTTGTCCTCTCGGTGGAGCTGAGTCCAGATCAGGGTCTAGTCGGACACACTTAGACTTGGAGATTAGTTCAATCCCTACCTTTTGTAAACTGTCCCTGATATTCACTTCAGTTAACCAAAATTCACACGCTCCAGTACAAATATCCCTACATTTCTTTTTTCCTTCTAATTTGTCCTCACTAACTCGTTCCTCTCTAACTCTTTCCTCTCTAACTCTACGCTTACCATCACTTATTAACATATACTGAACATTAAGAAAAGAAAGCTGAAGTGGTGTAGCATTTTCCTTATCTTTCTTTCCTTTACAGATGTTTAAACCCATTTCTCTAGTAGGTTGTCTCAGCAGTTTTAACACAACTCTTATTTATCAATTTAAACTCCCAATTTGTTCAACAAAATACAAAATTTGGAAGACCAAAATTATGCTGATATGGGAAAAGACATTTAGAAATTCCCTAATTTATTTTAATCCGTTCTTTCTTTTTAATTTCCTTTTGTTAAAAAAATGTTTTTAGGATTTTAATTTTAGGATTTAAGTCTTTCTTAATAACCTCAAAAAGCCAATTATACCCCTAATATACTTAAGTTTACTTAAATTTACTTACCTTTACTTACCTTTGGCGGTTGAGAACTTCTCTCACGCTCTCTTTTTTTTTTCTCTTATTAAAGCAGATTCATTGCAGTGTCGAGATTATCCTGGCTCAGGTCTCAGTCCTTCAGTCCCAGTCACATTTCCAGTGCAAAACTCTATTTACTATATTATATCATAGTTTGTTAAATCATGAGCTCGACGTCAGAACCCAATATAACAAGTGTACTAAAATCAACAAACACTACTCCTTAACTCTGTGACCTCCTCTCAGATCACCAACCTGTTTACTCTAATAACTACGTGATCTCCAAGATCATCAACAGGCTTATTCTATATTAACTCTGTGGTCTCCAAGACCACCCGTGACCTCCAAGATCACCCGAAGCTTCCTTGATTCTACATCGGTTCCAAACCTTGCCATGCAGACACGTCTGTCACTCACCCTGTGAGAGAATCGTTTCCCTTCTGAATTTGTCTTCCCAGAAAGACAGTGTCTCCGTGCTACTTGGTCCGCCGGATCACAGCAGTGAGAGCACTCTTTGGTTCTCAGGCATCAGGCCCTCACGTCTCTACCCTCTTTTGTCAGGGAGGTTGAGGTCAGAGTCCCAGACTCCCTGCGCAGTTTTACCTTTCAGCCTTGAGAACCAGAGTGTCCTCTCACACGAGTGATCCTGCCGACAATGCCAAAATTGTGGTGGCAATTTCTGTGAAACAAGCACAAAGTCAAACACTTCTTTCTGAAAGTTTAATTCAGCATCTGCAAATGGACTCATCAGTACACGTCACCTGAATGACATGCACAAATGAGCAAAGAACACAGGAGAATCTGTGTTCTTATAACTCTCAGCCCCCTCCCACTAAGCATTCAAAGGTATTTATTACCCTCCTGTAGTTTCACTCAGTGGAGGAGACATCCTGTCCATTTGTTTACATGTTCTGTGGCTGACCCCCCCTGTGAGACCCCTGGTGTGAGATCCCAATCAGAGATACCATGAGAAGCCATAAAGTTTTGGTTTCTCGAGGCCATACAACTCAAGTCTCTTAAGCCACCATCGTAAACCTTAAGGTTGCCCTTTCAGATAAACAATTTGGTGAACCATTTGGTCAGTCATCCACATACATGTCTGCTCATGTAATTAAACATTCACAAATGTAAAATTTCCATTACAAGATAAATTTCTTTTATGGGGAGGACTACACATAGCATTTCAGACACCACATATTTCCCCCCTTCGAGACTACGCAGAGTCTCGAAAAACAAAAATTATAACATATATGTTTAAATTTGTGATTTAGCAATATTAAGTAACTTTATGGAGTGCGAGAGTGAAAAACCTGTCAGGCAGCTATCTTTCCTGAAACATCCCTCAATCAATCAAGACAGGAAAATTCTCTCACGAAAATGTTATAGAAGTTAAGTATTACTCATGCAATAAAAGAAAACTAAAAGCTAAGTCAAACATTTATATTTCACTAAAATTATCATTAGCATTATCAAAGATTACAACAATATAATCAAAAATATATAAGAAAAGACATAAGAACGTATCACACTGCAGCTCCTTCGCAGCGTCGATTCTCAGTGTAGTGTTGATGGTGTAGTGACTCTAGACATGTTATCACAGTGTCCTTGCTCAGAGTCCTTCAGTCCATTCTTATTGTCCATGTTTGAGTGTCTTAATCCCTTCAGCATATCCCCCAATATCGTTCTAGGAGGAAAGAAAAGAAAACACCAAACAGTATCTTTTGCAGAAACAATCAAATGCATAGAAATGTATAATTCATGACATCATATTATTCCCAATTATGAGTCACACTTTCCATTTCCCCCCTTTTATAATAACATTCTATATATATAAAAAATACCAAAAACACAGGGCGGATGATAGACTGCACCGAGACGTTGTTTAATTCCTAGTTTTTGCAGTATTAGTTTTATCGTCTTATCCACGAACTCTTTGCCATTATCTGAAGAAATTCGGTCTGAAAGTCCCCATCTACTTATGGCTGCTCTACACAAAAATTTAGCTACAGACTGAGCATCCTTCCGCTTGGTTGGACAAGCTTCAGGCCATCGTGAAAATCTGTCAACAACAACCAGCATGTATCTTTTTCCTTCAACTGGTTTTATCATGTCAACATAATCCACTACTAACTCACGCATTGGACCTCTCGGAGTTGGAATGTAACCAGGAGGTACTGGTACACCCCTCCGAATATTATTTTTCAGACAGATGGTACATCTGCCTATAACATAGTCAATTTGTTCAAGCAAGTATGGTGCCCAAAAACCATACTCCTTTGTGATTTTTCTCCTAACTTCCCCCCTTGCAACATGAGCTAACCCATGAGCTTCCTGAATCATCAGACCTAACAGGTCTGGAGGTGCTACTATCAGCCCCTCATGATTTCTCCAAAGTCCAGTAGAATCTCGGGTTGCACCTCGATCTAGCCAAAGCTGTTTATCAGTTGCAGCAGTAGTTTCCTGCATTATAATCACATCTCTAAGTGTAATTTTTTCTTCTAAGTCCACTTCATGAGTGACTAGAAAGATCTTCCCCAATTTGTCTACACATGTGACTGCTTTTGCAGCTTCGTCTGCCGCTTTATTTCCTTGTGTGACTTTTGATACATACTGTTCTAGGCTTTGGAGCCTTTCGAATAGCTTCTAACTGACTATCAGAAATGCTTCTATGTCCCTTTGTTATCGTCTGACCCAAATAAACCACTTTCTCCTGACAGTACTGCAGCTTCTTCTGAGAGGCCTTGTGCCCCTTCTCTGCCAGTATCTGTAGTAGTTTAATCGAATCCTTATGACATGTCTCTTTATCTGGTGAACAGATGATAATATTATCCACATATTGAACAACAGTGCTTTTTAGTTCCTGATTTATCCCTGCCAAATCATCTTTCAATACTTTATTGAAAATATGTGGACTATGTTTGAACCCTTGTGGCAATCTCTTATACTCATAAAATTGTCCTTTGTATGTGAACCCAAATAGACCCTGGCTTTCTAAACTAAGTGGAACACTGAAAAAGGCACCACATAGATCTAATACTGTGAAATGTGTTGAATCCGGAGGAATTTGAGTTAGCAAAGTATGCGGATCCGGCACTTCTGCTGGAGAATCAGCTACTACTTCATTTACTGCTCTCAAATCATGTACCAGGCGAT
This sequence comes from Paralichthys olivaceus, assembly GCF_024713975.1. Lineage (NCBI taxonomy): Eukaryota > Metazoa > Chordata > Actinopteri > Pleuronectiformes > Paralichthyidae > Paralichthys > Paralichthys olivaceus. Next base: position 276,698 of record NC_091111.1, on the reverse strand, counting down.
AAGAATCATCTGGCTTCTTCACAGGTAACAAAGGCGTGTTACTTTGAGGATTCTGTGTTATCCTTAGAACATCTGCTTTCAGAAGTCCTTCAATTTGTGGTTCAATCCCTTGGATTGCCTCTTCTTTTAGTGAATACTGGTTCTTCCAAGGAGGTCTGACTCCTGGTCGGAGTTCAACTTTCGTCGGTTGGGCTGACTTCACAAGTCCAATATCAGTACTATGTCGTGACCATAAGCATTCTGGAACTTGTTGCAGCATCTCCTCTCTCATAGTGTCTAAGCTCTCATTAACAATGTAGATTGACTCATGTGTCATCCGCACTATTTGTGGCTGTCCCTGTCCTTGAGCAGAGATCATAATCTTAATGAATCGTTGATCTTCACTTTTCCAGATGGCAAGGTTCTCTTTCACCGGTCGAAAAACAGCTTCCTCTGCTTCTGTCATCATTCCTCCTATATGCTTCTACTCATAGATATCAGACACCAACAAGGTCACATGCGGTGCACTCTTCTTGATAGAAAACTCTTTGTCCAAATAGTCATCTTTATTAATCTTCATAGCTGCTCCTTGTGGTCCCAAGATTATACAGCTCGAGCTGAGTTGAACTTGCTTTGGTTGTCGACTGAACCATTCTTCTGAGATGATTTGGCATCATCCTTGAAATACTTAAGCGTACAGTGTAATGGATACTCTGGAGGCTTTGCATCAGGCATGTTTGATATGATAAACTTCTTCCACAATTTAGCTGGTTCCAAAAAATCTGGACTGAGATTTCCAATCCAAAAGACTGAAGAGCCATCAGTCTCCGTTGTCATTGGTAATTGGTGAATTGCATCATCTGGTACTTCCACCAAACAACCTTCCAGTGTACAGTTTATTACACAGTTCAGTCTACATAGAGCATCTCTTCCCAAAAGTGCAATTGGTGTATGTTCTGATACCAGTATGGGTATTGTAGTTTTCAAATTTTTGTAGCAGAGCTCAATTGGTTCTGTATGAGGAATCAGCTGTTTCACTCCCTACCAGTTTGATTTGATTAAGTTTTCTGAGAGTCTCTTGGTCCTGTTCCTTCTGATCATGTTCCTTTTTCCTATATAGCTCCACTTGATGGGTTATGTGATCTGCATACACACCCTTTGCCATGCTTCCAAGTCCAACCACCTCTGCTAGTTTGCTCCTCACTGGTATGGGCAGCCCCTTCTGCAACTTGGCTCGCAAAATTGACTGCTCCATCTGATTTAGGTCTGGATCGTTTCCTGTAACATTTCTCCACACTTGATGGGCTCTTGACACATAGGCCCTCGGGTTCTCTTCCTGTCCCAATGGCTCAATTAGAATATTGTCCAGATGTACATTTGTTGGAAATGTGTCTTTCAATGCTATCCACACGACCTCTTCTTGCAGCAAACAATTCTGGATCATTCACAGCAGTCCCCACATGTCGAGTCAGTCCTGCTTTCTGTAAAATCTCTTCCATAGCTGGGACCCCAAGGAGATTAGCCAAGAGTCTCTTAATGTCTCCTACAGCGGGTTGCGTTCCCACCATAATCTCTTCCAGCTTCGAAATCCAAGGATGTGCTCCATCTTGAAGTGTAGGCAACTTCTCAAGTATAGCAGACATATCTGTACTCTGCCAAGGCTTGTACTCTAAATTCTGTCCTCGGATTATCACCGGACACATCTTTTCAGGTACCTTCCCTTTCCTTGAGCGCAGTGAATATTTCTTTTGGGGTTCTTTTATATGCAAGTTTTTCTTCAGTATCTGCAGCTCCTCCAATTGGTTCTCTAATGTTTCTCTGCTCCCTGGTCTGGTGGATTTATCCAACTTTGAAAGGCATTGGTCTATGCTTCTTTCAACTTCATCCAGAACCCTTCTGTGGTCTTCTATTCTGGTGCTGGATGTCCCTGGAGAAAACCCTCTTGAAGATGAAGCACCTCTGGTTTCCCAATCTCCATCGCTGTCTTCATTCTCAGTCTCATTGGAGCTAGCATCTCCCAAGTCCTTTGTCCTCCAGGTTATATCACCTCTCTTTTCCGCTCTAGCCAGCATCCGTCTGATTTCAGAGTCATATCCACCTATCATCTGCTCCGAGTCACTCTGATCATCATCACTTTCAGTTTCCATCTTTCTCATCCTCAAACCACCTTTAGCTTCCATACTTGTTGTTTTCCTCTTACTTTTTTGAACTTTTGGATACATTCTTATGGTTGTTTCCGCTTTTCCCATCTCTATCGTTCGGTCATCATCATCTCTTACACGATAGTTTCCTTCCTGACTGATCACTGGGAGCTGAGGATAGACATCCTTGAACTTCAACTCCTTCTCATAAGGTGGGGGTCTCTTTACTGGATCCTTATGTGAGAAAGGTGCGTTGATTTCTGTCATCAATTTTTCTGTTTCTTTAGCATTTTGCCCTATTTCCTCCGCTCCTCTGTCTCTGCTATCCTTTGCAGCTTTTATCAGTTTCTGTCCCTCATTTTCAAACAACTGGAGAATGCCGAGCTCCATTTGTCTCTTTTCTTTACGTTTTGCCCCTTTTTTTCCTTTCTTTTGGTTTGCCTTATATGTAGACACAAGAACCTGCATTATTTTAATTACATCAGGGTTAAGAGTCCCCTGAACTGGCCATGGTTGGTCAATATCAGGCCAACGCTTATGCCATTTCTCTGATAACTTTACGATGCCTATGCCTTTAATTAAAGGGTTATTTTTCTGTACTATATCAACCGGAGTGATTGCTTTTGAAGTTTTAATGTCCTTTTTAAACATTTTAATGGTGCCTTTATATCCCCTTATTGTATTTTAAACTAATTATTTAGACTTAAAACAATTTAAAGCTAATTGGATCACTTTTTTTTTTATTTTATTTGTTTCTTTTAATTTAATTTAATTCATTAATTGATTTTTAATAAGCCACTAAGTTATAACAATCAATGAGAGAAAATGAAATTAATTTGCCAACTCTAAAGAAATCAAGGACTTAATATTAATATTATAGCAAGATTACCAAAATAAGTCCACATAAAATGTTGACTCAGCACACAAACAATCTATCAAATTGTAAACACAATTTTCTCAATGTCTTGCAAACAAGGAAAAGCCAATCAGAATTAAAGCTCAAAAAATCTAGCTTTCCAACAAGGGACAAACTATCACCAAATTTGCTCCCACTCACAGCCAGACAACCATCTAATTGTCATCAACCTCACACATATTCACCTCAAATCATCAAACAATCACAAAATTGAATTATCAATGTAGCTCAAATCAGAATAAACCATACACAGACAGTAAATTCACTTTTGCAACTCTCAGCATTGAGTTTAAATCAAATCATCATACTCCATGAATTAATTAAATGCATCAACTGGTCAGTGCTTTGCCAAGCGTCTCTATTAAAAAACTACAGCATGTGAGATGTCATATATATATACATGCAGACAGATGGATGTACTAATGCACTAAAAGTAAAAATGTACAAGTACAAAAACTGATAGCTCAGATTAGTCCAAGTATAGACAATGGTAGTTTTCTGCTAAAAAGGAAACAACTCAGAGAGTCTCAAGTTGCTTAATGAATATCAGGCAATACTGAAATGTTTATCTAAGTCAATTTAGTGTAAGAGAAACACATGATGTAGGAGAAGTGGCAGGAGTTCATAAACAAGCCATACAAAACCAGATGTTCTACCACTAACTGTTTCAAAAGGTCAAGCAAACACCAGAAGTGTCACACAAGCATCAATCACAACCAACTCAGAGCTATAAAAGTAACACTTTAACAATCTCCCAACTCGCTCAATTTATCTTCTCACTTTACTGAGGTATTTCTCCAACACCCCCCAAACTGAGAAATATCCTTATAACAGCATTTAAATCAAAGAAAACTAATATCTATCAATAATAATGACTATAAATGAGTGGACATACATATGTTCAAATGCAGATATAGGTTAAAGAGTTTGTGGATAAAACTGCACTGGCCTTAATCAGATTGGAATCAGGAGGCGCACACAGCAAGTACCGCTCCTTGGGACACACTGGTCAGCGTCTCCGCTTATCGTCTGTGTCTCTCTTCTCTCCTCTCCCTTACACACCATAGGTGGATAAGGGAAAAAACTGAGAGAAACTTAATATCTTATCCCACTAAGTCCTTATAACAGCAAAATAACAATTCAATACAATTCGCGCACATCTGCCAACACATTAGATCTGTTTTATCTACGACAGAAGTCATCCACTTTTCAAACATCAGCGCACAGTCACATACCAGACATCATCAATATAAAATTTAATTCACCCTAATAGCATCTCAAATTTTAATAGTATTTTATTATCCCCAAGCAGTGTTTCCCAATACTCTCTTGTTTTATCCATGCTTATGCACACAAAACATCCTCACTGATTTCTTTATTTCTCTTAATAGTTATAAACGTCCTTTTTGGGGCTCATATTTAACCAATCATTATGTCCCCCCTTTCAGAGGCTCATTAGGTTTATTAAAATATTTGAAACGTCCCCAAAAAAGGCTCATGTAATTAATCAAATCATAAAGTCCCTTTATCATCAATAGGGCTCATGAATGTTATTTAACAGATTAAAAAATACAAAATATCTTATATTATAAAATAGTAAGTCTCTTTATTACTCTACCACATGTATTTATTCAATTTAAACCAACACAGCAACACAAACCACTCAGATCAAGCGCTCTCAACTGATCTCACACACATACACACACAGAGCTCCAACAGCTGATCTTACGCACACACACAGAGAACTTCGGCAGCTGATTTTACACACACACAGAGAACTTCGGCATCATTCCAAAGACACAGACAGCATCCAATCCTAAAGTTTCAAGTCGACTCATTCATACTTTTCCTATAGCATGCTTTTAGCCGCTCCTTCCTTATCCTTTTAAATCTAAATTTATGCTACCTTTTGAGGTGTAGTTATTCAATGAGAGGTTAATTCAAGCATCTGTTCGTCAACTATTACTGAAAACTTACAATTGAATGTTATTTCTACATCTCCAGTTCCTTGAACTGACCTGAAATTCACTTAGTGACTTTCTAGGATTTAGGCCGATTTAGAATCGCCTCCCTGAGGGCTTGGTCAAATCCGCGGCTTTTTCTTTAATCCTTACCTTTATTCCTATTTGCTTTACAAGCATTTACTTTTATTTCATCCTTTCACTTTATTCCTTTATCTTTATCCTTTCACTTTAATTTTATTTACTCTTTTACCTTATCCATTTTTACATCTTTTTACACATTACCAATTACTCCTGGGCCCAGGATTATTACTTACTTTTTTTTAAACCAAATCCGACTATTCCTTAAAGTCTATTTTCACACAGCGTCTAATCTACACGTCTTACCGTTAAGAAGATGAGGGCCCTTTCTTCATTAATCTCGCATGATGTTATTTAGCTCACCTTATCGTTACTAATCAGACTATTCTACACCTTTACTTTAACTCTTTACTATCTTCAGTACTTTACATTTTCTTTTACTTATATTCCTTATATTCCTTATATTCTCTATTGTACTCCCCCCTGTTGCGTTGTGCACTACGCAACAAAATCAAATTTAGAACGGAGCTCCACTCAACAGCAACGCATCATGACATGCCCACACAGATGAATCATTTACGGTGTGACCAAACAGCAGCACACAACAGCAGCAACGAACGTACCAGCGCCCAATAATGTGAGAAATGCTCACCCTCTTCTTTTGTCGACGTGGTGCGGGGGTAGGTGCGCTGAAGTTGTCGGCGACGCCGCAGGACACAGCACGTCCGAAGTTCGTGACGCCAAGTCTTGTCGTATATTGGGGTTGCGATGATGTGAAGATGATGAAGGAATCTCCGATGACACCGTCTTAATTGTATAAAATGTTTATTACAAAAAAGTTCAGCATCAATACAAGCAATGCAATCTGCATATGGAGAGATCCGGGGTCAATGTGCATCTCTCCTGCCTGGAGAGAGATTCGGAGCCAATATGAATCTCTTCCGCTGCCTGGAGAGAGATTCGGGGCCAATGTGAATCTCTTCTCACGAGGCAACTTCAACTCCTCGTTTATATAGGAGTGTTGTTTTCATTATTTTAAAGTAAACACATCTGGTTTCTATCCAGCTCTTCTCGGTTGTCCAGTGACAAGAAGAGAGACAACACTAGCTCAAATTTAGTGTTGCACTTAGAACTGTGACCTAATGCCCTACCATACGTTCAGGCTTTCTCCAAATTCCTCAAAACCTGTGGACCTCAAACCTAAAGATAAATTTCTTTTATGGGGAGGACTACACATAGCATTTCAGACACCACAGAAGCCTTTCCGTTGCACCTGCATTTAGAGACGTGGTCTTTCTCTATGTGGCAGGAGAGGTGTACAGGCTGTGTTAAGGTAAGATCTTTCTTTGTATTTATTCTTTTTTTACATGATGCCAAATGTAAGTAAAGCCAAGCAAGAAAACAAGTTATTGAAATTAATTTTGACATTATGGAGAGCTTGTAGTGGCAAGTTCAATGGAGACTGAAGCATTGAATTAGTGTACAAAATGGCTGTGGTATCGACAAAAAAATTAATTGCAGAAGGGATCATCTCAGATTTTATTTAGGAAAAACAGAAACTGTAATAAAGTTATGGAAGTTTTGCTGTCACACCAGGAAAAAAAAAATCCATCCGGCCAACTCACGTTATAACGTGAAAGGTTTTGGATATTGATCTGAAAATTTAGATCTGTGAATATCTTTCCCACTTTACTGCAGTCATTTTCTTCTTGTCCTCTGCTCGCCGCAGACATTTCCTCATTTCACCATACCATTATAACGGGAAGCTTGACGTTATTCAAATGTTTAAAAACAACCCATGGTTAAGAACAAACATATAGTTAAGATCTGTTGATATAATGATAGTAGAATGGAAGGACTGTATGCTTAATGTATGAATGAGTGTGAAGATCCAAGGTTTATGAAGCTAATCATCTGTAGTGTTTAATGGGAGCAAAATTGTGAATAGATTGATTGTTACTGTGCGTTGGACTTATTGTTTTAATATGTTTACTTACTCAACTTGAGGAGAAGGTCAATGAGAACAGATATGTTTTTAGTCGTGATTTGAAGTGTGAGAGGGGGCAGATCTAATGTGGAGTGGTAGGTTGTTCCATAAGTTTGGGACGGCTAAGTAAGGCGGTGCCAGTCGGAGATTTAAAAGTTAACAGTAAAATTTTAAAATCAATCCTGTGTTGAACAGAAAGCCGGTAGATATGGTCTCTATTTTTGTTTTCAGTCAGGAGGTGAGCAGCAGCATTTGTACGAGATTTAAATGTTTAATGGAGGATTTGTCTAAGCCTACATACAGGGAATTACAGTAGTCAAGCCGAGAGGTTATAAATGTATGGATAACCCTCTCGAGATTCATGCTGGTCAAAATAAAAAAAAAAAGAAATCAAAATGGACACCAAGACTCTTTACGGTGGAAAGAATATTAGGAGCTAGGTGGCCAAGGGTGTCTCTTGTATAAAAGCTATCAGGGCCGCTTCCTTTTTTAGGGATGACAGAATTTTACATCTTTTAACTACATTATTAATTCCCTTTACTTTCCATGTAATACATTTAGTGACACTCATCTTAAAGGTGTATTTCCCATGTACATGAATAATGGTGTCCACGAAAACCTGTCGCTCTTGGCTTTATTTTCTTTTCTGTTCTTTTCTGTGTCTGTCATGTGAACACACTAAGAGGAACCAGAACCCACCCAAAACAGAAAAATAAACTCAAATGTGCCTAGTACTGGGCTGGCTGTGGCTGAGGGGTAGAGTGGTCGTCCTCCAACCAGAAGGTCAGAAGTTTGATTCCCAGTCTTCCCATCTGCCTGCCAAAGTGTCTTGGGCAAGATGCTGAACCCCGAATTGCCCCTCATAGAACAACAACAACCATAATAAAATGTATGTATGAATCTGTGTGTGAATGGGTGAATGGCAAAACTGTAGCATTTTGAGTGCGCTTTGAGTTGTCTTCAAGACTAGAAAAGCGCTATATAAATACAACCATTTACCATTTAGTAGGTCTCAAATATCCATGGGGTCTTACAAGGGGACGTGATGCTAGAGGAGGCCATCACTATAGAGAGGGCACGAGAGAGAAAAGAACACAGAATCCTCCCCCAAAAAAAAAAAAGACCCCTCTCCAATCCAGATTTGGCAACAATATAATTAGATAGCACCTAAACAAATATGGGCAAAATTCAGCAGTGTCCGCTCCTCTGTCAGACACAGAGCCACGAGCCTAAAATTATATTAACTCTCTGACTATCCGGTGTATGATAAAGTAACCACCAAGGATGTAAACAAGAAAAACAGAGGAGCACATATATCAAATCAGAGACAGTTTTAACAAAGCCAACATTATAATAAAGAAGCCCAGAGCTTTCAAGCTATTAACTGAGCTAAGCTTGGTCTAAATGAGGTGTAAGTATAGAGCTGGCATCACCATTTCTTATGGCGTGTTTATATCCATACCTCACCGACAGTGTGGTCAGTCAAGCGTGGCCAGAAAACGCAGAGCCTCCTCTGCATCGCTGAAACTGCACTTCATCCTGTTATGCTGTATCACAAGCCTGGCTGGAAACCGCATCATGAATCTAATGTCCTTGTCTATAAACTTTCAAACCATATCATTATATGAGCAACGCTTCAGCCGAACCGCGCTGGACAGGTCCTGATGGATGAGGATGCGCTACCCCCCATGTTCCAGGTTTTTCGCCTTTCTTGTGGCTGCTAAGATCCGAGGCTTGTCCCGGGAGTTGTGGAGTTTGATGATCACCTGTCTGGGTCGGTCACTCCTCAGTCTGGCGGTCCGATGCGCAGCCCATCTTTATTCACCCCTTTGTGGCGGACAAACTGAGCAATGTTGGTAGCCAGGATTCAAAGAACTCCTGAGGATTTTCACCTTCTGTACTTCTCTTCAAATTTAAGAGCCGTATGTTGTCACGTCTGCTACGGTTCTCCGCGTCGTCTATCTGCTCGGCCATGGTCACCTGCCTGTCCTCCACCTTTGAAAGACGGAGCTTGAGGGTGGCGACCTGATCCTCCATGGCGGTGACCTGCTGTTCAGCTTCAGTGATCCATTTAGCATGACCTTCCAGGCTGCCGGCGATTTTGTCCAAAGTGTCGGTTAGTTTAGAAAACTTCTGCTCCATAATTTCACTTACATTTTGAGTAACTTTCCGCACCAGCTTGGACAAGTCCATGCTGCTAGCTCCCTTCATGCTAGCTGCCGGAGAGGAAGTAGAGGCAATGCTAGAGTGCAGCAGGTGATCCATAATCTTCTACTGGGTTGTTTGCCTCAAATTAGCCAGTCTTTCTCTCTGAGACTGACTGCAAGTTTATTTGCCATGTTAAAATATCGTTAGAGTATCGTCAGGTTGGAATAACATGCTTTTAGGCTGAAAAATATCGGGACCAGAGCGGGAGCTCCGCAAAGAAACTTTTTTTTTTTTAATCAAAAGGCAGGCACGCAGGGGAAGGCTGGGTTTGGGCTTTTGGGGGGGGGTGTATCTCTTGACGTGCAAGGTGCAGAGCTTTGAAAACACACATGTCCCTTTGGGGCTGTGATGAGAAGCAGTGTGCATGTCTTCATCCCTCTAGCTGGTCAGGGGCCAAAATAGGGGCCAGTTGAATTGTGAAATATGAGGCCAGAAAAGAAGGGTGTGCTATAACTTTTGACGTGCAACTCACAGAGCTTTCCAAACACGTGTGGGTCATCAGGGGCCACTGAGGAAGCAGTGTGCAAGATTTCAGCCATTTAGCTGGTCAGGGGCCTAAACAGGGGCCAAAAAGACACGACTCAGAAACTTGTAGGCATTTTACATAAGAGAAAAGTGCCACCAATTGTCCAGCAGGCATGCCTCACAAGGTGCTTCCAACTTGGGTAGTGTGACTTAGTTGGCAGCCTCTTGGTTCTGGAGCTTTTTGGAAAATTATAATCCCTTTCGGGGCCTTCCCAAGGGCCTAGGAGCCCCAAATTTGACCCACTGGTCACAAAGGGGTCTTTGAGCCTTCATTACCAATTTTCACCAAAACCGCAGAGGGGCCCAGGTGACCTTTGTGACCTTTGTGACCTTTGGTATCAATTAAGCCCATTTCTCCAGTTCGATTTTGATAGCAGTACCTCATAGTAATGGTTAATATTTACCAGTGTGTTAAGTGAATGTGTATATGTGCTCATAAAACTATTTGTAATACGGTATATTCGTGTAGAGTGAAGTAATGTTGATAATTACATGATGACGATTAAGCTAACATTGGGCACATTAATCTCCTGCAATGCTAACTGTGCGTCGTCTGTGGAATAGTGGAAAAACTATGTGACTAGTGTTGTTGCAAGTAGGCTATTCTACATTTATGTTTGCTGAAATATTTGTGTTACTGAGTGAGTGTACTGTTCTAAATTGTGAGTTGCAATATATTATCAGTATATTAGAAGTAAGCCGAGTTAGAGAATATTTTGTGAAATGCTGTATTTGTTTATCTTACTGTCACACCACAGTAAAATAAAGTTACGTTTTTGTCTTGTCTCCATGTTTGTATTTTGATTTCCTGTTTTATTTTGAAAAGTAACTCTCCTCTCATTTCAGGCTACTTGCCCTTCCTCATGTGCCTCGGTCTGATTGTCTTCCCCGATCCTGATTATGCTCACCTGTTTCCCATTACCTCCATGTGTGCTTATAGTCTGCTTCTCCACTTTGTCCTGTGCCAGTGCATCTTGTCCCTTGTCGAGCCTCACCAGCCTATAGTAAAAGATCCACAGTTACAGTTGTTTGCCTCGTTAAGAATGTTTTTTCTGGGCGTTTGCCTCTTAGTTTTCATAGCTCCTTTTGTTTGATTAGTTGAGTTATTGTTAGATCTTGTCCCTCTTCGGAGGACATTATTGTTTATATTTATATTAGAAGTATTGTCCCTCGTTGTAGGAGTTTTATTTTAGTTCATAGCGTGTCCCTCTTTGAAAGAGATTTTTGTTCATATTTATATTAGAAGTATTGTCCCTCATTGTAGGAGTTTCGTTCTTTTGTTAATTTTTATAGTTAATTCTCTTGCTGGAGGTGATTCGATTTAGTAACTAATTTTCATAGCCTTTTTCCCCCTTTAGATCAGGCCTTAGTTAAGTGTTGTTTTTTCTTTCCCTTATCCCTTCAAGGAAGGTAGGATTTTTGATTTGTACGTTTTGTAATCATTCCCTCTTTATCAAGCCGCCCTCTGTTTTTTCAGTCATTGTTTTTTTTGTGTGAAAATAAAATAGACGAGCTGCACCAGCTTTTCCCTAACTCTGCATCCGAGTCCTTCCTCCAAGTCCTGTGCTTGACAGTACACACTGGTGAGCATGGACTCGGCAGAGCAGGAGCAGCTGACCACAGCGCTGCGCTCCCAAGCCTCATGCCTCACGCAGCAGCAGGAGCAAGTGGCCGCCCTCGGCCAAGCAATCAGAGGACTCACCCACAGCCAGGAGGATTTCAAAGCCGCCTGTCTTCCCAGGTGGGTCTCCTCAGACATTACTGGGTGGGGGGAGAATTGTAGGGGCCATTGCTGGAAGCCAGAGCCCCCGAGTGATACGGTAACATTGAGGATTGTCAATTCTGTTAACTCCGTCACAGACCTGGAGACCTCCGACTTGACCACAGTGCTGAGCTGTTATCACCACCTAGCTGAAGTTTTTAGCAAAGAGAAAGCCACCTCTCTTCCACCTCACCGTCCTTATGACTGCTCCATCAAGCTCCTGCCAGGTTCTACCATCCCCAAGGGCCGTCAATATTCAGTTTCTGGGCCTGAGAGAATAGCCATGAAGGAATATTTTGAATCTTCCCTGAAAGCTGGACTAATTCGACCTTCCTCACCCCCGGCTGGAGCTGGTTTCTTTTTTGTGGGGAAAAGGGATGGGACTCTCCGTCCCTGTATAGACTACAGCCCCCTCAACGACATCAGAGTCAAAAATAGATACCCCCTCCCCCTCATGACGTCAGTGTTTGATCAACTACAACAACTGCAGATCTTCACCAAGTTAGATCTGCGAAACACATACCACCTCATCCGCATTTGGGAGGGGGATGAGTGGAAGACTGGTTTTAACACACCAAGTGGACATTATGGGTACTTAGTGATTTGGTCTCACCAACGCCCCAGGAGTGTTCAAAGCCTTGATTAATGATGTATTAAGAGACTTCTTAGATCAGTTTGTTTATGTTTATCTAGATGATACTCTTATTTACTTTCCCAATGTGGAGACCCACCAGAGACACGTCAAGCTCGTTCTGCAACGTCTTCTAGCTAATAAGTTATATGTGAAAGCAGAAAAGAGCGAGTTTCACGCCGATACCATCTCATTCCTGGGCTTTATCATAGCCCCTGGAAGGGTTCAGATGGACCCAGCTAAAGTGAGCGCCGTAGCTGAGTGGCCAACACCTTATAGCCGCAAGAAAGTGCAGCAATTCCTAGGTTTCGCTAACTTTTACAGGCGGTTTATCAGAGACTTTAGCGCAATAGCAGCTCCTTTCCACGTTCTCACTTCTCCGCAGGTGCATATCCTCACGCTTCCCGATCCCACTCGCCAGTTCACGGTGGAAGAAGATGCATCTAACGAGGAGATGGGGGGCTTCCTGTCCCAACGAGCAGAGGTGGACAACAAGCTGCATCCCTGCGCCTTCCTGTCTTGATGGCAGCTGAGTGGAACTACGACGTGGGAAATCGTGAACTGTCGGCGGTGAAGGGGGCGCTAGAGGAGTGGCGGCATTGGCTGGAGGGGGCACATCACCTGTTCTTGGTTTGGAAAGATCACATGAACCTGCAATACATAAAAGGAGCTGAACGGTTAAACTCCTGTCAAGCTCGCTGGTCATTAACCGATTTAATTTCTCCTTATCTTACAGACAGGGGTCCAAAAACACTAAGCCTGATGCCCTGTCCCGCCTATTCAGTCCTGAGCCTGTTGCCACGGATCCCGAGCCTATCCTTCCACTTAAACGAGTGGTGGGGGTGGTATCCTGGCAGATAGAAGCTGAGGTGAAGCAAGCGAATGGTGAGACCCCGCCACCTAGTGTGTGCCCTGAGAACCATCTGTATGTCCCTGTTGATCTGCACCCACAGGTGATTCACTGGGCTCATGTGTCTCTGCTCACCTGTCATCCGGGCGTACGTCGAACCATGTTCGCCATCACGCAGCGTTTCTGTTGGCCGTCCATGGAGCCGGAGGTTCGGGAGTACGTTGAGGCGTGTCCAGTCTGTGCCAGGAATAAGAACTCCTCCAGAGCCCGTGCAGTTGCTGCAGCCTCTTCCAATTCCGTCCCAGCCTTGGGCGGAAAACTCTATGGACTTTGTCGCGGGGCTCACGATCTCCAAGAGTAACACCACGGTTTTAACAGTCGTAGACAGATTCTCTAAGATGGTTCACTTTATAGCTTTGCCCAAATTGCCCTCAGCCAAAGAAACGTCCGAAATTATGATGAACAATGTTTTTTAGGATTCACAGATTCCCACAGGACATCATGTCAGATCGGGGGCCCCAGTTTATTTCGCGGTTCTGGAAGGAGTTCTGTAAACTCCTCGGTGCCACAGCGAGCCTCACATCGGGTTACCACCCAGAGGCGAACGGCCAGACGGAGCATCTCAATCAGCAACTGGAAACCGGCCTCCGGTGCCTGGTGGCACAGAATCCTGCATCATGGAGTAAACACCTGACATGGGTCAAGTACACCCATAATTCCCTTCGCACCTCAGCCACTGGTATGTCCCCTTTTAAGTGTGTTTTTGGTTACCAACCCCCGGTCTTTTCTGAGTCCGAGCCTGAGGTGTCTGTCCCCTCCATGCCCTAATCCGCCGCTACCACCACATCTGGGCTGCAGCACGTTAGCCTCTAATATGTCAAGGGGACAGAGTTAAGAAAGCTGAGACCGGCCCCTGTCTACCAGCCTGGCCAGTGAGTCTGGCTCGCTGCCAAGGAACTGCCTCTTCAGGTGGAGTCGCGCAAACTGGCTCCTCGCTTCGTCGGTCTGTTCCCCATCACCAGGATTATCAATCCAGCGGCTGTGCGTCTTCGTCTGCCTCGGTCCCTCCGAGTACATCCCACCTTCCACGTCAGCAAAATTTAGCCAGTCTAAAGCCTAGTTTATGCTTCTGCGTGACGCAGTCGTTGAGCATTCGAAGTTCTGCGTCGAGGGAACGCGTTGCTCTGCAATTCCCCACCATGCCGCTAGGGGGGTGTGGATGTGTGTTTGTGTGGTTTCAGGGGTTATAGCCGAATCCTTGCTTTGTCTTCCGGTCACAGTATACAACAGTAAACAATGGCGACCGGGGTGGAGCGGCTGTATTTGGAGTTGGAGCTCATCAATATTGAACAACAAATGCTTATATTGCAAATGATGAGGCGCAGGCGACAGAGAAAACGTTTGCGGAGGTGGTCCTTACGACCACTAAACCGGTCGAGGCTGGAAACAAAGGTTTCAAAGTTTTCAAAGGTTTTATTTGTCATCTGCACAACAGATACAGCGTTCATGTTGGCAATGAAAATCTTAAATCCCAGGCACCTCAAGCAACTCAACATGCAAGTGTCATAAAATAAGAGTAACTAAAAATACAAATAACATACACTAGTGCAAATGAAACAATAAGTACAAATGTCAGTACTAGTGCAAAAAATTAAACATTATAAGGTGCAAAAAAATAAAATAAAACATTATAATAAAATAATAAAACATTATAAGGTGCTAAAATGAGATATATACATGTCAGGATTTAGCAGCAGCTATGGGGAGGTATGGACAGCTATGGATTATTGCACTCATTATATTTTTAAATTGGTTGGAAATATGATGAATAGAAATGATAATGACAGAATGAAAATTATTGTAAACTAAATAAATAAATATCAATTTTTCTTATGAATAATATAATGTGTAAATAAATATGTTGTTTTAAACAGATGTAGTGACTTTCACAGAGCTCAGGAGTTCAGCAGTCTTACAGCCTGTGGGATAAAACTGACCCTGAGTCTTGTGGTCTTGGTCCGGATGCTGCAGCAGAGAGAACAGTTTGTTGCTGGGGTGATGGGGATCTTTCAGTATCCTGTTAGCCTTCTTCCTACAACGCTGGGTGTAGAGGTCTGGATGGTAGCTCCTTCCTGGTGATGTGCTGAGCAGTTTTCACCACCCTCTGTAGAGTCTTACGGTTGAGGGCGGTGCAACTGCCGTACCAGGCCGTGATGGATCTGGTCAGGATACTCTCGATGGTGCATCTGTAGAAGTTGCAGAGTATCCTGGAGTCCATGTTGAACCTCCGCAGCGGGTGCAATTTACACGGGTGAATTTACAACACTTGTTCACCCACTGAGGGACCTGGATGAACAAATGCACTTTCGATACTTTCGAATGTCAACGGGGCGATTTGACGAGCTTCTTCGCTGTATACAGCCATTAATAACGTACCAGACAATGCACAGCATGCCTGTTGATGTCGCCCAGAGACTTTTAGCCTCGGGTGGAAGTCAGCAAGCTGTGGCGACTAGCTACAAACTGGCGTCGAGCACTGTGTCCATCATTTTGTCGGAGGTCTGCAAAGCATTGTGGACAGCGCTTCAGCCCAAGTTTTTGCCATGTCCTTTAACCAAACAATGGGAAGCCATGGCAGCAGATTACTGGCGGCTGTGGAACTTCCCAAACTGCGTTGGAAGTCTCAATGGTAAACACGTTACCATAAAAGCACCGCCGAAAGCAGGAAGCGACTACTTAAACTACAAAGGGGCTCACTCCATTGTGCTGATGGCAACATGTGATTCCAGGTAATTCCTATCGAGCAAAATAATTTAATTCAATTCAATTCAATTCAATTCAATTTTATTTATATAGCGCCAATTCATAATTTACATTATCTCAAGGTACTTTACATTTAAAGGTCAAGACCTTAAGACAATATTAACATAGAGAAACCCAACAGTTCCCACAATGAGCAAGCACAGGCGACTGTGGAGAGGAAAAACTCCCTCATTAACAGGGAGAAACCTCTGGCAGAACCAGGCTCAATGTGGGCGGTCATCTGCCTCGACCGGTTGGGGTGAGGAAAGAAAAGTAAGGGGGGAGGAAAGGAGAGATGGGTGAAAAGCGGGGGAGAGAAGAGAGAGATGAGGTGGAGAGAGAGAGACCGGTAACAATTTGGCACCATCAAAATCAAGGCTAACCATAACAATAACAATGTATAGATCTACATGACTAGATATATTAATGAATTGCTGAGGTCTTGTAATAAATGAAGACAATGGTGATGGTGGTCGTTGTGGTCCTGTAGTCCCGGTGCCGGAGTTATCTGAAACGAGATAGAGAGAAGAGCCAGAGGGACTATGGGAGGACAAAGTGACACTTTGACATGATGACATGTTAAAACTAATAAATAAATAAATAAATAAAGAGGTGTGGGGGGGCAGAGAGATAGAGAGACAGAGGGAAGTGAAGAAGTGCTCAGTGCATGATGGGAGTTCCCCCAGCAGTCTAAACCTATAGCAGCACAACTAAGGGATGGTTCAGGACTCACCTGATCCATCCCTAATTATAGGCTTTGTCAAAGAGGAAGGTTTTTAGTTTTACTTTGAATGCTGAGACAGTGTCTGCCTCCCGAACCCAGAGTGGGAGCTGGTTCCACAGGAGAGGAGCCTGATAGCTAAATGTTCTACCTCCTGCTCTACTCTTACAGACTCTTGGAACCACTAGAGAGCCTGTGTTTTGGGAAGTGATCTACTTGGATAATAAGGTGTTATCAGCTCTTTGATATATGAGGGGGCGTGATTGTTGAGGGCTTTAAAAGTGAGGAGCAGGATCTTGAATTCTATTCTAAATTTTACCGGGAGCCAATGTAAGGAAGCTAAGACAGGAGTGATATGATCTCTCCTTCTAGTTCCTGTCAGCACTCGTGCTGCAGCATTTTGGACCAACTGGAGACTTTTAACAGTCTTCATGGAGCATCCTGCTAATAGAGAGTTACAGTAATCTAATCTAGAGGTTACAAATGCGTGGACTAGTTTTTCAGCATCCTGCTTAGACAGGATGTTTCTGATTTTGTTAATATTGCGCAGATGGAAGAAAGCCGTCCTAGACACTAGTTTAATATGGGGGTCAAATGACATGTCTTGGTCGAACAATACTCCAAGGTTCCTCACAGTGGAGCTGGAAGCCAGACTGACACCATCCAAAGTGACTATCTGGTCAGACAGTGTTTCTCTGAGATGTTTAGGGCCAATTACAACAACCTCAGTTTTGTCTGAGTTTAAAAGTAGAACATTTTGGGTCATCCACGCCTTGATATCTTTGAGACATTCCTGAAGTTGAACTAGGCGATTAGATTCATCATGCTTCATGGAAATATACAATTGGGTGTCGTCTGCATAGCAGTGGAATTGTATGTGGTGCTGTCTGATAATGTTGCCTAAGGGGAGCATATATAGGGTGAAGAGTATTGGTCCAAGGACAGAACCTTGTGGAACTCCATGATTAACTTGCATGTGCATGGAGGAGTCATTGTTAACATTAACAAATTGGAATCTATCTGATAAATATGATTTAAACCAGTGTAGTGCTGTTCCTTTAATTCCTATATGTTGTTCTAATCTCTGTAGCAGAATCTTATGATCTATTGTGTCGAAGGCTGCACTAAGGTCCAACAAGACGAGGACAGAGACAAGTCCATCATCTGATGCCATAAGAAGGTCATTAGTGACTTTCAATAGTGCTGTTTCTGTGCTGTGATAGGTTCTAAATCCTGACTGAAATTTTTCCAATAAACCGTTACTATCTAAGTAACCACACAGCTGGTTAGCAACAGCTTTTTCTAGGATTTTGGAAATGAAGGGCAGGTTGGATATGGGTCTATAGTTAGCTAAAACCTCTGGATCAAGCGTAGGCTTTTTAAGCAGAGGTTTAATAACGGCTACCTTAAAAGCCTGTGGTACGTAGCCGGTTAGCAAAGACATATTAATCTGATTTAAAATGGAACTGTCAATTAGGGGGAGGACTTCTTTAAAAAGTCTAGTTGGAGAGTCCAGCTGACAAGTAGTTGGTTTAGATGATGAAACTAACGAGGTCAGTTCAGGAAGATCAATAGAGTAAAATTTGTTTAGACATAAATCTGGTGCTATGGTTTCAGGACCAGACAATGAATCCGTGTTATTCACTGGGAGGAGGTCATGGATTTTATCCCTGATGGTTGTAATTTTATTAGCGAAGAAGCTCATGAAGTCATTGCTTCTCAGATCTAGAGGAATATATGGGTCAGTAGAGGTGTGACTTTCTGTCAGCCTGGCTACCGTGCTGAAGAGGAACCTGGGGTTGTTCCTATTTTCTTCTATTAGTAATGAATAATACGAGGTTTGGGCATTTCTAAGTGCTTTTTTGTAATTTATAAGGCTATTCTTCCAGGTGTAATGGGAATTTTTACATTTGTGAATGTTTAATTGCATTAGCAGACATGTATGTGGAGGACTTACCAAATGGCTCACCAAATTGTTTTGCTTAAAGGGTAACCTTAAGGTTTACAATGGTGGCTTAAGAGACTTGAGTTTTATGGCCTCGAGAAACCAATCTTTATGGCTTCTCGGGGTATCTCTGATTGGGATCTCACACCAGGGGTCTCACAGGAGGGGGTCATCCACAGAACATGTAAACAAATGGACAGGACGTCTCCTCCACTGAGTGAAACTACAGGAGGGTAATAAATACCTTTGAATGCTTAGTGGGTGGGGGCTGAGAGTTATAAGAACACAGATTCTCCTATGTTCTTTGCTCATTTGTGCATGTCATTCAGGTGATGTGTACTGATGAGTCCATCTGCAGATGCTGAATTAAACTTTCAGAAAGAAGTGTTTGACTTTGTGCTTGTTTCACAGAAATTGCCACCACAATTTTGGCGTTGTCGGCAGGATCACTCGTGTGAGAGGACACTCTGGATCTCAAGGCTGAAAGGTAAAACTGCGCAGGGAGTCTGGGACTCTGACCTCAACCTCCCTGACAAAAGAGGGTAGAGACGTGAGGGCCTGATGCCTGAGAACCAAAGAGTGCTCTCACTGCTGTGATCCGGCGGACCAAGTAGCACAGAGACACTGTCTTTCTGGGAAGACAAATTCAGAAGGGAAACGATTCTCTCACAGGGTGAGTGACAGACGTGTCTGCATGGCAAGGTTTGGAACCGATGTAGAATCAAGGAAGCTTCGGGTGATCTTGGAGGTCACGGGTGGTCTTGGAGACCACAGAGTTAATATAGAATAAGCCTGTTGATGATCTTGGAGATCACGTAGTTATTAGAGTAAACAGGTTGGTGATCTGAGAGGAGGTCACAGAGTTAAGGAGTAGTGTTTGTTGATTTTAATACACTTGTTATATTGGGTTTTGACGTCAAGCTCATGAATTAACAAACTATTATATAATATAGTAATAGAATTTTGCACTGGAGGTGTGGCTGGGAAGGAAGGACAGAGACCCGAGCCAGGATCATCTCAGCGCTGCAATCAATCTGGTAAGAATATCTTGTAATATCTGCATACATAGTATTAAGGAGAAGTGTGCCTAGAGGTGTTAAAAATAAATAAATAAATAAATAAGCGTAAAGACGAGTTAATATTAAAAAAAAAAAAAAAAAAAAAAGGTAAGTACACTTAAGTACTTTAGGGGTAAATTGGTTTTTGAGGTTATTAAGAAAGAATTAAATCCAAAATAAATAAAACATTTTTTTTTCTTTAAAAATATAGATTTAAAAGGAGGAGAACGGATTGAAATAAATTAGGAAATTTCTAATGTCTTTTCCCATGTTAGCGTAATTTTGGTTCCTAGAAATTTTGTATTCTGTTTAGACAGATTAAAAATACAAATAAAATAAGAATTGTGTTAAAGCTGCTGGGACAACCAATTAAAGAAAATGGGTTTAAACCTTAGTAAGGAAGATAAGGATACCGTTGATCCACCTCAGTTTTCTTCTCCCAATATTCAGTATATGGTAACGAATTATGGTAAACGTAGTACTGATCAGTTCAAGCTGTGGGTGAAAGACTGTGGGTTCCCGAGCACGGGAAGTTTAAGTTTAAACCAGTTGCAGCAACTAAAAATCAAATTGCTAGTTAAGGAAGAACGAAGCAAAGAGGAAAAGATAAAGGGGAAAAGAAAAGTAGAGATATTTGTGCCAGATTGGGGAGCGTATGAATGTTGGTTAGCTGAAGCAAATATCAGGGATAGAAAACAGAAGGCAGGGACAGAACTAATCTCCAAGTCTCAGTGTGTCCGACTAGATCCTGATCTGGACTCAGCTCCACCGAGAGGACAACCACAGCCAGCAACGGTACAGCGTGATGACCATCTGGATATTCAGCTGTTACCGGTGCAGAGGGCGCAGGCGGCAGCTCCAGCCGTCCCCAACATCTATCCAGACCTCGACCTCACCGCACCGGACGGGGTAGACAGGCCTCCAGCATACACCACTCCATATGTGGCAGCCCATACTCCGCGGCGCACCCGGAAGGGGACAATTTATGGTTTAAATGCAACCCCGCAAGCACCGATGGTGGAAGTGGCGGCAGGAGATGGGAACACTCAGCTGATTTACAGACCATGGACGTTCAGCGATATGAAGGAGTCGAGCACTTCATTTCTCCTACAAGTGTTAAGTGGGGGAGAGCGATATGCAGTGCAACTGGATATTTTTTGCCAGCAGTTCAAACCTACCAGCACTGAATTACAGAGGCTTCTGATGACTCAGATGGGTTCTCAGTACTCGAAGGTGACAAGAATTTTCCCTGCACAGGAGCGGAGAATGGTTAATCCAGTATGGGGCCATGCCGATAATGTGGAGTATAGGCAATTCATAACAGAACTGTGCAATGAGATAAGAGCAGTTTTTCCCGCAAGAATGGATATGGGGAAAATATCTGCATGTAAACAAGGTGAAGATGAGAATGTGGCTGAATATCTTCACAGACTCTCAGAGGTCCACACTGCAAATAGTGGACTTGAAAAACCAAATGCTATGGGGGGACAGAATCCTATCACCCCATGGGAAGCTCATTTGAGAGATCGCTTCATCCATGGCATGAGGCCAGAAATCAGTGAGATGGTGCAAGCAAGCTGCATTGCTTGGGAGTCTGCAAATCTTGGGACCGTTGAAGTGCATGCCATTCATGCAGAAAAACTTTTAAACAACAAGAAGAAGAGAAATACGATGCAGTTTACAGAGAAACTGCAAATGGCACAGCTGGCGGCATATCAAAGCCAAATCCGCGGGCGGGGGAGAGGTCGTGGACGGAGAGGAAGGGGACGTGGAGGAACTGACGTCTGTTTTAGATGTGGCAAAATTGGACATTGGATCAGGGATTGCCCTGAAAACCGATACACACAGTGCGATTGACTAGATGTGGAGCTGGGTACAGTGAAGGATTCATCTGGTGCGGGCGCGGAGACGGAGAGAAAGTGTCAACCTACTCATCAAATTCGTAAGAACACGGACACACACACATGTGAACGACTGTTAGAAACAGAGCAGATGATAAAGAATGCTATTAATCACTGTGAGCTTAGTCAAAAGATCTGTAAAAGGAGGCTCACTGGGCTCTATGCTAAATATTCACATGATGCATATAAACAAATGCCAAAACACACAATTACAGTAAGTGGTAAAGACATCACATTTTTGGTAGATTCAGGGGCCACAGAATCAGTCATTAAATGTGAAGAGTTTGTAATTACTCCTAAAATGAGTGCTAGATATCTCAAAACGATTGGAGCAACAGGTACAACAGTGATAGAGAGATACACTGTACCATTGTTTTGTCAAGATGAGGTTGAAGGGAATTTTAAACATTCATTTTTGTTGTCACCACGCTGCCCAATAAATCTTATGGGCAGAGACTTGATGTGTTCATTGGGTATTATGTTAATTTCAACATCACAAGGTGTCGAAGTAACTAGAGTCCCAAGAACATTAGCATTTGTTAAGTATGCTAAGGAGGATTTAGTATATGCATATCAATGGAGAATTCCAAACTCTGCCCTCACGTCTGTAAACAGCATCCTCCTGAAGGAGGCAGAATCCCTCACTACAGATGTGCTCACTGATATTATGGCACCACAGAACTTATATTGCATGGCACACATTTCAGTGGGGGTAGATAAATTGTTTGAGAAGGAATGGTATAGAGAAGGTCAGGGTAAAGATAAACTTAGGTTAGAGTGGTTGTATTGGAATAGTAATCACTGTGTTGTCTCAGTAGCTCTAACTGACTCATTGGACCAAGATTTGTTCAGAGTATTAAATTCGGATCCCCATGTTCCACTAATTAAACCCAAACAAAAGGGGTGGAAAGTTTTGGAATACTGGACCAAAAGGTGAATGCGGCTACAGGATGGGAAAAGACATCAGATCCCAATATTGATTTTCACAGAGGGTTAAAGGTGAATCGCAAAAGATTTTCTGCAGTGGTAAATGCAGTTAGGAGTGTTGAACTCATTCCTGATTTAGATTTTATCAATGTCAGTGATACACCGGCAATAGGGGTATCTTGTGAAACAATTGATGAAGGGTTCAGTTTGGTGGTAAACATCAGTAGTATTCCTGAACTGAAAGAAGTACCATCATGTTTGTGGGCTGAGCATAAGTATGATGTGGGTCTGATCAGAGGAGCAGACCCAGTAGTAATAATACCCAAATCTTCTCATAGACCATGTCAGAATCAATACCCATTGAAAAAGGAAGCAGTGGAAGGTATTAAACCAGTTTTTGAATCCCTTTTAAAATCTGGAGTAATAATTCCATGTGAAAAATCTCCTGTTCGTACACCAATTTTTCCGGTGAGAAAAATGAAAGGAGCTGGACAACCACAGGAATGGAGATTTGTTCAGGACTTACAAGCAGTAAATGCTGCAGTCCAGGCTCGTGCACCAAATGTTCCAAACCCTCACACTATTCTTTCACAAGTTCCATCTGGGAGTAAGTGGTTTTCTGTGGTCGACTTGTCAAATGCTTTCTTCAGTATTCCTGTTCACCCCGACAGTCAGTACTGGTTTGCATTTTCTTTTGAGGGGAAAATGTACACATTTACACACCTCTGTCAGGGGTATTGTGAGTCACCTACAATTTTTAATTCAGCGTTAAGGGACAATCTTGAATCACTGGAACTACCAGCAGGCAGTGCTCTTTTGCAGTATGTAGATGATTTGATGATATGTTCCCCTGAAAGGGAACTGTGTGTTCAGGACACAGTTGCTTTGCTTCAACATTTAGCGGCAAATGGTCACAAGGCTAGTTTGACTAAACTACAGTTTGTGTCTGAAAAAGTTACTTTTTTGGGTCATATAATCACTTCAGAGGGAAAAACCCTCTCACCTAAGCGAATAGAAGCCATTCAAAGTATTCCAAAGCCGGAAAATAAGAAGCAGGTAATGAGTTTTTTGGGAATGACTTCATACTGTCGGCAGTGGATTCCACACTATGCAGAAATTGAGGCACCATTAGCAGCAATTGTTTATGGGAAAGGCCTTACTGCAAATGACAGGGTCACGTGGACAACTGAAGCTGAAAAAGCTTTTGTTGACTTGAAATTGGCTATGCAATCTCCCCCGACATTAGGGTTACCTGACTGTACCAGGCCTTTCACACAGACAGTGGATGAAAGGAGGGGATACATGACATCAGTGCTGACTCAGGACCATGGGGGACGACAGAGACCAGTTGCCTATTTTTCCTCGCGACTTGATTCAGTGGCAGCAGGACTTCTAACCTGTCTCAGAGCTGTGGCAGCTGCTGAGAAGGCTGTGATTGCATCACGTGATGTTGTGGGTTATGCTGACTTGACTTTGCTGGTGCCACATGCGGTTTCAATGATTTTGCTTGAACAAAGGACCTCTCACCTTTCTACAGCTAGGTGGCTGAGATACAATACAGTGTTACTTGAAATGCCAAATATCACTGTTAAAAGATGCACTGTTCTTAACCCTGCTACTCTCCTCCCTATACCAGGAGATGGGGAGCCACATGATTGTGTTGCAGTGATAACTGAAGTTTGTTCTCCCAGACCAGATTTACAGGATATACCGCCGATGAATGCAGATATGGAGCTGTTTGTAGATGGCTCAGCATCAAGAGATCCAACAACTGGTAGAAATCAAGTGGGTTTTGCGGTTACAACCTTATATGATACTATTATAGCTGAACCACTCCCACCACATTATTCTGCACAGGCTGCAGAATTAGTGGCCTTAACTGAAGCATGCAAATATGCGGGTGACAAGAGTGTCAACATTTACACTGATAGTAGGTATGCATGGGGGGTGGCACATGATTTTGGCAGACTTTGGGCTAATAGGAAGTTTTTAACATCTACAGGAAAACCCATTACCCACCATACCTTAGTTGCTGCTCTTCTTGATGCTGTGTTGTTGCCAAAACTGATTGCCATCTGCAAATGTGGAGCACATTCTAAAGATCTTGATTCAGTCTCACAGGGAAATGCGAGAGCAGATGCTGCTGCAAAGGATGCAGCAAAACGCAGCCTATTTATCCAGGCTGTTTCTTTGCCTGATGGGCCATTAACACCTAATGCTGACTTACAGGACCTGCAGCTGAGGGCCACAAAGGAGGAAAAGACTGCCTGGAAGAGAGCAGGTTGTTCAGTGGTTGATAAAGTTTGGTGTGGTCAAAACGGGAAGCCTTGTTTACCAAGATATCTGTTTCCCCATTATGCTAAGTTGGTACATGGAAGGGACCATGTATCAAAAGGGGGAATGCAAGCAGAGATACAGAGATATTGGTACACAAAAGGATTCTCAAATTACTCACAAAACCTTTGTCAGAATTGTGTGATTTGCGCTACAAATAATATTGGCAGGGGTATTCAGACTCAACAAAGCGCACATCCACCACCAGACAAGCCATTTGATCATCTACAGATGGATTTTATTGAATTAACGCAAAGTGAGGGAAAGAAATATTGTCTTGTTGTTGTTGACATGTTTTCCAAGTGGGTGGAAGCTTTCCCCACATCTAAACAGGACTCGTCAGCAGTGGCGAAGGCACTGCTCGGAGATCTCATTCCACGGTGGGGTATTCCAAGAAAGATATCCAGTGACAATGGTACACCATTTGTAAGCGCAGCATTAAAGAGTGTTGGTGAGTATCTGGGTATCAACATGAGGCAACATTGTGCCTACCATCCCGCCAGCGGAGGGGCAGTGGAAAGAGAAAATGGCACATTGAAAAACAAACTGGTAAAATGTTGTGAAGAAACAGGACTGACCTGGACAAAAGCATTGCCAATTGTTTTAATGTACATGAGGGCTAGAGTGAGAAGTAGGCATGGTTTGAGCCCTTATGAAATTCTTTTTGCACGACCAATGGAGACAGGGGTTGGACCTGTTAAGAGGCTGCTTCCCCAGACTAATCAGTGTGAGGATGAAATGTTGCGTTATTG
The DNA here is from genome assembly GCF_024713975.1 of Paralichthys olivaceus. Taxonomy (NCBI): domain Eukaryota; kingdom Metazoa; phylum Chordata; class Actinopteri; order Pleuronectiformes; family Paralichthyidae; genus Paralichthys; species Paralichthys olivaceus. Next base: position 251,217 of record NC_091111.1, on the reverse strand, counting down.
TGCAAACCTGTCTTCTGTGCTTTCTGAAATCCATAAACAGGTGAAGGACGCACTGCCAAGATCTACAGACAGGAAACTGCATGATCTTAACCCAGGAGACTGGATTGTGGTGAAGGATCTTAGGAGGAAAAACTGGAGAGCACGTCGGTGGAGTGGTCCCTACCAAGTGCTTCTCACCACGGAGACGGCAGTGAAGGTCGCAGAGAGGGCAACCTGGGTACATGCAAGCCATTGCAGGAAAGTTCCTGAGCCAGGAGGGAATTCTTCAAGTTAGGGCGTGCATTAATGTCAGTGAGTGAACCTTCAGCCTTCAACTGCATTGTGTCCGCGAGTAAGGAGGGGGTGAAAATCTCTAGGACCATACGTCTCCAAACTCAAGAAGAGGCGGCACATTGATTAGGGGGTTGGCTAGGGTGACACTGCTGATATATGATGGCGCCGATAGAGAAACAGTGGCATCTGATGGGACGACAAGGATTTGGTTTGAGGAAAGGGGTGTGCTCCCTGTTCTTGCTAACCGTCATCGTTGTTCTTACACTGCTGATATGGTATGTAAAACCTTGTCAGGAGGAACACTATCAAGCTAGCAAGAAGATAGAGGTTAGAACAAAAAGAGAACTCTTGTTTGACCCCCCTGAAGGATTGACACAACCTGAGGATAATGCATGGTATGCAGCTATGTGCATAACTGCAAGGATGATCACCAATGAGAGCTGTTATGCTTGTGCACAACTCCCACATGGTGTAGGCACTGCTCTGCCCCTGAAGACAAACCCACTAAACATCTCAGAGACATTAGGAGTCATGGTTGCTTTCACACAGGGTGTTTCATTTCAAAGTAGGAAAGTGAGGGACATGACTAATAAACTCCAACTACTAAATATCAGTGTAGTTAACTATGGGGGCTCAACATTCAGGTTTCAAAACGTGTCTTTGGTGACAGATCAAGACATTCACCAACCTGTGATGATGATAAATCCTACCAGTCAAGCAGGGATTGTTTGCTTTACTAGACAGTGTTTTACAGTTAACAATTACTTTCTGGGAACATCATTATGCAAGCAGACAGTTACAGCTACCTGTGGGATGGTATGGGATAAAGGGGCAACAGTCACATGCAAATATAATACACCATACTTAGCACCATTAAATTTAACTGACACAATTAGTTTACATCGCCCAGGTGCTGACAACCCAGTTCTTAGGATGCCATCTAGTGATGGGTATGGGTCCCTGAGGGAACATGTGTGGGTGTGTGGGCCATATGTATACCAGTCACTTCGACCAGGATGGTGTGGAACTTGTTATCTTGCTAAACTACTGCCCTCTGTCATCCTGTTACCTAACCTTACTTATTTTCACACAGATTACACTCACTATTATATACCATCAAGACGTAAGCGTTACACAGCGAGAGTGTCTCCACAGGAAAAAGGATTTGGAGGACTCTTCCCATGGTGGGGGACTGTGAACAACGCCCACAGAATAGATGAGATTGCTCTGGAACTGGAAAATTTAACAGCTTTAGTGGGGGCTGGGTTTACATCTCTTTCTCCCAGCATACAGGGCCTCAGAAATGTGGCGCTGCAAAACAGGATGGCTTTGGATATGATACTCGCCAGCCAAGGAGGTGTTTGTCACATAATCGGGACGGATTGCTGCACATACATACCGGACATTTCTGACAATATGACACATATTGTTTCTCATTTGAATGACCTGTTGCTTAAAGAAAAGACCAAGGACACTCGGATTCCTGACGGGTGGACTTGGTGGTCATGGTTAACTGTAAATGGTTGGGAAAATGTGTTGTTGAAGTTTGTATCACCTGTTTTGCTTTCCATTTGTATGATATTGTTGTTGGCCTGTTGTGTTGTCCCTTGTGTTAAAGCTATGATTGCCACCTTAATCAAGACTACGATTGGACAATATGTTCAACTCCCGGATTCTCATCTAGAATGGACTCCCCCATTTCAAGATGATGTGTTTGTGTAGGAATGATTACTGGTTGGTGAGCATGAAATGCTCAAAGGGGGGAAATGTAATGGGAATTTTTACATTTGTGAATGTTTAATTGCATTAGCAGACATGTATGTGGAGGACTTACCAAATGGCTCACCAAATTGTTTTGCTTAAAGGGTAACCTTAAGGTTTACAATGGTGGCTTAAGAGACTTGAGTTTTATGGCCTCGAGAAACCAATCTTTATGGCTTCTCGGGGTATCTCTGATTGGGATCTCACACCAGGGGTCTCACAGGAGGGGGTCATCCACAGAACATGTAAACAAATGGACAGGACGTCTCCTCCACTGAGTGAAACTACAGGAGGGTAATAAATACCTTTGAATGCTTAGTGGGAGGGGGCTGAGAGTTATAAGAACACAGATTCTCCTATGTTCTTTGCTCATTTGTGCATGTCATTCAGGTGATGTGTACTGATGAGTCCATCTGCAGATGCTGAATTAAACTTTCAGAAAGAAGTGTTTGACTTTGTGCTTGTTTCACAGAAATTGCCACCACACAGGCTAGGTGGAAGTCTTGGCGATTGGTGGAGCGCCACTTCCTTTCTAGCTTCCGCGATGTCTGTTTTAGAACGCGCGTTTGGGAATTATACCACGGAGCTAATCTCCTCTGACTTACACTCTTCTTTTTTAATGGGGCGACAGCTTCAAGTGCTGTTTTTAGTGAGGCTGCAGTACTATTTACAAAGTTATCAACTAGTGTGGGAGTAAGGTTTTGATAATCTTCTTGTATTGTACTGACACATGGCTGAGAGGGAAGTGAGGAGGGGAGCAGTTCTTTAAATTTGTGAACAGTTTTGTCAGATAAACATCGACTGTAATAGACTTTCCGTCCAGAATTGACGTAATTAACAATTCTGAATTCAAATGTAAGTAAAAAATGGTCAGACAGAAGCGGGTTCTGTTGGAATATTGTTACATTTTCTATGTTAATGCCATATGTCAGGACAAGATCAAGAGTGTGATTCAGGCAGTGGGTCGGTTGATTCACATGTTGAGTGAAACCAATCGAGTCTATTAGTGATTTAAATGCTGAACTAAAGCTGTCATTGGCAACATCTACATGAATATTGAAATCACCGGCTATAATGATTTGATCTGTTTTAAGGACTAGTTCTGATAAAAATTCAGAGAATTCAGATAGGAATTCAGAGTAAGGGGCGGGTGGACGATAAATGATGACTATATTAATTGGTTTATGTGACGTCAGGCTTGGGTGGACGAGGCTGGTTCTAAGATTTTCGAAAGAGTTATAACTCTCTTTTGGTCGGGGGTTGATAGATAGATCAGATTTAAAGATTGCTGCAACCCCTCCACCTCTGCCTGTGTTCCGAGGAATGTGAGTATTAGAGTGGGTTGGGGGCGTCGCTTCATTTAAACCTACATATTCTCCGTCTTGTAGCCAAGTTTCGGTTAATAAATCTATTTGATGATCAGTAATGAGATCATTTATAAGTAAAGATTTTGAATTTAGTGACCTGATATTTAATAAAGCGCATTTTATAGTTGTGTTTTTAGCTGATGTTTTGGCTGTGTTAATTTTGACTAAGTTTGAGTGTATCACCCCTCTCCTGTGTACTTTTGATTTAAAGAAATTAGGTGGTCGGGTGGCAGACACAGTTTCTATAGGACATTGTGATGGTGACTGTTTGAATAGAAGCGCAGAGAAGCGTGTAGGACTGCGACTCTGCCTCCTGGTCTCAACTCTGGATTGTCACGGTGTGGACTTTCTAACAAACGTCGTCATGTTTCTAGATATGAGAGCTGCTCCATCCCAAGTGGGATGAATACAGTCTCTCCTAATCAGACCAGGTTTCCCCCAAAAAGTTTTCCAATTGTTAACGAAGCCCACGTTGTTATCTGGACACCACCTCGACAGCCAGCGGTGAAAGGATGACGTGCGGCTAAACCTGTCATCGCTGGAAACATTAGGCAGGGGTCCAGAGAAAATTACGGAGTCCGACATTGTCTTTGCATATGTACACACCGAATCAATATTGATTTTTGTGATCTCCGACTGACGTAGTCGGAGGTCATTACTGCCGACGTGAATAATAATCTTACTGTATTTACGCTTACCCTTAGCCAGCAGTTTTAAATAGGACTCTACGTCGCCCGCTCTGGCCCCGGGAATACATTTAACTGTGGTCGCTGGTGTCGCTAACTTCACGTTCCTTAGAATAGAGTCACCAATAACCAGAGTTTGTTGCTCAGCGGGTGTGTCGCTGAGTGGGGAAAATTTATTTGACACGTGAACGGGTTGGTGGTGAACCTGGGGCTTCGGTGTAGGGCTACGCTTCTTGTTTCGCACAGTCACCCAGCCCACCTGTCTTCCCGGCTGCTCGGGAGCTGCTGGGGGGGCTGGAGAAGCTACAGCTATGTGGCTCGCACCGGCTACTGGGGACTGGCTAACTACATCGCTACACGATCTACTCTCCATGGTGCAGAGCCGCGACTCTAAAAGGCTCATCCTCGCCTCCATCCTGGCAAATAAGCTACATTTAACACATGTGTCGTTATCGCTAAAGGAGGCAGAAGAGTGACTGAACATCAAACACACTGAGCAGGAGAGAGCAGGGGAGTGAGAGGGAGAAGCCATCGTTAGCTGCTAATGCTAAATTGCTTTAGCTAACGGGTAGTGTGTAGCTCACAGTGGTTTTATCAACGAGTCGCTGAGACAAGGGGGTGTTTGAGCGACAAGTCAAGATAGCACAACTATGAAAGCAACTTAGAATTAGCGTAAATGATTAGGATGTGAAAGGGAAAAGTGAGAGACGAAGAGGAGAAGAGACCGGTACAACACACAGTAGCTAACACCGGAAGTGACACAATACGCTCACCGCAATACGTCAGCACGTCAGATCGTCGTTCTAGATCAAGGACCCATAGATCAAAACATGTTTGATCTATGGGTCCAGTAAAAAAACATTAATGATAACATTGATGCATTGATGTCCTTTACAGATACAATTTCACAATGGTGATTTCACAAGAGAGAGCGAGGGTGGCATTTTCAAAGAGAGCAAGTTTGGGTCGATGCTGCTCGGCCACAAGCTCAATTAGCCCCCACCATCTGAACTTCCAGGAACTGGAGTCCAGATCCCTCATGTCATCGTTGCCGATGCTGCCTTTCCCCTGCACTGCAACTTGATGCGCGTCCCTTCCCAGGCAAGTATTACATACACATATCTAGTTATCTATCTATATCTATGCAGCTCTAATAATGTGTTATATGTATATACCATTGAAGTTAAACAGTATGTTATGACTTCCTATACAGGAGTAGGCATGAACATGGACAAGCAGGTCTACAACTACCGCCACTCCAGGGCCAGGCGGGTAATTGAAAATACATTCGGCATCATGGCTGCGCGGTGGAGAATTCTTGGGAGTTTCAGCCTGAAAAAGATGTGGATGTCGTCAAAGCCTGTGTGGTCCTACACAATTACCTCACCTACACAGATGAGGTGAGCCCCCCAGACAGCAGATACATCCCGCCGCATTTTGTGGACCCCGAAAGTTGTGGATCAGTGCAGCCTGGCGAGTGGAGAAAAGTGGTGGCCAATGACTCGAACTTAGTCGAATCTGTGGATCCCACACTGATGTCCAGGGCCCGTTCAACCAGAGCGGCATTGGCTATTCGGAATGACCTGATGGCTTTCTTTCAGTCACCTCAAGGAACCGTGCCATGGCAAAACGAGATGGTGTCCCGGGGCACACTACTCAATCAGTGATGTTTGTGAGCTGTGTTCCATCAGTGATGTAAATGAGCTATACGTTGTGTGTAAACTGTGCTTGTGCTATGCAGTGTGTGCTGAAATAAATATCAGAACAACTGTTTGAAAACAAACCTGTGTGCTTTATTGTCATATAAACAGTATAAATATATATATATGTATATTATGGCATGCCGTTCAGGAAATTAAACCTTTGAATATATGGAATGAAGTCTGAATATATTGAATGAAGTCTGAATATATGGAATGAAACCTTGAATATATGGAATGAAATCCTGAATATATGGAATGAAGTCTGAATATATAGAATGAAACCTTGAATATATGGAATGAGACCTTGAATATATGGAATGAAGTCTGAATATATGGAATGAAGTCTGAATATATGGAATGAAACCTTGAATATATTGAATGAAACCTTGAATATATTGAATGAAGTCTGGCTTCGCCAGTGCCGGAGAAGTGCCGCGTCAGAGCGCAGTGCCATTACGCACGGCCATTCACTGTGTTTCACCTTCATTAAATCACCTGAAAACTATATCAAGCTAACCATACAGTTCTTGCGCCCTTCCTTTTGTAGAAGGTGGAGATTGTACACTGGGTGTTGTTGGGCACTCCTGTGAGGTTGAAGACATGCTGAGGTTTGCCTGATAAACAGCTGCCTGTTGTAGTAGGTCTGCCAGGATTAAAAAGGGAGGCGAACTTCCTTGTCAGAAGAACGGCACTGGGCAGGGCTATCGGGGGGATTTTGGGCCGTACACGCATTCGCCAGTGTGTTACTGATGTCCTCATAGTTTAATATTGCTACAACGAGATTGTGAGCGGACTAACTCATTGTCATTCACTTTTAGCTATAGCATCCACACGTTACACAAGATGTCTGCAGCGGTGAAGTCTGACGTAAGTCAAGTTTCAATCGATATATTCAAGATTTAATTCCATATATTCAGACTTCATTCCATATATTCAAGGTTTCATTCCATATATTTAGACTTCATTCCATATATTCAAGGTTTCATTCAATATATTCAGACTTCATTCCATATATTCAAGGTTTCATTCAATATATTCAAGGTTTCATTCAATATATTCAGACTTCATTCAATATATTCAGACTTCATTCAATATATTCAAGGTTTCATTCAATATATTCAGACTTCATTCCATATATTCATGGTTTCATTCAATATATTCAGACTTCATTCAATATATTCAAGGTTTCATTCAATATATTCAGACTTCATTCAATATATTCAGACTTCATTCAATATATTCAAGGTTTCATTCAATATATTCAGACTTCATTCAATATATTCAAGGTTTCATTCAATATATTCAGACTTCATTCAATATATTCAGACTTCATTCAATATATTCAAGGTTTCATTCAATATATTCAGACTTCATTCCATATATTCAAGGTTTCATTCAATATATTCAGACTTCATTCCATATATTCAGACTTCATTCCATATATTCAAGGTTTCATTCCATATATTCAGACTTCATTCAATATATTCAAGGTTTCATTCAATATATTCAGACTTCATTCCATATATTCAGACTTCATTCAATATATTCAAGGTTTCATTCCATATATTCAGACTTCATTCAATATATTCAAGGTTTCATTCAATATATTCAGACTTCATTCCATATATTCAGACTTCATTCCATATATTCATGGTTTCATTCAATATATTCAGACTTCATTCAATATATTCAAGGTTTCATTCAATATATTCAGACTTCATTCAATATATTCAGACTTCATTCAATATATTCAAGGTTTCATTCAATATATTCAAGGTTTCATTCAATATATTCAAGGTTTCATTCAATATATTCAGACTTCATTCCATATATTCAAGGTTTCATTCCATATATTCAGACTTCATTCCATATATTCAAGGTTTCATTCAATATATTCAGACTTCATTCCATATATTCAAAGGTTTAATTTCCTGAACGGCATGCCATGGTATATATATATATATATATAAAGGTATAATTTAAAAAAAGTCAGGACAAAGTGCACCCAAAAAAAATACAACACACACTTCAAATATTTACAAAAAAACTATATGCAATACAAAGTTCAAGGATGTGGGCTCCTTCACTGTCTATTGTCGTGTATCAGGCCGTAGACGCTGAACATCACATCAGGTCTCCGGTCATCTGGAACCCTCCGGAGCAAGTCGGCCACCGTTTGCCCGAACCTGGAGCACTCATCAGCCCTGCTGCTGAAGCTCTACCCTACGGTCTTCTAGGTTTGCCATCTGCTTTGCAAGCTCGTCCTGCTGGTCCCTCTTTCTTTTGGGCCGAGACACCGGGGACTCCACTGTGGCAAAAGCTGGTGGCCTGCTGGGAGTTGCAGGGGGAGCTGGCAAATCCTGTGTGGTAGACCGGGGGGGCTCGGTGGGCGATGCAGATGTAGAGGCCTTGTCGCTGTCTGACGAACTGCACGACGTCTGTTTTTAATGAAAGAGTGGATGCTTGATTAGTCTATGTGTTTGTTTACAACCAGTAGCCAATATTACATGTGGTTAATGTTTTACGTTACACATAAGCACACACATAACCGATGATGTAGCTGTAGTAACAGAAAACACATACCTTTGCCTCGTAGTTTGACTCCGTTTCGCAGTGCTTTACATGTGGTGCCAGCCACGATAAAAAATGATAAAATGCAGGGACTTTTTGGCCGCCTCCGTCGTCACTTTTTGTGGTGAGTTTTCTGCGCAGCCGGACAAATTTGTCCCAGAGGTTCTTCCATCTCTTTGTGCACTCCGTGACCTCCAACCGCGTGTTTTGGGCGATTTCTCGCCACGAGTTGTTTGCCATTTGGCAGTCTTTGTAGTTCTTGGAGGAAGTATTGTAAATGTGGTCGTACTTCCTGACCTCCTCGATGAGTATTTCCTCCAGTTGGTCCATTGCTGCTATCGGTACACAAGAACTTTAAAAATGGCGGTGTAGGAAGAAAGACCGGAAAAAGCAACTCACGGAAATTACGTTCTGAGCGGACCAATCACAGCGCTTGCGTAGTAAGGATTTTTGGTAGGTGTGCGTCAGGCAACGGCGTAGGGGTCTTTGACGGCGTAGCTACAGCGTAGGTACGGCGTTGACGCGACGCAGAAGCATAAACTAGGCTTAAGAGAGTGCTCTGTTGCCAGCTACCAAGTCACCCCCGTCTCCCCGTATGGTCAATGGAGGGCCAGTTAACACTGTAAAGAAACTGCTGGCGGTGCGTAAACGGGGCCGGGGAAGGCCATTCCTGGTGGACTGGGTGGGGTACGGACCTGAAGAATGCCAGTGGGTGTCGGACAGTTTTATCATGGACACTGATCTTATCAGTGACTTTTATAAAGAACATCCAGACATTCCAGGGCCGTCTGGTATTCGGCCATAGAGGGGGTGGTAATGTCACACCACAGTAAAATCAAGTTAAGTTTTTCTCTTGTCTCCATGTTTGTATTGTGATTTCCTGTTTTATTTTGAAAAGTAACTCTTCTCTTGTTTCAGGTTGCTTGCCCTTCCTCATGTGCCTTGGTCTGATTGTCTTCCCCAGTCCTGATTATGCTCACCTGTTTCCCATTTCCTCCATGTGTGCTTATGGTCTGCGTCTCCCCTTTGTCCTGTGCTAGTGTGTCTTGTCCCTCACCAGCCTTTAGTCAAAGATCCACAATTACAGTCGGTTGCCTCGTTAAGAGTGTTTTTTGTTGGCGTTTGCCTCTTAGTTTTCATAGCTCCTTTCGTTAGATTAGTTTAGTTATTGTTAGATCTTGTCCCTCATTGAAGGAGATTTTTGTACATATTTATATTAAAAGTATTGTCCCTCATTGTAGGAGTATTGTTTTTTTGTTAATGTTTATAGTTAATTCCCTCGCAGGAGGTGATTTGATTTAGTAACTAACCTTAGTTAAGTGTTGTTTTTCTTTCCCTTATCCTTTCACGGAAGGTAGGATTTTTGATTTGTGAATCATTCCCTCTTTATCGAGACGCCCTCTGTATTTGCAGTCATTGTTTTTTTGTGTGAAAATGAAATACACACACTGCATCAGCTTTTCCCTAACTCTGCATCTGAGTGAATGTTTTTACCAAATTTGAAGAAATTCCCTCAAGGCATTCATGAGATTGGCACACAGGGAAAGACCACGTCTCTAAATGCAGGTGTCACATGAAAGGTCCCGCTGACCACCTTGATCTGACCCGACACACACACAGACACGTGAGAGAGAGAGAGAGATAAGTTTAATTTCTGAGATCAAGCGGATCTCCCGTGTGTTGTTTTCCAATTGCTGGTGAAAGTGAAGGGGGTTAACCCCGAAGTGAGCAATATCACCTTCGGCCCTGGATGGAACACACCTCCGGCTACGACCGGTGAGCTGAAGCAGGAACGGTTAACAAGAGGAAGATGACTGAAGGAAATTGTGAAAGATATTCACAGATTCAGACTTTTTGGTTCAATAGCACACTCATGTTGCAATGGGATTCGTATCAAGTTACATTGTGAAACCTTTCAGGTAATGCAATTACTTTATTACAGTTTCCCTTTTTCCAAATTAACAATTGAGACGATCCCTCATGCGATTGGTTTATTATTAATACCACCGCCATTTTGTACTCTACTTCAACTCTTCTTTAGCCATCTTTCACACTTTACTGCAGTAATTTCCTCCTGTCCTCTGCTTTAAAATATTTCCTCACTTTATCATATCAACCAAAAACATGTCACGCTATAATGTGATCCGTATAACGTTATTAAAAATGTATAAAACAACTCACACTTGAGATCAAACACAGTTAAGATCTGTTGTTATATAGATAGTATGCTTGATTGTTGTTATATAGTATACATTTGCAGATGCTATGAATGTGTTGGGCAGAGAGACAGAGAGAAGTGGAGAAGTGCTCTGTGGATGATGGGAGTTTAACCTTAAGTGAACAGAAGTTGTCTGCCTGGTAGCTTAATGCTCTACCTCCTGTTTTACTCTTACAGACTCTTGGAACGACAAGAGAGCCTGTGTTTTGGGAACGAAAACACCAACCGTCTTCACCTACTGTAGATGCTTGAGAGAGAGTCTGAGCCAGGGACAGTAAATATGGTTGAGGTTCCATCAATAAGGTGAGTAATTAAAAATGTGATACCTTACAATATACTGTGATATAAACTGTGTTCTGAGAATGTTTTGGAAATCTGTGGGGATTTATGTAGGTAACATAAGTTTGACAACTTGTACCATTTCTATTGGGGAGCCAATTTCATGGCTATGCTCAGTATCAAATTCTAAATCCACATCAAAAAATTGAGGAGTAAAAAAATATGAAAAGATGAGGAGGGCGGTTGATTTTCATGTGATTTTTTACTGTGTTGTAGACTGGTTTGTTTTAAATGTCCCCCAGGCAAAATGGAACATGCGTAACTTGTAGTGACTACAGTACCAGTATAGTGCCTGGAAAAGATAATTTTGGATACATGCATGATACCTCGAGCTGCAACTGACAACTAACACAGAAAGTGAGGGTAAACAAATGCACGTAAGAGGCATTGTCATCATTCACAGGATCCTCTCCTGTGTCTTTTCACTCTGTAATGTGTATACTGATGACTGCCGCAGCTGGCATGACAACAGATTACTTTTCAAATTTGCTGATGACTCTGTGACAGTCAGTCTCCTCCATGCAGATGAGAACAGCCATGGTCCCATTGTGGATTATGAATCTGTATTGGTGTGCCTGTGCATTTTTAGTACTAAATGTGACAAAAACCAAGGAAATGAGTTTTAGGCATCAGCCCTCAAACTCTCAGTACTATCATCAAGGGGCAGGTGGTAGACTTTGTAAAGAACTATGGTACAAGTACCTTGGGATGATTATTAACTATGATCTCTCTGATGACTATGTCCCTGATGATGGCTGTTTGTATTACGGATAGCAAGTGGCTGATCCCTTATTCAGTAGGACATGTAGTAACATGTCCATGTTCCATGCTGTTTATTTTAAAATAATTTACTTGTCTTCTTGTACAATGCTCAATGATATAGATATCCATTCCAGATTTCTGCAACATACTTTGTAATTTTATCCATAATTAATTATGTAAATAAATCCAGTTTATGATTTGTGATATATGACAATTTGATTGTGACTGATCATTATTCAAGGTCAGCTTTAATTTGCCTCAATTTGAGATACCTTAAATTAAGTTTAAAGTGAGAATGTCATTGTGGAAATCCTGAACTTGAATAGTGACTAATGAAGCATTGTGTTAGTTCATGCAGGACACGGAGTCATGTGCTCAGCTACCGATAGGTTTATGGGTGCTCGTCAGTCACTCACCAATCACAGCCCATTCTCTCACCAAAGCGGTCCCTTTAAATCTCATAAACCTCATCCTCACTGATCCCTGCTCAGCTATAACACTTTTAGCACTGTAATGGAATTTTTACATTTGTGTATGTATAATTGCATGAGCAGACATGTACTGTATGTCGAGGACTGACCAAATGGTTGACCAAATTGTTACTCTAAAAGGGCAACTTTAAGGTTTACGATGGTGGTTTAAGAGACTTGAGTTTTATGGCCTCGAGAAACCACAACTTTATGGTATCTCGTTGTATCTCTGATTGGGATCAAACAACTGGGATCTCACGGGGGGGGTCATCCACAGAACATGTAAACAAAAGGACAGGATGTCTCCTCCACTGAGTGAAACTACAGAAGGGTAATATATACCTTTGCATGCTTAGTGAGAGGGGGCTGTGAGTTATAAGAACACAGATTCTCCTATGTTCTTTGCTCATTTGTGCATGTCAATCAGGTGATGTGTACTAATGAGTCCATCTGCAAATGCTGAATTAAACTTACAGAAAGAAGTGTTTGACTTTGTGCTTCTTTCACAGAAATTGCCACCACAGCACAGAGTACAAACACGGTTGTGGTAAATCATCTTAACCAAAGTACCTTGCCTGCTACGCCCACTGGGGGGTTCTGCATATGTTCCCTGTTTTATCTAAGCACGCTGCTCAGCTAACCAGGGAACATCCAAAGAATGGAGCCTTCAGCGCCAATCATAAATCATAACAAAGGGTTCCTGACTGAACTCGGAATTAAATGGTTAATATCTGAAACTATAATAGTTCAACTGAATTGTAGATATCTAATGTTATTTTAATGCTACCATTACCTGTCTTGACATGTAATGTAGATGCTTGAGAGAGTGTCTGAGCCAGGGACAGTAGACATCACTGAGGTTCCATCAATAAGGTGGGTATTGAAACAAATGATATTTTACAATATACTGTGATGTAGATTCTCAGAAAGTTACAGAAATTTGTGGGGAAAAATTGTTTGCAGATGCTATGAATGTCTTGTTAATTTCTGACACTCAGTTCACATTTATAGAGTTGGCTTGTTTTGTCAAGAAATCATCCATGTAAAATAAAAGAACATGGAACAAATTATTTATTATGTATTGCTATATTTATTTCTTTACCATTTTCACATTCAGTATGGCCAGAGGCATTATGTTGTCCATCCATCTGTCTGTCCCATTCATGTGAATGCGATATCTCATGAACAACTACGTTATGTTAGTCAAAGGTCAAAAGGTCAAGCTCACATGACTTTGCATTGTTTTGAATACAATTTATCAAGATTGTCCAAAGTAAATATCATTACATGTGGCACAAACATTCATTTGGACTCAATGATGACTTGAATAGAATTCAGTTGTCAAAGATCAAATGGCAAGGTCACTAGGACCTCACAAAGTTCACTTCTTGCCTTGTAAATGTGATATATCCGAAATGCCTTCAGGGAATTCTTTAACATTCACATGAATTTGGGTTTCATTTTGGTAGCCAGTGTTCTCACAAAGCATGTAAATATTTTTCCTTAAATTGATATCTAAAGATCAGCTCATGGGAATGTCGTCAAACTTGGTAAAAATATTAACTTCAATTCAAAGATGAAGGATTTTATTCCCTTCGAAGTTAAAGGTCAGAGTAACGTCACTGTGAATGTGATTTGTTAGGACTGTCAGTAGGGAATTTCATTATATCTGGTAACTTGGACTGCTTGAGGGAATTTCTTATCAACTTTACATGAGTTGTCACTTGGATTTCAGCCCTCTAGCTGGTCAGGGGCCTAAACTGGGTTTGCAGCCTCTTGGTTCTGGAGATTTTTGGGAAATTTACGATCCCTTTAGGGGCCTTCCCAAGGGCCTAGGAGCCCCAAATTTGACCCACTGGTCACGAGGGGCTCTTTGAGCCTGCATTACCGATTTTCACCAAAACCGCAGAAGGGCCCAGGTGACCTTTGTGACCTTTGGTATCAGTTAAGCCCATTTCTACGGGCTCCATTTTGATAGCTGTACAGAGTACATACGGGTATGAGAGGGAAGAATGTTGATCGGGGGGCCTACGTGATCGCAAAGGTGTAACTTTCAAACAGTGTGAAGCTTTTTTGGCTGAAATGAGGGGCCAGCATATTCTAGGCACTGATAATGGAATTTACACTAACTTCTGATTCCCCTTTCATTATAGATTGCAATTTGACGGGACTCCAGCAAATGCCAGAAAGAACGTAGAGCTGCGAAACCACGACAGGAGCCTTCTTTACAGAAAGCCCATCCACCTATTTCGGCCTGGTGTCCGCAGGCGCAAAAGAAAAAAAGTTGTGCCTGGTTGAATTAGGCAGTCAGACAGGTTCTGACACTTGTTGCTTTTGTGACACAAGGAATATTGTGCTTTACCAGCAAGTTAGCTGAAGTAGCAGAGTAACATTAAATTTCTCATATTCTAATACTTGAGCATATTCATGTTATGGTTATAATGTTTACTGTCAGTTGCAGCAGTTAGAGAACAGTATTTTTGTGTATTCTTGTGTTTTATGTTCAACAAGTTACTCTAACACCAGCAGCAGTAAGAGCAGGTGTAGTTACCAGAGGGATCCAGCAGAGGGAGCATGTAGCTTTTGAGGAACGTTAAGAGACACCTCGCTTACTCCCTTCAGTCATAATGCACATGATTTGAGAAAAGTTTGTGTCCATGTATCATTCATTCAAATACTCCCTTTTTCAGGTATGAGTTCCTCATAGTAATGGTTAATATTTACCAGTGTGTTAGGTGAATGTGTATATGTGCTCAGGAAACTCAGCCCACAGTTATAGGTTGGTGTGTGCATAATATGAAATGGAAAATATGTTCATGAAAGAAAAAAAACATTATTTCTGTACAGTTTACTGAATATATTGCAATACTACTGCTCAATTAATTATTGTTATTATTATCCCATAACCTATTCAATTCAGTTCAATTTTATTTGCGCCAAATCATAATATACATTATCTCAAGGAACTTTACATAGAAGGTCAAGACCTTCATATCTTGTTTAATATAAAGAAACCTAACAGTTCCCACAATGAGCAGACCTTGGTGACTGTGAAGAGTAAAAACTCCCTCACTTACAGGGAGAAACCTCTAGCAGAACCAGGTTCAATGTGGACGGTCATCTGCCTCTACTGGTTGGGGTGAGCAGAGAAAAATGGGGAGAGAAGAGAAATAGTGGGGAGGGGGAGGCGAGAGAGACCGGAACACTTGAGCACCATCAGGTATCAGCTCTTACTAGTTAAAATGTAAACAATAACAGTGTAAAGAAGTTATTGATTATCAATGATAGCAGCAACAATTATATTCCACTGATAATTCTGTTTATATTTATACCGTTCATTCTGTTCATCCCGCCATATCTGCCATATTTATACTCTTGATATGGTCTAGATTTGCCACTGCCCCTGTGTGGCTCTGAGTGCGCAAAACAACTGTAAACAGTGGCTCTGCGTGCACAAAAGCACTGGAGATGGCGAAAGAAGCTTCGAGCCACTTTATGAACAAAGGTTCATCTTCTGAACTAAAGTTGCAATCTTGAGTGCACAAAACAGCTGCAATTTTAAGCTTCTCTTGCCATCTCCAGTGCTTTTGTGCACTCAGAGCCACTTTGTGAAGAAAGGTTCATCTTCTGAACTAATGTTGCAATTTTAAGCTTCTCTCACTGTTTCCAGCACTTTTGTGCACGCAGAGCCACTTTGTGAACAAAAGTTAATCTTCTGAACTAAAGTTCTAATTTTAAGCTTCTCTCGCTATCTCCAATGCTTTTGTGCATGCAGAACCACTGTTTTCAGCTATTTTGTGCACACAGAGCCACTTTATGAATAAATCACATGATGACCAGTGGAGAGACCTTGGACCATCATTTCAGACAGTCAGTGACTGGCATTTAACCATAACGCCTGATCTATTCACCTTGCATGAATGCTTTCAGTTTCAAATTTTCTCTCAATCAGTGTTTTCCTGCCACACGATCATTGTATGTGGTTGATGACTATCTCCATTCTCATATCATGTTGTCAAACCAATCAGATGTTCTCCTGCTTGTAGACTTGCCAGAAATGCTGTGGGCAAAGGACAAATACGATGTGGGCCTCATCTGAAACTGTGACCCAGTTACAATTACCCCAAAATCTGAATATCGACCATGTAAACAACGGTACCCAGTCAGACAGGAAGCTGTGGATGGGATACGCCCTGTTTTTGCATCTCTCTTGCAGGCTGGTGTAATTATCCCCTGCCCTGATTCGCCAGTCCATACTCCACTGTTTCCAGTTAAGAAAATCAGAGTGTTGTATATTGGGGTAGCGATGATGTGAAGATGATGAAGGAATCACCGATTGACACCGCTTGATTGTTTGAAAGGTTTATTACAAAAAGTTCAGCATCAATACAAGCACTGAAATCTGCCTGGAGAGAGATCTGGGGCCAATGTGAATCTCTTCTCCCTAACAGCTTCAACTCCCCGTTTATATAGGAGAGTTGTTTTTGTGAATCTAAAGAAAACACATCTGGCTTTCATCCAGCCCACCTCATCTGTTTGGTAATAGGGAGGGAAAGGCACCAGCTCAAATTTAGGGTGACAGTTAAAGCCGTGACCTAATGCATTAATGTATACATTCAGTTTTTCTCAGAAAACCTAAACTTATAGGCCTCTGAATTCCTCAGGACCTATGGGCCTCAAACTCAGAGATCAGCTTCCTTTAAAGAGAACACAACACATGACATTTCAGACACCACAAGAGATAAAGGTCAACCTACTGAGTGGTGATTTGTGCAGGATTTGAAGGCTGTGAATGACGCTGTAATTGCTCAATCACCCATTGTTCCCAACCCGTACACGTTGCTTTCCCAAATTCCGCCTGATGCAGAGTGGTTTTCAGTTGTAGATTTATCCTTTTTTTTTTTTTAAACGTTTCCTGTTCACAAGGACAGCCAGTACTGGTTTGCTTTTAACTTTGAAAACAAGGCCTACACATTCAGACGCCTTTGTCAAGGCTACTGTGAGCCTACTTCTCTGCTAAACTTGACCCAGTGGCAGCTGGCCCTCCACAAAGCTTGTGTGCAGTGGCCGCCTGTGAAAAAGCAGTTCTTGCCTCACGTGACATCGTAGGCTACTCTGACTTGACACTTCTTGTTACTCATGCTGTGTCTCTCATTCTCACAGAACAGAAGACCTCACATCTTTCTGCTGCTAGCTATTCTTCTTGATATGCCCAACATCACAATGAAACGCTGTTCAACCTTGAATCCAGCCACGCTTCTCCCGCTTCCAGATGACGGGTGGAGAACACAACTGTGTTGCTGAACTACAAGTCCAGTGTTCACCACAACCTGACCTTTCTGACGAACTATGACTTGATTCTGTATGTAAATGGGCCCGCCTCACGTGAACCCGGTCTCTGGTACTAACTTTGTTGGTTTTTCTGTCTATTCTGATAGTGACATTCTCCTCTCTGGTCCTTTTCCTCATCACCTCTCAGCCCAGGCAGCAGAACTCATTGTGCTCACTGAAGCATGCAAATTGGCTACTGGTAAAACACTCACAGTTTACAAAGACTCCAGATATGCATTTGGTTTCACTCATGATTTTTGTGCTCTCTGCAGGCACAGAGATTTCCTTACATCCTCAGGTAAAAAGATTGTTCACCATGGCCTCACCATTAGAAGGTAAATCTCACTGCTTAGTGATGGTCAACATGTGGTCAAAATGGGTTGAAGCCTTTCCTGCTTCAAAACAAACTGTGTAGTCACCAAAGCACTGTTACAAGACATCATTCCATGATGGGGGATTCCTAGCAGAATCTCAAGTGACAACAGCAGACACTTTGTGAACGAAGCTGTCAAACAACTCAGCTCTCATCTAGGAATCGATGTGCAAACACACTGTACATATCATCCAGCCAGTGGTGGAGCTTTGGAACGAGAAAATGCACACTCAAAACTAAGCTTGCAAAGTGCTGTGAAGACAGAGGTCTCACATGGACAAAGGTCCTGACTCTGGCGCTGATGTATATGAGGATGAGAAAACGAACCAGGTCTAACCTTTCACCTTATGAGATTCTTTTTGCAACTCCTCCCCAAATTGGTGTGGGTCCTTCACCCTCTCCACTTCCCTCCACAGACGTGTGATATGCATGATATGTTGTCCTATTGTTCTAACCTGACTAATGCTCTTTCAGACATAAGGAAACAGGTGACATCTTCCCTTCCTCATCCAGTGACTGAACCACTTCACGACCCTCTTCCAGGCGACTTCGTGGTGGTCAAAGACTTTTGGAGAAAGAACTGGCGCTCAGTCAGGTGGCAAGGCCCCTACCAGGTGCTACTCACAACCCACACTGCAGTGCTGAGAGAGCCACCTGGATCCACACTAACCATTGCAAAGGAGTACCGGCTCCATGTGAACAGCTGACGCCTCCAGCTGAAACCACACACACTGATACTCCCACAGGTTGAGAATCACAGAGAGTGTTGTGTGATTAGCACATGAGCGTTCTGCCACAACAGTTGTCTCTTATGTTTCCTGTTTACCTGACTGTATAAAACCTTCTTCTTTCCCTATTCGGAGTTGTTCCACTCTGAGCATTCATGCTAAGTGTGAAACCCTCTGCAGAGCTTTCTATTAAATGACCTAAAGACAACTGTCTGAGAAACTCTTTATTTTACATCTCAAGATAAATTTCCACCACAAGTGTAACCACCTACTGTAAATAGAAATGCCACAATGTGAAATTAAAAGTGCAATAAGCACAGACGTGCAATAAGTACAAACATTTTTTTTAATATAAAAAGTAATTGACGTTTGAAAAGAATTTAACCCTAAGGGAAGACTATACATTTTTCTCAGCACCACATCAAATATACTCCAGGATAGATAATTTTTTCATGTTCAGTAAGAACAGTTATAGGATCGAAAATTGTGAAATTGGAGTGAGAGACATATCAGACCATAGTCCTGTATATATGACTCTGGCTATGTCAAAAGAACAAAAATCAACACTTTGGAGGCTAAATATAAATGTATTAAAAGGACAAATGAAGGAAGAGTTTATTAAAGAAATTCAGTTGTATGTGAGGGAGAATGATAATGGTGAGGTGTCTCCCTCGGTGCTGTGGGACGTGTGTAAAGCTGTGATTAGAGGTAAACGAATTGCTAAATCAACATACTTGAAAAGGCAAACACAGGAAAAACTCAATAAATTAGAATCAGAGCTTAAAAAATTGGAAAAAGAACATAAAAAAAATGTGGACGAGCGAATAAACCAAAATATCAAAAGAGTTAGAACAGAGGTAAATGACATCTCAGGACAAGAGATTCAAAAAAAGCTGTTGTGCATGAAACAAAGATACTATGACGCGGGAAGTAAATCTACAAAATTGCTGGCCTACAGATTAAAAAGGCAAATGGCATAGGGACTCAGCTACAAATCTACCAAAATATAAGACAGTAGAGATACATACATGTTTTGAAACATATTATAAGAATCTATATTCCCAACCAAAAATAAATAATAAACATCAGATAGCCACATGGCTGGATTCCTTAAATTTACAGAGGGTGGCAGAGGACCAGAATTCAGCTCTGACAAAGGAAATCACAGCAGAAGAAATAAAATCAGCGATTCAAAGCTGAAGACCAACAAGGCTCCGGGCACAGATGGATACACCTCAGAGTTTTATAAAGTGCTCACAGAACCAGTGATCCTCTTGCTAAATAATGCATTTAACTGGGTGCTAAAAGAGGGAGATATCCCAAACTCCTGGAGGGAAGCCCACATTTCGGTTATCCCGAAGGAAGGAAAGGACAAAATGGAGTGTTCTAATTATAGACCAGTTAGTGTCCTTAACCAGGACTATAAATTATTCACCGCTATCTTAGCTAGATGTTTAGAAACATTTTTGCCAGACATAATTCATCAGGACCAGATGGGCTTTATAAAGCAGAGACAGACACAGGACAATATCCGACGTACATTACATGTTATGCAAAACATTATTGAAAAACGAATAGAGGCGATAATATTAGGATTGGACGCAGAAAAAGTGTTTGACTCTGTCAGGTGGGATTTCCTATATATGGTGCTGGAGCGATTTGGTTTTCATGCAACGTTTGTACAATACAATACAATCTTTATATAATATAATAAACCTACAGCCAGGATTAGAATTAATGGGAATCTCTCAAACTCTTTCATATTAGAGCGGGGGTGTCGCCAGGGCTGTTCAATTAGCCCGCTGTTATTTGCTCTCTATTTGGAACCCCTGAGTCAATGGATAAAACAAAATGAAAATATAAAAGGTATCAACTTTAAGGGAAATGAACAGAAAATAGAATTATTTGCAGATGATGTATTAATATACTTAACAGATTCCACTAAATCTCTTCCAGCACTCATGTCAACACTTGAGGATTTTGGCTTATTTTCGGGCTATAAAATGAACGTGAGGAAAACTCAGATTCTCACATTCAATTATGTCCCAGATAGAAAAGTTAGAGAGAGTTTTAGGTTTAAGTGGGACTCAAAATGATGCAATCCCGCCTACAGTGCAAGATGGAAGCAAACACACATGTTCCAATACAAACAATAATAAGTGATATAAAATTGAGGCAACATCTCCAAGAGGAATTGAATCCATGGCTGGGGATATCCTTGAAGATATGGTTTGAGATTATATCAAAGAATAAAGTGATTGAACAGAGTAAGGTATTGAGATGAATTGCATATGATTCAGACTTCACACCAAACACAGCAGATAGTAGATTCAATAGATGGGACGCAGGACCAAAAATATTTTGGGAACTTTTTAAAAAGAAGACCATCGAAAGTTTTCAGGATCTAAAAAATCAGTATGGATTAAGCAGTCAAGATTTATACAGATATCTACAGATGCAGCATTATATGGAGCAAACTATAAAAAAGTTTAATTCAGATGAGCCTGAGTCAGGAATCATAAGTTATTCATCTCAGCATATGATTCAGACCAGGGAAAGAAACTAATCACAAAACTTTATAAAGAAGTCGAAAGATTAAAGGGTAACAATATGACATATACAAAAGAAAAGGGGGGAAAAGAGGCTGGGAGGCGGTTATCAGAGGAGGAATGGGACAAGGTAAATGAAGGACAGTGGAAAACAACATGCTCCCTCTCATGGAGAGAATATGGTTGGAAGAACATTGTAAGATACATTATTACACCAACACAACAGAAATCTCAAGACACACAATGTTGGAGACTGTGTGGGGAAAATAAGGCCAACCATTTTCATATCTTTTGGGGATGACCTTTTTGGCAGGAGTTAAAGAAGAGTATGGAAAAAATTCTGAGAGTGCAAATTCCACTTTCATTTGAAGTTTTATATTTGGGAAAAGAGAACCAGGAGATTACAAGGTCAGGAGATAAATACATATTTTGAATAATGGTGGTGGCGGCTAAAAAGGCCATCACCAGAAAATGGCTAAAAACAGATCCACCAAACCAAAAATAGAGGATTGGGTAAAGGTAATGCTCGATATAGTATATAGAATGGAGAAGCTAAATTTCTCAGATAGACTAAAATCAGATTATTTTAAAAAGTACTGGGAAAACTGCAAGGGTTGATTTTGTGTCTCCATTGAGAGCAGACTTTGTGCAGTAAGGGCAGTATGTATTGCAGTGTTGACCCCTTGGTTCAGGCTACAAACTTGTTTATTGTTCATATATTTATTTGATATGTTTACCCCCCATCAGGAGACAAGGGACAAAGCAGGAGAGGTGTGAAAATAAGGACAGGAGTGAAAAAGTGGTTCATTTTACTTCACATTTACTCTACTGTAACTTAAATTGAGAATTCATGACCAATTATGTCTCTGCTCCACGGTGGACAAGTATAGGAATGTTTTATACTGTTGGAAAATTGTACAGATTATGTAAAATATTGATGGAATATTGATATGTGGAATCAATAAAAAAGATAATTAAAAAAAAAAAAGCTCTGGGTGTTGGAGGTCAAAAGATCAAATTTGGGGCCTTTTGGGTTCAAATTCCACCTACCTCATTTCCAGCCCCAAACCACCCAGGGGCCCAAAATTGTCAGTAGAGGTTCCCCCGGAGACCCAGGCAGCGCAACTACATTCTGGTTGCCGTAGCCGGAAGTTTTTTTTTTTCGTCTCAAGGTGTGAAAGTGTAAAATACCTGAAAAAGGGAGTATTTGAGTGAACGATAGATGGACACAAACTTTTCTCAGATCATGTGTTTTATGACTCATTATCAGGGTAACCACCTACTGTAAATACAAATGCCACAATGTGTACAATTACTGCTGAATATCTACAGAACTGAAATATAACATACGTCAATAGACTATACTGAAATATTACTATAGACAATGTACATTCAAACAGACATTTAACATGTCTTATCTGTCACCTAGCACTTGCATTCATCAAACAACTTTGGATACCAGTAATAAAGTAAACATAAGCATGTAAAATAAACAAATACAGCATTTCACAAAATATTCTCTAACTCGGCTTACTTCTTACATACTGATAATATATTGCAACTCACAATTTAGAACAGTACACTCACTCAGTAACGCAAATATTTCAGCAAACATAAATATAGAATACCCTGCTTGCAACAACACTAGTCACATAGTTTTTCCACAGCCACGATGTACTATTCCACAGACGACACACAGTTTGCATTGCAGGAGATTAATGTGGCTAATGTTAGCTTAATCGTCGTCATGTAATTAACAACATTACTTCATGCTACACGAACATACTGTATTGCAATTAGTTTCCTGAGCACATATACACATTCACCTAACACACTGGTAAATATCAAACATTATTATGAGGAACTCATACCTGAAAAAGGGAGTATTTGAGTGAACGATACATGGACACAAACTTTTCTCAGATCATGTGTATTATGACTGAAGGGAGGAAGCGTAGTGTCTCTTAACGTTACTCAAAAGTTCTATGCTCCCTCTGCTGGATCCCTCAGGTAACTACTCCTGCTGGTTTGAGAATAACTTGTTGAACATAAAACACAATAATACACAAAAATACTGTTCTCTAACTACTGCATCTGACAGTAAACATTATAACCATAACATGAATATGCTCAAGTATTAGAATATGAGAAATGAAATATTACTCTGCTACTTCAGCTAACTTGCTGGTAAAGTACAATATTATATAATATATGAAAGGGCAATATAAAAGTTAGGGTAAATCCCATTACAAATACCTAGAATATGCTGGCCCTTCATTTCAGCCAAAATAGCTTCAAACTGTTTGAAAGTTACACCTTTGCGATTACATAGGCCCCCCGATCAACATTCTACCCTGTCATACCCGTATGTCCTCTGTACTGTTATCAAAATGGAACCTTGGAAATGGGCTTAATTGATACCAAAGGTCACCTGGGCCCCTGTGTGGTTTGGGTGAAAATCGGTAATGCAGGCTCAAAGAGCCCCTCATGACCAGTGGGTCAAATTTGGGGCTGTTGGGAAGGCCCTGAAAGGGATTGTAATTTTCCCAAAAAGCTCCAGAACCAAGAGGCTCCAAACCCAGTCACACTACCCAATTTGGAATCACCTTGTGAGGAATGCCTGCTGGACAATTGGTGGCACTTTTCCCCTATGTAAAATGCCTACAAGTTTCTGAGTCGTGTCTTTTTGGCCCCTGTTTAGGCCCCTGACCAGCTAGAGAGCTGAAATCCAAGTTGAAGTTAATGTTTTTAACAAGTTTGAAGAAATTCCCATCTTTAGATATCAATTTCAGGAAAAATAGTAACATACTTTGTAAGAACACTGTGACATTTGGCTACCAAAATGAAACCCAAATTCATGTGAATGTTTGTGCCAAATGTGAAAGAATTCCCTGAAGGCATTTCGGATATATCGCATTTACAAGGCAAGAAGTGTGCTTTGTGATGTCCTAGTGACCTTGCCATTTGATCTTTGACAACTGAATTCTATTCAAGTCATCATTGAGTCCAAGTGAATGTTTGTGCCACATGTAATGATATTTCCTTTGTATTCAAAACAATGCAAAGTCAAGTGAGCTTGACCTTTCGACCTTTGACTAACATGACGTTGTTGTTCATGAGATATCACATTCACATGAATGGGACAGACAGATGGATGGACAAGCTGAAAACATAATGTCTCTGGCCACACTGAAAGTGAAAATGGTAAAGAAATAAATATAGCAATACATGATAAATAATTTGTTCCATGTTCTTTTAATTTACATGGATGATTTCTTGACAAAACAAGCCAACTCTATAAATGTGAACTGAGTGTCAGAAATTAACACGACATTCATAGCATCTGCAAACAATTTTTCCCCACAAATTTTTAACTTTCTGAGAATCTACATCACAGTATATTGTAAAATATCATGTGTTTCAATACTCACATTATTGATGGAACCTCAGTGACGTCTACTGTCCCTGGCTCAGACACTCTCTCAAGCATCTACAGTACATGTCAAGACAGGTAATGGTAGCATTAAAATAACATTAGATATCTACAATTCAGTTGAACTATTATAGTTTCAGATATTAACCATTTAATTCCGAGTTCAGTCAGGAACCCTTTGTTATGATTTACCCATTTGTTGCAAATGGGGACATAGTTATGATTGGCGCTGAAGGCTCCATTCTTTGGATGTTCCCTGGTTAGCCGAGCAGCATGCTAAGATAAAACAGGGAACATATGCAGAGCCCCCAGTGGGCGTAGCAGGCAAGGTACTTTTATTTAAGATGAATTACCACAACGGTGTTTGGACTCGGTGCTGTGGTGGCAATTTCTGTGAAACAAGCACAAAGTCAAACACTTCTTTCTGTAAGTTTAATTCAGCATCTGCAGATGGACTCATTAGTACACATCACCTGATTGACATGCACAAATGAGCAAAGAACAGGAGAATCTGTGTTCTTATAACTCACAGCCCCCTCCCACTAAGCATGCAAAGGTATTTATTACCCTCCTGTAGTCTCACTCAGTGGAGGAGACATCCTGTCCTTTTGTTTACATGTTCTGTGGATGACCCCGCTGTGAGATCCCAGTTGTTTGATCCCAATCAGAGATATAAAAAGATACCATAAAGTTGTGGTTTCTCTAGGCTATAAAACTCAAGTCTCTTAAGCCACCATCGTAAACCTTAAAGTTGATTAAATGTGATACTCTTCAAAAAATTTTTTAATGGTTTGTGAGTGTAGGGATAGTTTGAATGAATTTTTCACTTGGATTTGTTCAATTTGCACTGCTCAGTTTTGCACAATCCTCACCTTATTCACCTCATTCGCCTTGTTTTTGCCTTACTTTAAAACCTTGATTGTAATCTCCTGTATAAGTTCCATGTTTAAAAACTAATTGCCTTTTCACTAAAAATAATAATAATAATAATTAAAAAATATATATAAATATAAAAAAATATATAAAAATAAAAAAAAATTATAAAAAATGTATTTAAATTTTTTTTAAAAAGGAGATGAAAACGATGACAAAAACAGGACTAATGCTCAAGGCCGTAAGCCAAAGAATGGAACCAACAGGTTCTGTTCATGACTGTGGCCAGAACAAACCTGGAGCAGATTCTCCCCTTTAAACAAATAAAACAAAAATAGTTATGAAACAAGATGTAATAAATAAATAAACATATTATTTTATATATGTGGGTGTGTGTGTATATATGTACATTTATAGTTGTATGTGTATATACATGTACGCATACGTTATTTTTTAAATTATTATTATCATTATTATTATTATTATTATTATTATTATTACTATTATTTATCAAATTTTATGTAAATCAATTGAAACAATTCCTAAAAAAGTTAGACATTTTTTAAACAAAATCACTTTCCTCACCTCTCTTCCCTCATGAAAGTGAGGGAGTAGGGGGAGGCAGAGTTCACAGCCCGAACAGGCGGGGGAGGGCTTAGCCCGGACAGGCTTCTCTCCCTGACTCTGCTACCCTTATTATATGAATGGTATGAAAAAATATGAAAAGGAGGATTCTGATTTTTTTTTTTTTTTAAATATACGAATTAATTAATAAGGAGATATTTTAAATTTTATTCCTAATTCTATTTTACAACTCAAACTAGATTATAAACAATATTTTATATACAACAACAAGTTTTAAACTTGATAAAAATAATGTTTTCCTCTGATTGGCTCCACTACTCCCAAAGGATCATGGGAGTTGATTCAATAATGAATTTGTCTCCATTCATTTCCCTTATATCAACCACCAATCCTAAAAAAAAAGTTGGAATCATAAACAAATTACTATCCCAATAAGGATTTCCCTAAAATTAAAAAAAAGTTTTAAAACATACTCAGAAATTTCAATTACTTATGAATTTTTTACAACTTTAAAATATTTTTTTCTCCATAGAATACACATCCCACTCTCAAACAATGAGAATTAAACTTTACAAATATATTTTATCCACTAATTAACCAAAAAATGGTAAATACACTGAGATTCTCAGACATTTTGTTTTAACCACGATAAATAGGAACACGTGTGAGCAAGACTTCCCCCCAAAATACATTACAAAACACAATAGAATGAAATACAACAATAAAATGAAATACTTGTTTTACTACTACTACTACTACTACTACTACTTATGGTGAGTATACTGATGACATGCTGCTATTGTGATTGTTAACAACAGTATGTAACAATAATACTATATAATGATAATATTTATAATAATATATTAGAAATATGTGTTGTGCTGCTGCTTCATTGGAAAAAAAAAACATTCAGCCACTTGGCCCTGTCCAAGATGAAACACTAAAACACTTGACTTCAGCTAACCATAGTCTTTGGCTTCCACTGACTGCATTTCCATTGGATTTGCACTCAAAATCACTGCTTTTTAATGCTCTGTGAGTGTGGGAATCATGGGGATTGTGACTTGATCAAGTGGGTGCAATGGTTTTTTTCGTCCACCAGATGGAGGTCATTGACCACTGAGCACAACAGTTTTTTCAAGCTTCAACATCTTGAATCAACTTTATCAGTGTTCAAGTCAAGTCAACTTGTCACTTATCAATAATGCCATGTGTGCAGGACATACAGAGAATTTAAATAGTGTTTCCCTCTTATCCCCGGTGCAAACAACATTCAACATGAAATATCAAATATCAAAAATACAAGTCATTCAAAGATAGAAACAGGCAGTGGCAAATCTAGATGATATCAAGAGTATAAATATTGCAGATATGGCGGGATGAACAGAATGAACGGTATAAATAGAAACAGAATTATCAGTGGAATATCAATAGAAATATGGAAATATGAACAGAATTACAGTAGAAATAGAAATGGGATGCTCTCCAAATAAAATCCACCACGACTACAAATGACCTGAAACGTGCTCCTAACACTATTCTGGAGGAACGATTTGGGCCTCCACACTTTTTTCACTCCTGACCGTCGCATTCATTATCATGATCATTTATTGTTCACTTAGTTTGTTGTTGTTGTTGTTGCTGCTGCTGTTGCTGCTGTTTAGTGTGATGTTTTAAATCCATGTTTTATTGTGCTACAAAGGACAATGCCTTGAATACATTGATTTTATTGCATTAAAATACAATACATAATACAATAGAATGAAATACAACAATAGAATGAAATACAACAATAGAATGAAATACAACCATAGAATGAAATACAACCATAGAATGAAATACTTGTACTACTACTACTACTACTAATGGCAACCGTACTGATGACATGATGGTCGTGTGATTGTTAACAACAGTATGTAATAATGTAATAATAGTAACACACTTTGAATCTGTCTGTGTGTATGTAATAATAATAACACTATATAATGATCACATTTATAATAATATAGTAGTAATATGTGTCTGTTGTGCTGCTGGGAACGTGGGTTTCATCTTTCTACGAGCTTCCTATCAAAAGCGGTTCACTTTGGATCTCTCTGTGCAAAGCCGCTACAGTCTGCACCACATGTGATGCTCGGTCTCAGGGAGGGCCGTGCCCTCCCTCCGGTGGCCGCTCAGGGACCCGCACCAGGCACACTTTGGATCTGTCTGTGCAGAGCCGCTACAGTCTGCAGCACATGTGATGCTCGGGCTCAGGGAGGGCCGTGCCCGCCCTCCGGTGGCCGCTCAGAGACCCACACCCGAGCTATTTTTTTAAATCAAGCCTCTCAAGCCCTTTAAGGCCTTATCTCTGATAACTCATGGAGGCTTCGGGCAGGGGATCTGAAAAATGAGCATGCTTGTCAGGGGACGGGGTCTGACCGCTGTGCCGAGTTTCAGACCCGTGCGACCTCCGCAAAGGTCAGACACACCCCTCTTTTTGTTCTATAAAGCCTCTCAGGCCCTTTAAGGCCTTATCTCTGATAACTCATCGAGGCTTTGGGCCCGGGATCTGAAATCTCTGTATGCTTGTCAGGGGACCGGGTCTGACCGCTGTGCCAAGTTTCAGACCCGTGTGACCTCCGCAAAGGTCAGACACACCCCTCTTTTTGTTCTATACAGCCTCTCAGGCCCTTTAAGAACTTATCTCTGATAACTCATCGAGGCTTTGGACCGGGGATCTGAAATCTCCATATGCTTGTCAGAGGACGGGGTCTGACCGCTGTGCCGAGTTTCAGACCCATGCGACTTCCGCAAAGGTCAAAGGTCACATGATGGATGGCTTATCTCAGTGTTTGTGCCATCTTCTTACCCCCTCTCGCCCCTATACCCTGACCCCCTAACCCTTATGACCTGAAACATGCTCCTAACACTATTCTGGAGGAGCGATTTGGGCCTCCACACTGTTTCACTCCCGACCGTCCCATTCGCTTATCACGGGGAGTCATTTTTCGCCCATATCTCCGCAACCGTAGGTCGTAGCTGCCGGCCACTGCCAGCAATGGAAAGAGCACCCCTGGAAATGGGGGGATAGCCAAAGTCCCGAGTCTCTGGCTCCCCGGAAAATAGCGTGTCCGCAGAGCCGGACGCGCTCGGCTATTATCCCCTTACCTAACCCTAACACTCTAACCCTAACCAGTGGCCCCATGCCTAAACCTAACCATTAACCTAGCCCTAGATCCTGACCCTAACCACTTCCCCTTCTCTAATCCTAACTACTTCGCTTTTTCCTAACTCTAACCAAATCCCCCTTTTCCCTAACCCTAATGATTGACATTTTAAATTTAAATTTTAAAAAAGGGGATGAAAATGATGACAAACACAGGACTAATGCTCAAGGCCGTAAGCCAAAGAATGGAACCAACAGGTTCTGTTCATGACCGTGGCCAGAACAAACTTGGAGCAGATTCTCCCTTTTAAACAAATAAAACAAAAATAGTTATGAAACAAGATGGAATAAATAAACATATTATTTTATGTATGTGTGTGTGTGTATATATGTACGTATATAGTTGTATGCGTGTATACATGTACGCATACATTATTATCTTTTATGATTATTATCATTATCATTATCATTATCATTATCATTATTATTATTACTATTAATATTAATATTATTTATCCAATTTAATTTAAATCAATTGAAACAATTCCTAAAAAAGTTAGACATTTTTTTAAACAAAATCACTTTCCTCACCTCTCTTCCCTCATGAAAGTGAGGGAGTAGGGGGAGGCAGAGTTCACAGCCCGAACAGGCGGGGGAGGGCTTAGCCCGGACAGGCTTCTCTCCCTGACTCTGCTACCCTTATTATATGAATGGTATAAAAAAATATGAAAAGGAGGATTCTAAACCAAATCACTTTCATGAATTTTTTTTTTTTTTTAAATATACGAATTAATTAATAAGGAGATATTTTGAATTGTATTCCTAATTCTATTTTACTACTCAAACTAGATTATAAACAATATTTTATATACAACAACAAGTTTTAAACTTGATAAAAATAATGTTTTCCTCTGATTGGCTCCACTACTCCCAAAGGATCATGGGAGTTGATTCAATAATGAATTTGTCTCCATTCATTTCCCTTATATCAACCACCAATCCCAAAAAAAGGTTGGAATCATAAACAAATAACTATCCCAATAAGGATTTCCCTAAAATTAAAAAAAATATTTTAAAACATACTCAGAAATTTCAATTACTCATGAATTTTTTACAACTTTAAAATATTTTTTTCTCCTTAAAATACACATCCCACTCTCAAACAATAAGAATTAAACTTTACAAATATATTTTATCCACTAATTAACCAAAAAATGGTAAATACACTGAGATTCTCAGACGTTTTGTTTTAACCACAATAAATAGGAACACGCAAGACTTCCCCCCAAAATACATTACAAAACACAATAGAATGAAATACAACAATAAAATGAAATACTTGTTCTACTACTACTACTACTACTACTTATGGTGAGTATACTGATGACATGATGCTATTGTGATTGTTAACAACAGTATGTAACAATAATCCTATATAATGATAATATTTATAATAATATATTAGAAATATGTGTTGTGCTTCTGCTGCTGCTTCATTGGAAAAAAAAACATTCAGCCACTCGGCCCTGTCCAAGATGAAACACTAAAACACTTGGCTTCGGCTAACAATAGTCTTTGGCTTCCACTGACTGCATTTCCATTGGATTTGCACTCAAAATCACTGCTTTTTAATGCTTTGTGAGTGTGGGAATCATGGGGATTGTGACTTGATCAGGTGGGTGCAATGGTTTTTTTCGTCCACCAGATGGAGGTCATTGACAACTGATCACAACAGTTTTTTCAAGCTTCAACATCTTGAATCAACTTTATCAGTCTTCAAGTCAAGTCAACTTGTCACTTATCAATAATGCCATGTGTGCAGAACATACAGAGAATTGAAATAGTGTTTCCCTCTTATCCCCGGTGCAAACAACATTCAACATGAAATATCAAATATCAAAAATACAAGTCATTCAAAGATAGAAACAGGCAGTGGCAAATCTAGATGATATCAAGAGTATAAATATTGCAGATATGGCGGGATGAACAGAATGAACGGTATAAATATAAACAGAATTATCAGTGGAATATCAATAGAAATATGGAAATATGAACAGAATTACAGTAGAAATAGAAATGGGATGCTCTCCAAAAAAATCCACCACCACCACCACGACTACAAATGACTTCAAACGTGCTCCTAACACTATTCTGGAGGAACGATTTGGGCCTCCACACTTTTTTCACTCCTGACCGTCGCATTCATTATCATGATCATTTATTGTTCTCTTAGTTTGTTGTTGTTGTTGTTGCTGCTGCTGTTTGGTGTGATGTTTTTTAATCCATGTTTTATTTTGCTACAAAGGACAATGACTTGAATACATTGATTTTATTGCATTAAAATACAATACATAATACAATAGAATGAAATACAACAATAGAATGAAATACAACCATAGAATGAAATACAACCATAGAATGAAATACTACCATAGAATGAAATACTTGTACTACTACTACTAATGGCAACCGTACTGATGACATGATGGTTGTGTGATTGTTAACAACAGTATGTAATAATGTAATAATAGTAACACACTTTGGATCTGTCTGTGTGTATGTAATAATAATAACACTATATAATGATCACATTTATAATAATATAGTAGTAATATGTGTCTGTTGTGCTGCTGGGAACGTGGGTTTCATCTTTCTACGAGCTTCCAATCAAAAGCGGTTCACTTTGGATCTCTCTGTGCAAAGCCGCTACAGTCTGCACCACATGTGATGCTCGGCCTCAGGGAGGGCCGTGCCCACCCTCCGGTGGCCGCTCAGGGACCCGCACCAGACACACTTTGGATCTGTCTGTGCAAAGCCGCTAGAGTCTGCAGCACATGTGATGCTCGTGCTCAGGGAGGGCCGTGCCCACCCTCCGGTGGCCGCTCAGAGACCCACACCCGAGCTTTTTTTTTAAAATCAAGCCTCTCAAGCCCTTTAGATAGATAGATAGATAGATAGATAGATTACTTCATTCATGCCCGGAGGGAAATTAAGTCATCATAGCAGCTCACGTATCAGAACACAACAAAACACAATACAATAGAACAAAACAAAACATTGAGGTAAAAAGAACAAAAACAGAAACACAAGATGAATAGGCAGACAAGTAGTGCAGTGGCAATATGATGGTAATAGTAATGATGATATGATGGTAATGTTATTGTTAGACAGTATATAAGAATAGTAGTACAGTATATATATATATATATATATATATAGTATACAATATAACATAATATATATTTATATAGATAGTAATTATACCAATATAATAGCAGTATATAGTAATAATGGCAGCAACAGTATATATAATAATAATAGTAATAGTAGTAGTAATAATATAATAATAATAACATGTACACATGTATAAATATGTGTATATAGACTTATATATACGAAGAATATACAGAGAACATACAGAGTATGATATAATATGATATGATATATAGTATATAGTAGGGTATAAATATAAGTACTTGACTATACAATATACTATCAGTGTGAGAATATGTAGACTGGGTGTGCAAAAGACAATATTATTGTATAAAATGGTTTAAATTAACACATATCACAGAAGTAAATGTTCCAGTATATGGGGCGTAGTGTAGTACAGGCTACATGGTGCAAGGGTGACAGGTATATTAGTGCAGTTCTGTGATGGTGGTTCTGACAGAGGTCGATGAGTTATATAGTCTTATTGCGGTTGGAATGAACGATTTCCTGTATCGCTCCTTAGAGCAGCGGGGTTGGATGAGCCTGTGGCTGAAGCTGCTCTTTAGCTTGTCCAGTGTTTTGTGGAGGGGGTGAGAGGGATTGTCCATGATTGCCAGCAGTTTTGCCAGCATCCTGTTCTCCACCACCTCCTCCATTGTGACAAGCTTAGAGCCAACCACAGACTCTGGTTTCCTTATGATTTTGTTCAGTCTGTTGGCATCCTTTGTCTTGATGCCCGCACCCCAGGACACCACAGCAAAGAAGATGGTGCTCGCCACAACAGACTGATAGAACATCTGCAGCATCTTGTTGCAGACATTGAAGGACCCGAGCCTCCTCAGGAAGTAAAGCCGGCTCAGGCCCTTCTTGTAGACGGCCTCTGTGTGGGTGGACCAGTCCAGTTTATTGTCCAATGTGATACCGAGGTACTTGTATGCAGGTACCACCTCCACATCCGTCCCACCGATGCAGACAGGAGAGGGGCTTGTTCCTCCTGAAATCCACCACCATCTCCTTTGTCTTCTCCACGTTGAGCTGCAGGCAGTTCTCCCCACACTACTTCACAAAGCGGTCGACCAGGTCCCTGTACTCAGCCTCCCCCCGCCCTCAATACACCCCACAATCGCCGTGTCATCAGAGAACTTCTGCAGATGACACATCCAGTGCAGTGCTTAAAATCAGCAGTGTATGTGGTGAAGAGGAAGGGGGACAGTACAGTTCCCTGGGGGGCCCTGATGTTACTGATCAGACGATCAGACACACAGTTCTGTAATCTCACAAACTGTGGTCTGCCCGTCAGATAGTCATCGACCCAAGTAATGAGGGGAGCACTCACCCGCGTGCCCTCCAGTTTGGCCTTCAGCAGTCTGGGCTGGATGGTGTTGAAGGCGCTGGAGAAATCAAGAAACATGATCCGGACTGAGGTGTTGGGTGTGTCCAGGGAGGAGTAGGCCTTCTGCAGCAGGTAGATGATTGCATCATCAACCCCAACATGGGGCTGATATGCAAACTGCAGGGGGTCTTGTGATGGGCACACCAGCGGTCTGAGGTGTGCCAATACCAGTCTCTCCATGACCTTCATGATATGAGAGGTCAGTGCCACCGGCCTGTAGTCCTCCAGTGCAGCAGGACGTCCTTTTTTGGGCACTGGGACCAGGCAGGATGTTTTCCAGAGCACTGGCACTCTCTGAAGGTGTAGGCTCAGGTTGAAGAGGTGCTGGAGAACTCCACAGAGCTGGCTGGAACATGCCTTCAGCACACGAGGGCTGACGCGGTCCGGTCCAGCAGCTTTCCTCTGTTTGAGCCTCTCCAGCTCTCTCCTCACCTGGCTGGCTGTGATGTGTAGTCCAGACTGGAGGGTAGGGGATGTCAGTGGTGGGTTTGAGGGTGGTGCAAAGAGGTGTGTGTTGCAGGAGGTGGTGGTGGTGGGGGACTGTGGGTGATGTGAGGATGTCCTGGGGGTGGGAGGTGTGAAAAAGTCTGTGGTGAAAGCCAGCGGAGGGGTGGGG
The DNA here is from genome assembly GCF_024713975.1 of Paralichthys olivaceus. Lineage (NCBI taxonomy): Eukaryota > Metazoa > Chordata > Actinopteri > Pleuronectiformes > Paralichthyidae > Paralichthys > Paralichthys olivaceus. Next base: position 216,825 of record NC_091111.1, on the reverse strand, counting down.
GGAGATAGTGACGGGTGTGGTGTGGGGCAGAGGGTGATGGGGGGAGGTGAGGGGTTGGTGCTCTGAGAAGCAGTAGAGGCAGTCGTAGGGGCAGTGGAGGGTCCACTGGGGGTGGGGGGGTTGTTGATGAACCTATTGAAGTACGTGTTCAGCTCGTTCGCACGTCGTTCATTCCCAGCTGCTCCCTCACCTCTCCTCTGAAAGCCGGTGATCTCCTTCATCCCACTCCAGACGTCTCTGCTATTGTTGTCCTCCAGTTTGTGCTCCAGTTTTCTTCTGAAGTTGTCCTTGCTCTCCCTGATGCTGCTCTTTAGCTCCCTTTGTACCCGTTTGAGTTCTGCTCTGTCCCGTGATCTAAAGGCCCTCTTCTTCTCGTTGAGAAGGGCCTTCAGGTCGCTTGTTACCAACGGTTTGTTATTTGGGTAACAGCGGACCTCTTTAGTGGGTATGGTGTTGTCTATGCAGAACCCAATGTACTCAGAGACACAGTCAGTCATGCCATCCATGTCCTCACCATGTGGCTCATACAGAGCATCCCAGTCTGTGGCCTCCAGCGCTCCACGCAGTGTTTCCATGGCCTCAGGAGTCCATTTCCTCACTGTCCTCACTTTGACTGGGTGCCGCTGAACCACAGGCTTGTATGATGGTGAGAGCAGGACTAGGTTGTGGTCTGATCTGCCCAGTGGTGGCAGGGCAGTGGAGCTGTATGCATCCTTAACATTTGCATACAGCAGGTCCAAAGTCTTATTGTCACGGGTGGCACATTTTACAAACTGGAAGAATGTTGGGAGTGTGGATGAGAGGGAAGCATGGTTAAAGTCACCTGTGATGACAATGAAGGCCCCGGGGTGTTGTGTCTGTAATCCTGCAGTCACAGTGTGGATGACGTCACACGCTGCTTCTGTGTTCCCAGATGGAGGAGTATAAACAGTGATGGCGAAAACACTGGTAAACTCCCTCGGCAAATAATATGGACGAAGTCCGACTGCGACGAGCTCGATGTCCGGGTTGCATACACGCTGTTTAACTGTGACGTACCCGGGGTGACACCACCTGTTGTTCACGAGCAAGGCGAGACCCCCTCCTTTCTTCTTGCCGGTCGCGGTGGTGTCTCTGTCGGCTCGAACCGTCTGGAAGCCGGGAATGGTGACGTTGGAGTATCTGCTCGTGCAGCCACGTTTCCGTGAGACACACAATACTGGACTCCCTGTACTCCCTCTGTGTTCTGATGAGCGCTTCCAGTTCGTCCACTTTATTTGCCAGCGACCTCACGTTTCAAGTGATGACTGCAGGGATGAAGGGCTTAAACTTCCTCTTCACCATCCTCCGTTTAAGCCTCACTCTACAGCCCCGCCGTCTCTTCTTTAGCTCCTCCGGGATGGTGGGTCTCTCTCCGGCCAAGAGGGTGGTGTGCCTCAGGGCCATCAGCTGGTCGCGGGTGTAAACAATGCCGGCGTGTGTTGCAGGCATGCTTCCAGTGATCCGAAGAGACCGAAGTGCGGTTAATAAAAAGTGTCAAATCAGTTGCAAAAGCATCTCGTCATTGTGCGGTACGAAGATGCACAGAGCAGTGCAAAAATAAATATAGAAAACAAACAGCAAACGTAATAAAAACACAAAAGACCGACAGTAATACACGGAGCTGCTACGACAGGCTCCCGTTAGTACGGCGCCATTTATCTTTACTTTAAGGCCTTATCTCTGACAACTCATGCAGGCTTCAGGCAGGGGATCTGAAAAATGAGTATGCTTGTCAGGGGACGGGGTCTGACCGCTGTGCCGAGTTTCAGACCCGTGCGACCTCCGCAAAGGTCAAAGGTCACATGATGGATGGCTTATCTCAGTGTTTGTGCCGTCTTCTTACCCACTCTCGCCCCTATACCCTGACCCCCTAACCCTTATGACCTGAAACGTGCTCCTAACACTATTCTGGAGGAGCGATTTGGGCCTCCACACTGTTTCACTCCCGACCGTCCCATTCGCTTATCACGGGGAGTTGTTTTTCGCCCATATCTCCGCAACCGTAGGTCGTAGCTGCCGGCCACTGCCACCAACGGAAAGAGCACCCCTGAAAATGGGGGGGTAGCCAAAGTCCCGAGTCTCTGGCACCCCTGGAAATAGCGTGTCCGCAGAGCCGGACGCGGACACGCTCGGCTATTATCCCCTTAACCCTAACCCTAACCCCCTAACCCTAACCCCTAACCTCTAACCCTTACCCTAACCCTAACCAGTGGCCCCATGCCTAAACCTAACCATTAACCTAGCCCTATATCCTAACCCTAACCACTTCCCCTTCTCTAATCCTAACCACTTCCCCTTTTCCTAACCCTAACCAAATCCCCCTTTTCCCTAACCCTAATGATTGACATTTTAAATTTAAATTTTTTAAATTTTTAAAAAGGGGATGAAAATGATGACAAACACAGGACTAATGCTCAAGGCCGTAAGCCAAAGAATGGAACCAACAAGTTCTGTTCATGACTGTGGCCAGAACAAACCTGGAGCAGATTCTCCCCTTTAAACAAATAAAACAAAAATAGTTATGAAACAAGATGGAATAAATAAACATATTATTTTATGTATGTGTGTGTGTGTATATATGTACATATATAGTTGTATGTGTGTATACATGTACGCATACATTATTATTTTTTATTATTATTATCATTATCATTATCATTATCATTATTATTATTATCATTATCATTATCATTATTATTATTACTATTACTATTACTATTAATATTATTTATCCAATCTAATTTAAATCATGGTATAAAAAAATATGAAAAGGAGGATTCCAAACCAAATCACTTTTATGAATATTTTTTTTTTTTTATATACGAATTAATTAATAAGGAGATATTTTAAATTTTATTCCTGATTCTATTTCACAACTCAAACTAGATTGTAAACAATATTTTACATACAACAACAAGTTTTAAACTTGATAAAAATAACGTTTTCCTCTGATTGGCTCTACTACTCCCAAAGGATCAAGGGAGTTGATTAAATAATGAATTTTTCTCCATTCATTTCCCTTATATCAACCACCAATCCTAAAAAAAAGTTGGAATCATAAACAAATTACTATCCCAATAAGGATTTCCCTAAAATTTAAAAAAATATTTTAAAACATACTCAGAAATTTCAATTACTTATGAATTTTTTACAACTTTAAAATCATTTTTTCTCCTTAAAATACACATCCCACTCTCAAACAATAAGAATTAAACTTTACAAATATATTTTATCCACTAATTAACCAAAAAATGGTAAATACACTGAGATTCTCAGATGTTTTGTTTTAACCACGATAAATAGGAACACGTGTGAGCAAGACTTCCCCCCAAAATACATTACAAAACACAATAGAATGAAATACAACAATAAAATGAAATACTTGTTCTACTACTACTACTACTTATGGTGAGTATACTGATGACATGATGCTATTGTGATTGTTAACAACAGTATGTAACAATAATACTATATAATGATAATATTTATCATAATATATTAGAAATATGTGTTGTGCTTCTGCTGCTGCTTCATTGGAAAAAAAAAACATTCAGCCACTCGGCCCTGTCCATGATGAAACACTAAAACACTTGACTTCGGCTAACAATAGTCTTTGGCTTCCACTGACTGCATTTCCATTGGATTTGCACTCAAAATCACTGCTTTTTAATGCTTTGTGAGTGTGGGAATCATGGGGATTGTGACTTGATCAGGTGGGTGCAATTGTTTTTTTTGTCCACCAGATGGAGGTCATTGACCACTGAGCACAACAGTTTTTTCAAGCTTCAACATCTTGAATCAACTTTATCAGTGTTCAAGTCAAGTCAACTTGTCACTTATCAATAATGCCATGTGTGCAGGACATACAGAGAATTGAAATAGTGTTTCCCTCTTATCCCCGGTGCAAACAACATTCAACATGAAATATAAAATATCTAGTATGTAATAATGTAATAATAACAACACACTTTGGATCTCTCTGTGTGTATGTAATAATAATAACACTATATAATAATCATATTTATAACAATATAGTAGTAATATGGGTCTGTTGTGCTGCTGCTACTGCTGCATCATTCATTACTGACCGTCCCATTCGCTTATAACGGAGAGTGTTTTTCCCTGAATATCTCAGGGACGGAAGGTCGTAGCTGCCGGCCACTGCCACCAACGGAAAGAGCACCCCTGAAAATGGGGAGATAGCCAAAGTCCTGAGTCTCTGGCACCCCGGGAAATTACGTGTCCACCGAGCCGGACGCGGACACGCTTGGCTATTATCCCCCTACCCAACCCTAACCCTAACCCCTAACCCCTAATCCTAACCCTACCCCCCCCCCCCCCCCCCCCCCCCCCCCACACACACACACACACACTCATTTATTTATTTTAATAAATATCAATTTTTGTACAGTTTACTGAATATATTGCGATACTACTGCTCAATTAATTACTATTATTATCCCATCACCTATTCAATTTGTAACCCATGTCAAGATATGATATAAATAAGAATAAATAGCTTAAAGGCTGCATAAATAAGTTTAAAATTAGTGATCCATTTTATGTAAGTCAATTCATCAATGTTAATTAGAAATGTTCATACAACAATAATTTAATGTCTATTTAAGATTAAAAGTATGCTGACAGAAATTTCATGCCTGCCCCTTTAAGGGACTAGTGACACTCAACGCAGCGCCTGCGTGATGCTGCAGCAGAGACCATAGGGAGAGAGCAGAGGAGAAAACGGAGAAAAACGAGCTGCGATTAATAAGCAGAAAAAGAGTGAAAAAAGTTGATTTAGCAGTTGAAAAATATAACTTACCTGGTCGGGAACTGACGGGGATTTTATGAGAACTAAGTCACACCGGTTTTGGTGAGTTTTGTGTTTATTTTCTTGCAATTTTGCTGCGTTGTACCTTTTTAGCGGAAAGCTAATGCTAAAAACGTAGCTATTCACAAGGAAATGCTCCGTCATAACCTGTTTATCAGTTATTTTTTTGGGTTTATGAAGACTGTAAATGTTACAAAAGTGTGTGTAAGCTGTATAAATGAAAGGTATGCGCTGTAGTTTGTGTGGGAGACGGAGCCGTGAGTTGAAAGAGACCGCTCCGCTGCCATTTTGAGACGAAAAAACACCGCAGCAGTAACGTTACAACTCAGAAACTGTGAAACATTTAATTGTGTGATTTGAGGATTTAAAAAGAGATTATTTGTGTTTATGACATGTTACACAGGTCAGGGTTTTTGCTCGGTTTGAAGCTGGGTCGGAGCAAGGACTGTGCACACACAGACGGGATTCAAGATGGCGAGCCAGACCCAGACCTTCACCTTCAACTCATCTACTCCTTCGCGCCAGTGAGGAAATCTTCGGCGTATGGTGACTCAGTGGTAGGAGTATCAGGAACTAGTTTGAACTGAACTGATTGATTTGTTATTTTTTTCGGACTAAATTGAACTGAGGAGAAAAAAGACTGGTCTAACTTAACTTAGATTAGCTACGAAAGGAAAAAGTGAAATACTCTTTTCAATTATACTTGCCTTAGTATTAGGAACCTGCAGGGTATTTGTTTTGTTTTGTGTACTGTATTTTATATGTGTGTTTTGCATTCAGTAAATTGCCGGCCTTTTGTACTTAGAGCAACGGTCTCTGGTGTGATTAGTCTTGCTTCCCACTCCTTAGAACAGGGGTGGGGAATCTTTTTCACATCAAGGGCCATTTCAATTTTTCCAAAGTCCTCAGAGGGCCATACCATTATGAACACATAACTAAAGATGAAAAAAAAGACAAAAAAAGTCTATAACTGCTGCGTTACTAAGCCTCATGTTTGCTGCATGTCTAGACTCACCTAATGTGATGGCTGGAACTGTTTTTCTCTAGCAAGGCGTCTGATATTAGCTGGCAGTGATGATGATGCTACTCGAAGCTGGTTTTCCAAGTTTGAGTCAGTCAGTCTTGAGCGGAAGCGAGTCTTTGCAAGAGTCAGTTTTGAAAAGAACTGTTCACAGCGATACGTTGTCCCAAACAGAGATGCAAACTTCAGGGCATGTCTCCTCAGGATGGGAAAATCCTCAGCACGAACATACAGTTTGTAAAAGTCCAGCAGAGAAAGGTTGTGGTACTTGGCTTTGAGCTCGTTGTTGTTTTGCAGATCAATTATTTCCATTTGGAGGTTGTCTGGCACATCAGACGGTTGCACATTAAATGGTGTCGCAAACACGTCGAGTTCCTTTTGTATATTTTTCACATCATGAAACCTCTCATCAAGTGCCTGGATGAGTTTTGCACACTCACCAGCATATTCAGTCGTAACATCAGGCTTTTGTTCTTGTAGGGTGGGAAAGTTCACAGTGTTTCCCCTTTCCAGCTGTCCTTGCCACAGCCTTAACTTCACTTCAAATGATTTCACATTTGAAAGCAGAGAGCTGATGAGCTGGTTGGGACCTTGCAGCTTGATTTTTAGCTCTGACAGGTGCTTGCTGATGTCCACCATGAAGGCCAGATCACGGAGGAACTTGCCATCACTGAGCTCCATGACAGGTCCACCCTTCATCTCCATGAAGCGTCTGACTTCTTCCCGCAGTGTATAAAACCGTGCGAGCATATTTGCACGACTCAGCCATCACACTTCACAATGATAAACCAGATCACCATACTCTGACTCAAGCTCGCTGAGTAACTCCTTGAACTGGCGGTTGTTCAGCCCTCTGCTTTTAATGAAGTTTATGGTGGACACAACTGTTGTCATCACATTGTTAAGCTTCAGGGAATGTGCACACAAACTCTCTTGATGTATGATACAGTGGCATACAACTAAATCACTTGGATCCAGACTCAGTCGGCTCATTTCTTTTTTGACTAAAGCAGTCAATCCTTTTTGCGCGCCAACCATTGCGGGAGCTCCGTCAGTGGCGATGCCGCTCAACTTCTCAAATGGCAGTTCAAAATTGTTCATGGCCACAATAACTTGATTGAACAAATCCTCACCTTTAGTAGTGCCATGCATGGCTTGCAAAGACAGCAACTCCTCCTTTGTTTCAAACTCAGACGTAATCCCACGCAGAAAAATTGCAAGCTGCGCTGTGTGTGTGATGTCTGTTGTCTCGTCACAGGCCAGAGAAAAATACTCGAAGTCTCTTGCAGTGTTCTTGAGTGTTTTTTCAATATCTTGCGCCATATCAGTAATCCTTTCTGAAACGGTTCTCCGGGACAAACTGACGCTTTGAAATGATTTCACTTTGTCGGGGGCTAGCAGCTCCGCGGCGGCTACGAGGCACTCCTTCACGAACTCTCCTTCAGCGTGAGGTTTCAGCTTCGTGGCTATCAGTTCACTCACCACAAAACTTGCACGCGTAATATTCTCTCTGTCAGTCTGTGGCCGTGTGATAGCTGCCTGTTGAGCACCCAAACTCCGACGAAGAGCGTTAATTTTATCCAAACGCATTTGTCCTTTCAACTCGTCGAGTTTAGCATGTTTCGAGCTGTAATGGCGCTCGACATTGGCCTTTTTCATCACCGCAAGCGCCTCGCCACAAACTAGGCACACTGGCTTGCCTTTCACTTCAACAAAGAAAAAGTCATTTGTCCATTTTTCCTGAAATACGCGGCATTCTCCGTCCACCTTCCTTTTCTTGACAGTCGCCATGATGCATCACTTGTTTGTGTCGGTACTTGTCATGTGTCAGTCACTCCGACCCAATGCAGTGGTACGTACATCACATGCTGTGTTCACTGACCCTGACGTTGACTCGGACATAGGACTCTCTCTCGGAAAACTAATGACGGGCGATATATTTTTTTTCCTGATTTTTTTTTTTATTCATGTATGCATATATGAAGATATAAAATATAAAAATTGTATTGCATTGCGGGCCAGTTGAAATGGCCTCGCGGGCCGTATACGGCCCGGAGGCCGGACGTTCCCCACCCCTGCCTTAGAACCTAGAACTGGTCCAGTGGCGCAGTAAGTGGTGTGATACCGGTGCTACAAATTCAATTAAATTTTATTTGTATAGCACCAAATGATAATATACATTATCTCAAGGAGCTTTACATAGAAGGTCAAGACATTAAAATATTGTTTAATATAGAGAAACCTAACAGTTCCCACAATGAGCAAGCACTTTGGTGACTGTGAAGAGTAAAAACTCCCTCATATACAGGGAGAAACCTCTAGCAGAACCAGGTTCAATGTGGACGGTCATCTGCCTCTACTGGTTGGGGTGAGCAGAGAAAAATGGGGAGAGAAGAGAAACAGTGGGGAGGGGGAGGCGAAAGACCAGAACACTTGAGCAACATCAGGTAGCAGCTCTGACTAGTTAAAATGTAAACGATAACAGTGTAAAGAAGTTATTGATTATTAATGATAGCAGCAACAATTAATATAATAATTAATTAAGTATTGTTGTTAATAATAATAATGATAATAATAATAGTTGTTCTCCTTCAGTTCTGGAGTCAGAGATACCTGCAATGAGAGAGAAACAGAGAGAGGGACATGGGAGAAAAAAGACACGTCAATAACATAGTTATTGACATTTATTAAAATAAATAAATGAGTGTGTGTGGGGGTTCAGGACTCACCTGATCCAGCCAGGCTTTATCAAAAAGGAATGTTTTAAGTTTAACCTTAAATGCACAGAAGGTGTCTGCCTGGTAGCTGAATGCTCTACCTCATGTTCTACTCTTACAGACTCTTGAAACCACAAGAGAGACTGTGTTTTGGGAACGAAAACACCTACTGTAGATGCTTGAGAGAGAGTCTGAGCCAGGGACAGTAAATATGGTTGAGGTTCCATCAATAAGGTGAGTAATAAAAAATGTGATACCTTACTCTGATGTAAACTGTGTTCTGAGAATGTTTTGTAAATCTGTGGGGATTTATGTAGGTAACATTAATTTGACAACTTGTACCATTTCTATTGGGGAGCCAATTTCACGGCTATGCTCAGTATCAAATTCTAAATCCACATTAAAAAATTGGGGAGTAAAAACATATGAAAAGATGAGGAGGGCAGTTGATTTTCATGTGATTTTTACTATGTTGTAGACTGGTTTGTTTTAAATGTCCCCATGCAAAATGGAACGTGCATAACTTGTAGGTACTACAGTACCAGTATAGTGCCTGGAAAAGATAATATTGGATACATGCATGATGCCTCGAGCTGCAACTGACAAGTAACACAGAAAGTGAGGGTAAACAAATGCACGTAAGAGGCATTGTCATCATCCACAGGGTCTTCTCCTGTGTCTTTTCACTCTGTAATGTGTATACTGATGACTGCCGCAGCTGGCATGACAACAGATTACTTTTCAAACTTGCTGATGACTCTGTGACAGTCAGTCTCCTCCATGCGGATGAGAACAGCCATGGTCCCATTGTGGATTGTGAATCTGTATTGCTGTGACTGCATTTTTACTACTAAATGTGACAAAAACCAAGGACATGAGTTTTAGGCATCAGCCCTCAAACTCTGAGTACTATCATCAAGGGGCAGGTGATAGACTTTGTAAAGAACTACAAGTACCTTGGGATGAACATTAACTATGATCTCTCTGATGACTATGTCCCTGATGATGGCTGTTTGTATTACGGATAGCATGTGGCTGATCCCTTATTCAGTAGAACATGTAGTAACATGTCCATGTTCCATGCTGTTTATTTAAAAATAATTTACTTGTCTTCTTGTACAATGCTCAATGATATAGATATCCATTCCAGATTTCTGCAACATACCTTGGAATTGTATCCATAATTAATTATGAAAATAAATCCAGTTTATGATTTGTGATATATGACAATTTGATTCTGACTGATCATAATTCAAGGTCAGCTTTAATTTGCCTCAATTCAAGATACCTTAAATGAAGTTTAAAGTTAGAATGTCATTGTGGAAATCCTAAACTAGAATTGTGATTAATGAAGCATTGTGTTAGTTCATGCAGGACACGGAGTCATGTGCTCAGCTATACCGATAGGTTTATGGGTGCTCGTCAGTCACCCACCAATCACAGCCCATTCTCTCACCAAAGCGGTCCCTTTAAATACAACCTCATCCTCACTGATCCCTGCTAAGCTATAACACTTTTAGCACTGTAATGGAAATTTTACATTTGTGTGTGTATAAATGCATAAACAGACATGTATGTGGAGGACTGACCAAATGGTTGACCAAATTGTTCATCTAAAAGGGCAACTTTAAGGTTTACGGTGATGGCTTAAGAAACTTGAGTTTTATGGCCTTGAGAAACCACAACTTTATGGTATCTCGTATCTCTGATTGGGATCAAACAACTGGGATCTCACAGGGGGGGGGGGGGTCATCCACAGAACATGTAAACAAAAGGACAGGATGTCTCCTCCACTGAGTGAAAATACAGAAGGGTAATATATACCTTTGCATGCTTAGTGGGAGGGGGCGGTGATTTATAAGAACACAGATTCTCCTATGTTCTTTGCTTATTTGTGCATGTCATTAAGGTGATGTGTACCAATGAGTCCATCTGCAGATGCTGAATTAAACTTAAAGAAAGAAGTGTTTGACTTTGTGCTTGTTTCACAGAAACTGCCACCACAGCACCGAGTCCAAACACGGTTGTGGTAAATCATCTTAAACAAAGGTACCTTGCCTGCTACGCCCACTGGGGGCTCTGCATATGTTCCCTGTTTTATCTCAGCACGCTGCTCGGCTAACCAGGGAACATCCATAGAATGGAGACTTCAGCGCCAATCATAACTGTGTCCCCATTTGCAACAAATGGGTAAATCATGACAAAGAGTTCCTGACTGAACTCGGAATAAAATGAATTTCTGAAACTACAATAGTTCAAATGAATTGTAGATATCTAATGTTATTTTAATTCTACCATTACCTGTCTTGACATGTACTGTAGATGCTTGAGAGAGTGTCTGAGCCAGGGACAGTAGACATCACTGAGGTTCCATCAATAATGTGAGTATTGAAACGCATGATATTTTACAATATACTGTGAAGTAGATTCTCAGAAAGTTACAGAAATTTGTGGGGGAAAATTGTTTGCAGATGCTATGAATGTCGTGTTAATTTCTGACACTCAGTTCACATTTATAGAGTTGGCTTGTTTTGTCAAGAAATCATCCATGTAAATTAAAAGAACAGGGAACAAATTATTCATCATGTATTGCTATATTTATTTCTTTACCATTTTCACTTTCAGTGTGGCCAGAGGCATTATGTTTTCAGCTTGTCCATCCATCTGTCTGTCCCATTCATGTGAAAGCGATATCTCATGAACAACTACATTATGTAAGTCAAAGGTCGAAAGGTCAAGCTCACTTGACTTTGCATTGTTTTGAATACAAAGGAAATATCATTACATGTGGCACAAACATTCACTTGGACTCAATGATAACTTGAATAGAATTCAGTTGTCAAAGATCAAATGGCAAGGTCACTAGGACCTCACAAAACACACTTCTTGCCTTGTAAATGCGATATATCCGAAATGCCTTGAGGGAATTCTTTCACATTTGGCACCAACATTCGCATGACATTGGATTCAATTTTGGTGGCCAAATGTCACAGTGTTCTCACAAAGTATGTTAATATTTTTCCTGAAAATGACATCTAAAGATCAGCTCATGGGAATCTCGTCAAACTTGGTAAAAACAGTAACTTCAACTCAAAGATGAACGATTTTATTCCCTTCGAAGTTAAAGGTCAGAGTAACCTCAAGTCACTGTAAATGTGATATGTTAGGACTGTCAGTAGGGAATTTCATTATATCTGGTAACTTGGAGTCACTGCTTGAGTGAATTTCTTATCAATGTTACATGAGTTGTCTCTTGGATTTTAGCCCTCTACCTGGTCAGGGGCCTAAACAGGGGCCAAAAAGACACGACTCAGAAACTTGTAGGCATTTTACATCTAGGAAAAGTGCCACCAATTGTCCAGCAGGCATGCCTCACAAGGTGCTTCCAACTTGGGTAGTGTGACTGGGTTGGCAGCCTCTTGGTTCTGGAGCTTTTGGGAAAATTAGGATCCCTTTCGGGGCCTTCCCAAGGGCCTAGGAGCCCCATATTTGACCCACTGGTCACGAGAGGCTCTTTGAGCCTGCATTACCCATTTTCACCAAAACCGCAGAGGGGCCCAGGTGACCTTTGTGACCTTTGGTATCAATTAAGCCAATTTTTGAAGTTCCATTTTGACAGCAGTACCTCAAAGTAATGGTTAATATTTACCAGTGTGTTAGGTGAATGTGTATATGTGCTCAGGAAACTATTTGTAATACGGTCTGTTCGTGTAGCGTGAAGTAATATTGATAATTACATGACGACGATTAAGTCAACATAAGGCACATTAATCTCCTGCAATGCTAACTGTGCGCCGTCTGTGGAATAGTAGTACACCGTGGCTGTGGAAAAACTATATGACTAGTGTTGTTGCAAGCAGGGTATTTTAAATTTATTTTTTCAGAAATATTTGCGTTACTGAGTGAGTGTACTGTTCTAAATTGTGAGTTGCAATATATTATCAGTATATTAGAAGTAAGCCGAGTTAAAGAATATTTTGTGAAATGCTGTATTTGTTTATCTTACATGCTTATGTTTACGTTATTACTGGTATCCAAAGTTGTTTGATGAATGCAAGTGCTAGGTGACAGATAAGACATGTTAAATGTCTGTCTGGATGTACATTGTCTATAGTAATATTTCAGTATAGTCTATTGACGTATGTAATATTTCAGTTCGGTAGATATTCAGCAGTAATTGTACACATTGTGGCATTTGTATTTACGGTAGGTGGTTACCCTGATAATGAGTCATAATACACATGATCTGAGAAAGGTATGTGTCCATTTATCGTTCACTCAAATACTCCCTTTTTCAGGTATTTTACACTATAAAAACAACTTCCGGCTACGGCGACCCGAATGTAGTTGTGCTTCCTGGGTCCCTGGGGGAACCTCTACTGAAAACTTGGGGCCCCTGGGTGGTTTTGGGCTCGAACTGAGGTAGGAGGTAGGTGGAAAAAATTAGATCTCTTGACCTGCAACACCCAGAGCTTTAATAACACATATGGAGCCTTCTGGGGTGAGAGGAGATCCAGTGTGCAAAATGTCAGAGCTCTAGCTGGTCAGGGGTCCAAACTGCGAATCTTTGATATCATCTAGATTTGCCACTGCCTGTTTATATCTTTGAATGACTTCTATTTTTGATATTTTATATTTCAAGTTGAATGCTGTTTGCACCGGGGATAAGAGGGAAACACTATTTCAATTCTCTATATGTCCTGCACATATGTAATTATTGATCATAAAGTTGACTTGACTTGAACACTGATAAAGTTGATTCAAGATGTTGAATCTTGGAAGAACTGTTGTGATTCGTGTTCAATGACCTCCATCTAGTGGACGGAAAAAACCATTGCACCCACCTAATCAAGTCACAATCCCCATTATTCCTACACTCACAAACCATTAAAAATCAATGATTTTGAGTGCAAATCCAATGGAAATGCAGTCAGTGGAAACCAAAGACTATTGTTAGCAGAAGTCAAGTGTTTTAGTGTTTCATCTTGGACACTGCCTTTGTTATTTGTCTGTAGCCATGTCCAAACTATTCCATAAAGGGCCGAGTGGCTGAATGTTTTCTTGCCAATTCAAGATGCAACAATTTTTACTGTCAAATACACAGCAGAACACACGTTCCCCTGTGAATTGAAATTCTTGTGCTGTCCTTTCTGGAAAACCAGCTGACCAAAATTGACATTCAAATACAATATTGACATCAAATACAATAAGAATATGAAACATGTTTAAGAGTAAGGTGAAAACAAGGGTAATGAGGTGAATAGGGTGAGGATTTTGCAAAACTGAGCAGTGCAAATGTATGCAATGTAAATGTAAACAGTACAAATGGACATAGTTTAATAATGGAGGCAGCTCTCCTGTGAACCCTGCCTGCGGTGGTAAATGCTCTGCAGAGAGGGCAGTGAGTTCTTGATGATTTTTTCTGCTGTCTTCACCACTCTCTGCAGGCGTTTGCGGTCCATAGTAAATGTGCTGTCGTACCACACGGTGATGCAGCTGGTCAATATGCTCTCAATGATCCAGCTGTAGAAGTTGCTGAGGATCTTAGGAGTCATCCCAAACTTCCTCAGCCTCCTCAGGAAGTACAGCCGCTGTTGAGCCTTCATGACTAGCTGTGTGGCGTTTAATGTCCAGGTGAGGTTGTCACTGAAGTGGACCCCGAGGTATTTAAAGCTGAAATGATTGAAGCAGCAGCAGCAGCACAACTGACACATATTACTACTATATTATTATTAGTTTGGCAAACCCCCCCCATTTTCAGGGGTGCTCTTTCTGTCGGTGGCAGTGCCCGGCAGCTATGACCTTCGGTCCCTGAGATATTCAGGGAAAAACACTCCCCATTAAAAGCGAATGGGATGGTCAGTAGTGAAAGTTTCACCAAGTGTGGAGGCCCAAATCGTTCCTCCAGAATAGTGTTAGGAGCACGTTTCAGGTTATTTGTAGTCGTGGTGGTGGTGGTTTGTAGTGCTGGACTTTTTTGGGAGAGCATCACATTTATATTAGTACTGTAATTCTGTACATACTGCCATATTTATATTCCACTGATAATTCTGTTTATATTTATACCATTCATTCTGTTCATCCCGCCATATCTGCCATATTTATACTCTTGATATGGTCTAGATTTGCCACTGCCTGTTTATATCTTTGAATGACTTCAATTTTTGATATTTTATATTTCATGTTGAATGCTGTTTGCACTGGGGATAAGAGGGAAAAGCTATTTCAATTCTCTGTACTTCCTGCACATATGGCATTATTGATCATAAAGTTGACTTGACTTGAACACTGATAAAGTTGATTCAAGATGTTGAATCTTGGAAAAACTGTTGTGATCCGTGGTCAATGACCTCCATCTAGTGGACGGAAAAAACCATTGCACCCACCTAATCAAGTCACAATCCCCATTATTCCTACACTCACAAACCATTAAAAATCAATGATTTTGAGTGCAAATCCAATGGAAATGCAGTCAGTGGAAACCAAAGACTATCGTTAGCAGAAGTCAAGTGTTTTAGTGTTTCATCTTGGACACGGCCTTTGTTATTTGTCTGTAGCCATGTCCAAACTATTCCATAAAGGGCTGAGTGGCTGAATGTTTTCTTGCCAATTCAAGATTCAACAATTTTTACTGTCCAATACACACGAGAACACACGTTCCCCTGTGAATTGAAATTCTTGTGCTGTCCTTTCTGGAAAACCAGCCGACCAAAATTGACATTCAAATACAATATTGACATCAAATACAGTAAGAATATGAAACATGTTTAAGAGTAAGGTGAAAACAAGGGTAATGAGGTGAATAGGGTGAGGATTTTGCAAAACTGAGCAGTGCAAATGTATGCAATGTAAATGTAAACTGTGCAAGTGGAGATAGTTTAATAATGGAGGCAGCTCTCCTGTGAACCCTGCCTGCGGTGGTAAATGTGAGTGAGTTCTTGATGATTTTTTCTGCTGTCTTCACCACTCTCTGCAGGCGTTTGCGGTCCATAGTAAATGTGCTGTCGTACCACACGGTGATGCAGCTGGTCAATATGCTCTCTATGATGCAGCTGTAGAAGTTGCTGAGGATCTTAGGAGTCATCCCAAACTTCCTCAGCCTCCTCAGGAAGTACAGCCGCTGTTGAGCCTTCATGACTAGCTGTGTGGCGTTTAATGTCCAGGTGAGGTCGTCACTGAAGTGGACCTCGAGGTATTTAAAGCTGAAATGATTGAAGCAGCAGCAGCAGCACAACTGACACATATTACTACTATCTCACCAGTTACAGTTAAAGCTGTAAAGTTACCCAGATTAACTTCATTATTTTCATTTAGTCAATCCAAACAGTAAAGTGGACAGAATGCATTTTGTTGATTCTACAAATTTTAGCAGGGAGATAACACAATTTCTATGCCAAGATAGAAACAACAATAAGTTTTCACAACTAATATTCAGCAATGAGATGGTCATGATCACCCATGGGCATCATGTAAGAAAACCAAAATACAAATACAAAGTAGAAAAGATAAACCATAGTCTTTTACAAATTTGGGTAAATAACCAAGAATTAAGAATAGCCTTGTCCATGCCTACAATATGAAGAGCCACAGTGAAGGTAGAGGTAATGAGGTAGGATAGTAATCAAAGGAAATATCGTGTTTCAGGGCCATTCTGCACCCATCAATTAAACCTCAAATGAAACCATTTGTTACATTCACAGACTGACATTTCTACAGATAATTACATCTTGATGCCATACAATATAATATGGTTTACGGCAAACAAAAGAGAAGTACTTAAATGTCTCAGAGAAACATTGTCTGAACCATAGACTGTATATAAAGAGGTCTGAACCCAGTTATCTTGCATGGCTTAAGCCTGGCCCCCAGCTTTACTGTGGGGAACCTTGGAGTTACATGAAAACAAGCCTCTGGGACAGCCTTCTTCCACCTACAAAATATGAAAATGAGAAACATCTCGTCTCAAAGAATGCTGAAAAAGTAGTCCATGCATTTGTTACCTGTCGACCGCTTGGGGAATTCTGTGAAAGAATAAAAATGTTGTGGCTTGTTCAGATGTGTTTTACTCACTGCAGAGTGGGGAGAGACATCACACAAGGCGGTACAATTCTTTCTAATGGACAACATTCAGAGTTTAGGTTTTTGTATCATCACTTAAATGGATAGTTCAACGCAAAAAGAAAATTCACTCATTATCTACTCATCTCTTTGCCGATGGAGGGGTCTCTGTGAAAACAAATGTGAATACAACTCCAGGAAGTCCTGGACAGGCTAATTTATTATACAATTATGCTCCAATCATTCACTAAGTCATGTGATAAACACCTTCAGCACCCCTGCTGATGTGGCATATCTGTATGCATTGGGGGTTCAAGTAAATTGAATTCACACTGTGATGTGAGAGCTTGTGAATGGTTTGTATTTATATAGCACCTTTCTAGTCTTGATGATCACTCAAAGCACTTTACAATACAGTTTGCAATTCACCCATTCACACACATATTCATACAGTTTTTTTTTCAATGAAGGGCAATTTGGGGTTCAGCATCTTGCCTAGGTTTACTTGCTTGTGTGTCTTGTGTTGCAAGATCCTGCTTTGGCTGGAGCTGGGGGCCATCAGTGAAGTAGAGGTAGCTGGCCACTGCCTCATATAATAATAGCCATGCTCATCCTGCCATTCAGATGAGTTTTGATTTCTGTAGCATTAATTTGATCTTGTTTTGGTCTGGAATTCAGTTCCTGTCAGCCTTATCAGTTGAATTTCTTTTTTGTTTTAGTTCTTTGAAAATTACTTTTTGTTAGAAAAATCTGATCCATCATGTGTCTTCCCTTATTTAGTGCCAGATGACTCTGATGCGCCAAACCAAGTTATAAATTGCCTGTGAAAATAAAACTGAAAATCTTGTAATGTTCAAGGACAAATGATTATCGGCAAAGTTGGAGCAGCAAAACAAATCAAAAATAAAGAACCTGGGTGTTACTCAGGACTAGATTTTAATCCACACATAAACAATGTCACAAAGATTGCCTTTTATCATTTAAGAAACATTGCAAGAGTAAGACTGTACCTCACTTTGGAAACTGCCAAAAAGTTGATTCATGCTTTTATACTTTCTCGCCTGGACTACTGTAATGCACTATATTCAGGATTACCGAAAAAATCCATCGATCGCCTACAGTTTTTGCAAAATTCAGCAGCCATGGTTTTAATGAGAAATAGGAAAAGATTCCATATTACTCTTATTTTAGTGTCTTTACACTGGATTCTAGCATCACTGAGGATTGATTTTAAAATTATTTTGCTTGTTTTTAATTCTCTTAATGGTACAGCACCGTCATACATCTCTGACTGTTTATGGGAATATGTTACGAATCATTCCCTCAGGTCGTCTACAGCGGGCTTGCTCAATGTCCCCAAAACAAACTATAAAAGGTTTGGGGAAGCAGCTTTCTCTTGCTTCTCTTTCCTATGCTATGCTATCCAAAGGTTTGGAACAAACTCCCACCACACATCAGACATGCTTCTTCTGTTGATAGTTTTAAGAAACAACTCAAGACTTGTTGCTATGATAATACATTTTAGCTGCATTTTATGTATAAATACATTTATTATTATTATTGTTATGGTCTCAGCCAGCCAGGCCATAACAACATGTAATCAGGAAAGCTGTCTCAAAAGCCATCCTCCTGGGAAAGTAGATACAGTAAACACAAAGATCGATGTCATGAAGAAAAGCAGGAACTTGAAAGGTGCATAAAAATATCAAAAGAAATAGAGAAAACAACAACAATTTTCTTCTACAACTCCCAACATGCACTGAACTGTGCCTGTGGCCCCATATTTTTATCATATTACTTCATGTAATTAAAGTCCATTGTTTGTGCTTCCATCTATCTATCTCTCTCCCTCTCTCTCCAAATTTCACTACTAATACTACCACCATATTATGATTATGATGATGATGATAAACTGTTATTATTAATAATATAATTGCATCTCAATGTATCACTATTCATTATATTTATATTTTTATGACAACAACAGTCTCTCTCTGTCTCTCTCTTCTCTCCCCTCTTATCCACTCATCTCTCCTCTCCTCCATTATTCTCCTCTAGTCAAGGCAGATGGGCGCCCACACTGATTCCAGAAACTTGTTGTAGTCACTCACTCATAGTAAACTCACTTGAATACTATAATAATAATAATAATATTGATACTACTAATACACTTTATTCATATAGCACTTTAAAAAACGGAAGTGCTTTGACTGAAAAGCAAGCAAAGTAAATACAAACTTGAACAAATAAAAGCAGTAATATGACAATCAAATATTAATTTGGTCCAATTTTGAGTGAAAATGGCAGAGCAGATGTTTTGGTTGCAAACCTAACAATGCTCTACTTGGCTCTACTATTGCACTACTACTTACTTGTATGCAAGTAGAGCTATATTTTATCCTGCACATTGAGGCCTCCATCATGAAATACAATGCACAACAAAAGACATAAAACAGTTTGTATTTTGTTACATGTGTCAAACATTACATACAGTACAAAATACTATGAATATATCTTAATATATACACATTTCACTTAATAGTAACATGCCATCGCCCAAAGATATCAGTAATCATATCTTCAGTTTTAGAGCATGCCATTACTTCTGACTATACGTATTGGCAGCTCTGTGCAGTAAACACATTTCCCGTTAGTCTGCATGAAGGTGACTGTCATCTTATGCTCAGTGACCTGGAAGTAAGCCACGCCTCCTATTGTGTGATTGACAGGACTGGAGTAGAGCTGCCAGGACTGAGGAACACTGTCCTTGTGAGTGGTGTCAGGATCGCTGACCACCCCACTCCCACTGACTACATATGAGCTCCCATCATCCTCTCTGATGAACTGTTAAAAGTACAGAGACAGACAGCATTAAAGGCATCAATGTTGTGCTCAATTAGACCAAGATACAGCGACAAAATTCATTAAAGGTTCAGTGTGTAAGATTTAGGTGAAAGGGAGCAGAAAGTGAATACAAAGCAATCCTAGTGATGTTTTCACTAGTGTGTTTTATCTAAATTGTATGATTGTTGTTTTCTTAGAATGAGCCATCTATATTTAAATACTTTATATTTACATGGGGAGCAGGTCCTCTCTACAGAGGCCGCCATGTTTTTACAGTAGTAAAAACTGGACAAACTAAACGCCTCTTGAGTTTTTATGACAAGTGAAGGCTGCCACAGGTTCTCTTTCATGTTTGGAAGAGGAGGGTAAGATGAGGGGTATTCAGCTGCAACATGAAGCTGCACAGTATAAGTAGGAAGTATAATTCAGGAAAACTTTCTCATAAACCGTTCCTGGCAGAGGCCGTCCACAAAGAGCCCAGTTCTGCCGGAGGTTTCTTACACCTGGGAGTTTTTCCTCCCCGCTGTTGCTCATGCTTGCTCGGTGTGGAACAAGTTGGATTTTGTGTTTCTTCTTGGACTTGGACTTTTGTGCAGCACCCTTAGACAACTGCTTGTTGTGATACCGTGCTATATAAATTTGAAATTTGAAATATTCAATTACTCACAAATCTATCTCTCTATATATATTTTTTCTTATTAATCAGCTGATTGTGGGCATTTTGAATGCCCATTCAGATATTGCCGCAATCTCATCCAGCCAGTCGTGCGGTTGTGATCAAATTTGAAATCCTTTCTCCTCTCTCCGGCAGTCAGCTGTCATTAGTGATCCGCTGTAACTCCCCTTCAACCCAATCTCCTCCGGTTTAATCCGAAGCCATGGTCCAGTCCAGCAGAGTCATTCATAATTATTTCTCCATCAACCCCTCTGATGCCAATGACATCACATAGGGGTCAAAATGCCAAAAGTCTTAATTGCATAGAAATAAAAAAAAATATTCAACTGTCAAGTTAAAGTCTCTCCTGATTTAACTGTTCTCATATCAACCACTTGTTTCCAATCTTATTTCATTGTAGGGCTTTATGCAGCACATTGATTCCCTCTTACACTGACACACACATATTGACAATCAACACATCTGTATGCTTAGACTGCAACACTCACATTGCACAGTAGATTCCGCTTGCTCCAACGTGTTTTACAGAGACACAGATAACTTCATAATGTTGTGGTAATTATAAAATTAAATATAAAACCATATCATACAAGTGGTAGATGAAGTTACCAGATATTCCATCACAGTGTATCATTCTATGGTATTGTTTCCATCTTTTCAATCCCCCCTCCCTTTCTGCTTCTGTTGTGCAGTGACTTTAGTTTTTTTACGGTCATTTTGTGCCATACAGACTTGCATAGTGAAGATAAGGCTTACAGTGTACCATTCTTAAGGCTGTCTTTACTCAGTAGCCATCACATTGTGCAATCATTTACTTCATTGAGATAAGTTGAAGCCAATTGTTGGACTGTAAGTTATACTACTGCAGGAAAAACAAATGCTCATCTTCCTGGAACAATATGTCAACACTGTGCTCATATAAAATAAATAAGATTTCATCTTTATGACTAATTATATTGACCAGTAATATCCGTTGAAACAAAGTATCATTTAACCCAATAACTATCTGGATGGTTTCTAATTTTTGGAAATGTATAAAACCTGTGACATGCCAGTCTTGGTGCCAGAAAATGATGCAAACTAGCTTTGAACTATCAACAAGTACAGTCTTTGTAGCACCCACTAGTGAATGCCACCTCCTGTACAGAGAGGGGCAATCTTGCACATGCTCTTCTCAAACACAGTGTGATAAGTGGGATATGAAAAAGAATAAATAACTGTCAAAGAGACAGACAGACAAATAACAACACACTGAGATACACTTCCTTGATGTGTATCATTTACACATGATATTTTTTATGATTGAGCGTGCACTCACTTACATACCTGCAGATTGTGGTCATGGCCAGACAAGTACACAGTGACTCTGTATTTCTTCAGCAGGGGCCTCAGTCTGTTGACCAGACAGGATGTTGGTCCGTGATGGCCGATGGACCAGACAGGATAATGACCAGCCACCACAACATAGGCTGATCTGACACATGTCATACATACTGGCACTTCAGTTAAAAGGCAACAACAGAACAAAATGTAACTGTATCACATCTTAGAGAACAACCACAGCTCTGTCTCATTTGCTTCTGTTTCTGTATGTTAATTGAAAGTGGCATGATGATGCAGAAATCGTTTGTATTTAGTGCCGTGCAAAAATATTATAATTAATAACATGCATAATACAATCATGCACATAGCAATGACTCCAAACATATAGCCTTATAAAGATTTATCAAGAACTATCTTCACAGATAAGAGAAACAAATAGCTCTTCACATCATCAAGTTATTTTTTGACAGCATGACGTAACAGAGGAATGTTTTTCGAGCAATGTTGCAGATCATCAAACACATTTTAATATAAGGTAAAGACAATGTGAGTATATCATTGGATTTATTGAAAGGAAAGAGTTAATCTAAATCCCCCATTAAAAGGTAATCCACCCCAAAACCTAAATACTGTTCTATTTGCAATAACTTTAAGTCTTTTACATCCCTGTGGAGGAATTTTTGAACCATTGCCATTGCAGGACTTTTTAAAATCCAGCACATAGGTTTTTGAGCATGAACTGTACATTCATGCTGTACTCTAAAGTCTTGCCACAGCATCATAACCGGGTTCAAGTTGAGAGCTAACATTTGGTGTTTGTCCTGATGCCTATGTAAGTACGTGCTCAGGACATTATGTGTTGCTCTACAAATTGTTTGGAGTGTCCAGGCAGTTGTTATTGACAGTTTGCTACTGCATGGCGTGAGTTTGGTTGCTTTGCAGCTTGTTTTTTCGAATTTAACTGTTGCTTGTGGGTATCGTTGTGTTATTGTGAAGTTGTGGTCTCCCTGTTGTTAAAAAAAATCCACTGTGTGTGTGTATGTGTGTGCAGAGGTGATAAAAGCACACACATTCTTTACTCAAGTAGAGGTACAGATACTTGTATTAAAAATAAAGAAGTTTAACCACTTTTTCGGCTTCTTTAACCAAGTAAAAGTATAAAAGTACAGGTTCTGAAATGTACTTTGACTTCTTTAACTGAACTACTCTTACTTCAAATAAAGTAAAGAACAATTCACTTAAACGGAGGGTTAAAGCAAAGATTTTTGAGCATGAAAAACTGTCCACAAGAAAATGAGTACAATGTATTGAATGAAGTATTTTCTTAAAAGGTCCAGTGTATAAGACTTAGGAGAAAGTGATCTATTGGCAAGAATTGAATATAAAATAATCCACCAGTGGGCAATCGTCAAAATTGTACAGATTGAACAGAATGGGCCCTGCTAGATTTAAATACTTTATATTTACATCAGGAGCGCGTCCAAACTGGACAAACTAAAGCTTTTGAGTTTTTATGTCAGCTGAAGTTCACCACAGGTTCTACTACCCACCTCTGAGAGTGTTTATGTACATATGATATTCATTAGCGATATTCACTGCCACTAGATGTCGCACTAGCAGCAGTATCTCAAACCATAGCAAATGTGGAGGTAATCCTGTAATTCTCCATTTACTTTATTTAAATCTCAATAGGTATATGTTTATATCAGTGATGTAAGTGTGGATATTTCAGTGGATAAGATGCATGGTGCTAAAAAGGGAACATTTTTTATAGAGCACCTGCTGAAATGCAGAAATTAGACTTTTTTTCTTTTAAGTTTTTCTTTGCCCAAACAACACCTAGCATAATATTAGGAGATTCACTTGGGGGTTGGGGGTTTACAGATAGCAAGTGGCTGATCCCTTATTCAGTAGAACATGTACTTGTACAATGTAACTTGTACAATGCTCAATGATATAGATATCCATTCCAGATTTCTGCAACATACCTTGTAATTTTATCCATAATTAATTATGAAAATAAATCCAGTTTATGATTTGTGATATATGACAATTTGATTGTGATTGATCACAATTCAAGGTCAGCTTTAATTTGCCTCAGTTCGAGATACCTTCAATTAAGTTTAAAGTGAGAATGTCATTGTGGAAATCCTGAACTTAAATAGTGACTAATGAAGCATTGTGTTAGTTCATGCAGGACACGGAGTCATGTGCTCAGCTACCGATAGGTTCATGGGTGCTCGTCAGTCACTCACCAATCACAGCCCATTCTCTCACCAAAGCGGTCCCTTTAAATACGACCTCATCCTCACTGATCCCTGCTCAGCTATAACACTTTTAGCACTGTAATGGAAATGTTACATTTGTGTATGTATAATTGCATGAGCAGACATGTACTGTATGTCGAGGACCAACAAATTGTTAATCTAAAAGTGCAACTTTAAGGTTTACGATGGTGGCTTAAGAGACTTGAGTTTTATGGCCTCGAGAAACCACAGCTTTATGGTATCTCGTTGTATCTCTGATTGGGATCAAACAACTGGGATCTCACGGGGGGGGGGGGTCATCCACAGAACATGTAAACAAAAGGACAGGATGTGTCCTCCACTGAGTGAAACTACAGAAGGGTAATATATACCTTTGCATTCTTAGTGGGAGGGGGCTGTGAGTTATAAGAACACAGATTCTCCTATGT
Source organism: Paralichthys olivaceus (assembly GCF_024713975.1). Lineage (NCBI taxonomy): Eukaryota > Metazoa > Chordata > Actinopteri > Pleuronectiformes > Paralichthyidae > Paralichthys > Paralichthys olivaceus. Next base: position 192,639 of record NC_091111.1, on the reverse strand, counting down.
TCTTTGCTCATTTGTGCATGTCAATCAGGTGACGTGTACTAATGAGTCCATCTGCAGATTCTGAATTAAACTTACATAAAGAAGTGTTTGACATTTGCTTGTTTCACAGAAATTGCCACCACAGCTCAGAGTACAAACACGGTTGTGGTAAATCATCTTAACCAAAGTACCTTGCCTGCTACGCCCACTGGGGGGTTCTGCATATGTTCCCTGTTTTATCTTAGCACGCTGCTCGGCTAACCAGGGAACATCCAAAGAATGGAGCCTTCAGCGCCAATCATAACTGTGTCCCCATTTGCAACAAATGGGTAAATCATAACAAAGGGTTCCTGACTGAACTCGGAATTAAATGGTTAATATCTGAAACTATAATAGTTCAACTGAATTGTAGATATCTAATGTTATTTTAATGCTACCATTACCTGTCTTGACATGTACTGTAGATGCGTGAGAGAGTGTCTGAGCCAGGGACAGTAGACATCACTGAGGTTCCATCAATAAGGTGAGTATTGAAACACATGATATTTTACAATATACTGTGATGTAGATTCTCAGAAAGTTACAGAAATTTGTGGGGGAAAATTGTTTGCATATGCTATGAATGTCATGTTAATTTCTGACACTCAGTTCACATTTATAGAGTTGGCTTGTTTTGTCAAGAAATCATCCATGTAAAATAAAAGAACATGGAACAAATTATTTATCATGTATTGCTATATTTATTTCTTTACCATTTTCACATTCAGTATGGCCAGAGGCATTATGTTTTCAAGTTGTCCATCCATCTGTCTGTCCCATTCATGTGAATGCGATATCTCATGAACAACTACGTTATATTAGTCAAAGGTCAAAAGGTCAAGCTCACATAACTTTGCATTGTTTTGAATACAATTTATCAAGATTGTCCAAAGGAAATATCATTACATGTGGCACAAACATTCATTTGGACTCAATCAAGTTGTCAAAGATCAAATGGCAAGGTCACTAGCACCTCACAAAGCACACTTCTTGCCTTGTATATGCGATATATATCCAAAATGCCTTCAGGGAATTCTTTCATATTTGGCACAAACATTCACATGAATTTGGATTTCATTTTGGTAGCCAAATGTCACAGTGTTCTCACAAAGTATGTTAATATTTTTCCTTAAAATGATATATTAAGATCAGCCTATGGGAATGTCGTCAAACTTGGTAAAAATATTAACTTCAATTCAAAGATGAAGGATTTTATTCCCTTCGAAGTTAAAGGTCAGCGTAACGTCACTGTGAATGTGATATGTTAGGACTGTCAGTAGGGAATTTCATTATATCTGGTAACTTGGACTGCTTGAGGGAATTTCTTATCAACGCTACATGAGTTGTCACTTGGATTTCAGCCCTCTAGCTGGTCAGGGGCCTAAACAGGGTTCGCAGCCTCTTGGTTCTGGAGATTTTTGGGAAAATTACGATCCCTTTCGGGGCCTTCCCAAGGGCCTAGGAGCCCCAAATTTGACCCACTGGTCATGAGGGGCTCTTTGAGCCTGCATTACCGATTTTCACCAAAACCGCAGAAGGTCCCAGGTGACCTTTGTGACCTTTGGTATCAATTAAGCCCATTTCTAAGGGCTCCATTTTCATAGCCGTACAGAGTACATATGGGTATGAGAGGGAAGAATGTTGATCGGGGGGCCTACGTGATCGCAAAGGTGTAACTTTCAAACAGTTTGAGGCTTATTTGGCTGAAATGAGGGGCCAGCATATACTAGGCATTGATAATGGGATTTACACTAACTTCTGATTCCCCTTTCATTATAGATTGCAATTTGACGGGCCTCCAGCAAATGCCAGAAAGCACGGAGAGGTTTGAAACCACAACAGGAGCCTTCTTTACAGAAAGCCCATCCACCTATTTCGGCCTGGTGTCCTCAGGCGCGAAAGAAAAAAAGTTGTAACTGGTTGAATTAGGCAGTCAGACAGGTTCTGACACGTGTTGCTTTTGTGACACAAGGAATATTGTGCTTCACCAGCAAGTTAGCTGAAGTAGCAGAGTAACATTAAATTTCTCATATTCTAATACTTGAGCATATTCATGTTATGGTCATAATGTTTACTGTCAGTTGCAGCAGTTCAATTAATTATTGTTATTATCATCCCAACACCTATTCAATTCAATTCAATTTTATTTGTATAGCGCCAAATCATAATATACATTATCTCAAGGAGCTCTGTGGATGATGGGAGTTTCCCCTGCAGTCTAGACCTATAGCAGCTAAGGGATGGTTCAGGACTCACCTGATCCAGCAAGGCTTTATCAAAAAGGAATGTTTTAAGTTTAACCGTAAATGCACAGAAGTTGTCTGCCTGGTAGCTGAATGCTCTACCTCCTGTTCTACTCTTACAGACTCTTGGAACCACAAGAGAGCCTGTGTTTTGGGAATGAAAACACCCACTGTAGATGCTTGAGAGAGAGTCTGAGCCAGGGACAGTAAATATGGTTGAGGTTCCATCAATAAGGTGAGTAATAAAAAATGTGATACCTTACAATATACTGTGATGTTAACTTTGTTCTGAGAAGGTTTTTGAAATCTGTGGGGATTTATGTAGATAACATTTATTTGACAACTTGTACCATTTCTATTTGGGGGGGCAATTTCACGGCTATGCTCAGTATTAAATTCTAAATCCACATTAAAAAATGGAGGAGTAAAAAAATATGAAAAGATGAGGAGGGAGGTTGATTTTCATGTGATTTTTATTGTGTTGTAGACTGGTTTGTTTTAAATGTCCCCCCAGGCAACATGCGTAACTTGTAGTGACTACAGTATCAGTATAGTGCCTGGAAAAGATAATTTTGGATACATGCCTCGAGCTGCAACTGACAACTGACACAGAAAGTAATGCATGTAAGACATATTGTCATCATCCACAGGGTCTCCTCCTGTGTCCTTTCACCTCCCCTCTATAATGTGTATACTGATGACTGCCGCAGCTGGCATGACAACAGATTACTTTTCAAATTTGCTGATGACTCTGTGACAGTCAGTCTCCTCCATGCAGATGAGAACAACCATGGTCCCATTGTGGATTGTGAATCTGTATTGGTGTGACTGTGCATTTTTACTACTAAATGTGACAAAAACCAAGGACATAAATTTTAGGCATCAGTCCTCAAACTCTTAGAATACTATCATCAAGGGACATTAAGTTTAAAGTGAGAATGTCATCGTAGAAATCCTGAACTTGAATTGTGACTAATGAAGCATTGTGTTAGTTCATGCAGAACACAGAGTCATATGCTCAGCTACCGATAGGTTTATGGGTGCTCGTCAGTCACGAACCAATCACAGCCCATTCTCTCACCAAAGTGGTCTCTTTAAATACGACCTCATCCTCACTGATCCCTGCTCAGCTCGAACACTTTTAGCACTGTAATGGAAATGTTACATTTGTGTATGTATAATTGCATGAGCAAAGATATATGTGGAGGACTGACCAAATGGTTGACCAAATTGTTAATCGAAAAGGGCAACTTTAAGGTTTACGATGGTGGCTTACTGACTGACTCCCAGCAGACCTCAGTTTACACACTGTCTCCTTCCATTAGACAGACAATCCCCATTCCCGCAGCTTGTCAATATTATTCAAAGGTTTATTGTAAAGTTGTTTAATGCTGTCAATAGATATTTAAGGACCCGTGACTTGCCAATTCATTTACATGAAATACTAAGATGACCACATCCTCTCTTAGAGGATGCAGGCTTATGCTCCTGGTAAATATGCCATAAGTAACAAGTTTGCAAAACAGGAAGTGCTGGATGACGCCCAGCCTCACAGGCCTTTGTCTTTGACATTTCCTCAATAGAATAACAGAAGAAATTTGAATATCCTTTTATCTTTCAACAACATAAAAAGAGGATGGCACAGTGTTAAATAAACATCTGCCCCCAGCTGGTAAATTTAAAGAGAACAATTAATCCTGATGACTTTGTGAGAATTATGGTGTTAGGTATCGATCTTCACATTTTATCGGAGGTGATCATTTTTGTCAGTGAATAATTACTTAAGAAAGAGTAATTGTTTTCTTATTGTCTTGAACTCTCCCTCAGCTCTCTCTCTCTTTCCAATTCATGTCCATCACTGTGGTGTAAAGGCAATTTCATTATTAACTGAACATAATAACAAATCCATGTTGCTGTTTAAACTCTGCAATAAATCTGCAGAAAGAGCATGGCCAGTGTAGTTCATTATGAAACCTTTCACTGAACTTCTCATCTCGGGACAGTAGCTCAGGTTGTCACTGCATATTTACACATTACACTGTGTTACTCAGAGGTGGCAAAGGTACTCACATTCTTTACTAAAGTAGAAATACAGATACTTGAGTAAAAAAAGACTCTGGTAAAAGTAAAAGTACTGATACAACTCCTTAACTCAAGTACAGGCTCTGAAATGTTCTCAAGTATATGAGTAAAAAGTAAAAATGAATTTTTAACTTCAATGATACACAATGCTTTTTCTAGGATATAGGATAGTTTTCCTCTTTTGGTATCAACCTACACAGAACTGGTACTGAGAAAAAAAATCACTGGACACACATCTAGTTTTGCTGCCAAATTTCAGACAGAATAATAAAGACTACAGGGAATAAATGGATGTGGAATGTGTTCGGGTTGATTAAGTCCCTGCCCTTTGTACACACCACCTGTCACTACCATAGATTGGATGGTTTAGTGAGGTCCTCTCTGTGTTGATGTGTTTTCTTATGTCGTGTTGTCATCCGTGGAGGTTGAAACAAGTAACGAGCCAGTTTTGAGAATTTAAGGAGTAGATACCTGAAAAATCTACTTAAGTACAGTAATGAAATATTTGTACTTTGTTACTTCCCACCTCTGGTTTTACTCATTTGATAAACTGATAGATGGATGAGACACATTGGCTGTGAAAGGATATTCACTCTAAAGACCATTTGGAGAAACTTTCTAAAGCATTATTCAGATTCAGAAAATAAAAGTAGTCTGCAATTGGTTGATTATAGTAACAGGGACTTAAGGGATGTAAAGTGTCCCAGAAAGAGTTGTTGTTGGATTTGTCTGTACTGTATATTGAGATAAATACCTCTATTGTGTTGGGGGGGGAAGCAGAACCCAAACACACTTTGGCCCAATGGGCTGCAGTTGAAAAGGACTGCTGAAGATTATACACTGAAAATAAAAGGAAAATAAATCTCAGGTGGATCCAACAGTGTTTGACACCCAGATATACTGTATGGCTGCACCTCCCCCTTACCACTTTTTACACTTTGCACTTTTCCGTGTTGCATCTTCATTATAGCCCCTTGATAACATACCTCAAAATTTGAATAGAAGAAGAAAAAGAAGAATTACTTTTATTGTCATGAATACACTCTGTCACACTGTGAATTTCATTTTATTTTCATTTTATTTTATTTATTCATTTATTTTTTCTTATACAACTTATAGGTCCATTGTCTGTTTGACTTGTTGTTGTTTGTTTGCACTATTTGTTGTTTGTTATAAGTTGTGTGTTATATATTACTTGCACATTTGGAGTATGGGGAAACGCAATTTGAATCCTCTGTGACCTGTTGCATTGTTTGGTTGACAATAAAGTTCACTGAGAGTAAGACTAAAGAAGCAATGGACCACAGAGCCAAGTGAATGCTTGATTGCTGCACTGAAGTCAGTACTATAAAGGTAAGATTTTTTGGGGGGAGAAATTGAAATAGAATTACATAATTCACCAGGGTCTGGGAGCATTAAGCTTTTCTCTGGTATTTAAATTTAATCTCACCCATCAACACAGATCACTAAACTCTGCTGTTGTTGCTTTTCTTGACATGTGTGCGTGTGCAGGTATGTGTGCATGTGTTCCTGAAGCTTTATCCTGTGTAAACAGTTGGTGGACTCATTTAGTCATTTGGATTCAGTCCTTCCCTTCGGAGTGTTCCTTGGTATTCAAGCCACGGTGAAGTGTAATACAGCCAGGCCCCTCACTGCCAGGGGTGGGGGGGCTTGTCGGACTAGAAGGATAATGGGGCAGGGGGAGGAGCTCTGGCAAAGTGCCACATGTGCCAACTCCATGGGAAGAAAAACTGCCGTCTACATTAAACAACCACTGTCTCTGCTTTGAAATTTGCTACAAATCATTGACAGTCCTTCCTAATCATCTCACAAAGCTATAGTGTTGTACATGCATTCCAACCTTCCTGCTGCTAGTTTCACTTGATTTAATCTGCATGTGAAACTGAATTTGCAGAGATTTTATTACAGTTACATTGTTGAACAGGTTACCGTGTGTGGTGAAGTAATGTAGTAGTAAGACTGATTTGAAAAGGCTGGCCACCCTGTACATATGAGAGCAAAGACAAACAACAGAGGGCTTCCCTTTCAGTAACGTGGAATATTAACTGTGGTTAACACAGTATAAACCTCTCTATTAACATACCACAGTCCAAACTCACTCTCAGTGTCTCTGTATGTCTGGAAGCATAACTCTAAACCACTCAGTCTATGAATAGACCTCCAGATCACCCACTTGAGCTCTTAGTGGAAGTCCTGACTAATGTCCTCTGCAGAGACATGATGATGCCATCGACCTGGTCAGAGCTTGTAAGCTTCTAGAATATTTAGGTTCTCTCACGCTGTAGTAAGGGTTGTATGGTCAACATACCATCGGGAAGCATGTCATCCATTCCATTCCCACTATGACGACACTGAACCTACTATACCTCTCGGTTTGAGTCACATTACCAACATCTTTGTGTCTGTTGAACATTGACCAACCAAATTAAAATTTTTATAAATCTGTCATGAAACATATTCACCACCTGTTACATCTTTTTAAAACTTCTTGTGGTAATTAAAATAATAAGCAAATATATGAATATTGAGCCAAATGAAAAACTCATTTTGAGATAAATAAGTCTAATGAATTATTTTGCATACAATAAATACTGGGGGGAAACTATTGTGTTGTTTATCACAAACCACCTTTTTTAAAAAAAAACCTGGATTTGTTTTTTTAAACAGTGGAATATAATAGCATCTGATATGTTCCTGGTCGAACTCAAGTGTAATAGTTTCGTCAACTTGGAAAATACATATGATTGAATTATTAACACTTGGAAACTTAATTCAATCACAAGATTGAATCATGTTATTGAACATTACACCGCAACAGTGTCACTAAAAATAACAAGTCAACCATTACAAGGTTGCAATATGTAAGTTTTTGCATGTGCCTGATTATTTGATCTCTTTTGTCTGTGAGGGTTGTAGAGCAGCGTGGAATGAATGTTGAACTGTTGAATACTGAAGAAGAGTTCAGGTGTTGGTAGCAGAAATATTCACAGAAACCACTGCGACTCAGGTGGACTATTGTTTAACGTTGGCCTATAAACTGTCTCTCACCTTCACAGAACAAGAAAACTTGTTATATCAGGCCTTTTGTGTTGAGGTAATAGAAGCCCTTAATTTGGAGCATGCATTGTAATTTGAGGACTTTGTTGCAACAATGGTTTTTCTGAAATCAGCCTCAGTTACTTACTTGGAATTTGTTACAGATGTTCCATGTTTCTTTCTTTCACTTGATTTCAAAGAATCTGCCAGGTGAAGTGAGAGAATGAATGAATGAATAGAGCTGATTTCATAGCTGTGATTGGTTGGTGTCCAATAATTATATGCTGACTGACTGTAATGGAAATTTTACATTTGTGAATGTGTAATTGCATGAGCAGACATGTATGTGGATGACTGACCAAATGGTTCACCAAATTGTTTATCTGAAAGGGCAACCTTAAGGTTTACGATGGTGGCTTAAGAGACTTGAGTTGTATGGCCCCGAGAAACCAAAACTTTATGGTGTCTCATGGTATCTCTGATTGGGATCTCACACCTGGGGTCTCACAGGGGGGTCATCCACAGAACATGTAAACAAATGGACAGGACGTCTCCTCCACTGAGTGAAACTACAGGAGGGTAATAAATACCTTTGAATGCTTAGTGGAAGGGGGCAGAGAGTTATAAGAACACAGATTCTCCTATGTTCTTTGCTCATTTGTGCATGTCATTCAGGTGATGTGTACTGATGAGTCCATCTGCAGATGCTGAATTAAACTTTCAGAAAGAAGTGTTTGACTTTGTGCTTGTTTCACAGAAATTGCCACCACAATTTTGGCGTTGTCGGCAGGATCACTCGTGTGAGAGGACACTCTGGATCTGACAGACGTGTGTGACAGACGTGTCTGCATGGCAAGGTTTGGAACCGATGTAGAATCAAGGAAGCTTCGGGTGATCTTGGAGGTCACGGGTGGTCTTGGAGACCACAGAGTTAATATAGAATAAGCCTGTTGATGATCTTGGAGATCACGTAGTTATTAGAGTAAACAGGTTGGTGATCTGAGAGGAGGTCACAGAGTTAAGGAGTAGTGTTTGTTGATTTTAATACACTTGTTATATTGGGTTCTGACGTCGAGCTCATGATTTAACAAACTATGATATAATATAGTAAATAGAGTTTTGCACTGGAGATGTGACTGGGACTGAAGGACTGAGACCTGAGCCAGGATAATCTCGACACTGCAATGAATCTGCTTTAATAAGAGAAAAAAAAAAAGAGAGAGTGAGAGAAGTTCTCAACCGCCAAAGGTAAGTAAAGGTAAGTAAATTTAAGTAAACTTAAGTATATTAGGGGTATAATTGGTTTTTTGAGGTTATTAAGAAAGACTTAAATCCTAAAATTAAAATCCTAAAAACAAATTTTTAACAAAAGGAAATTAAAAAGAAAGAACGGATTAAAATAAATTAGGGAATTTCTAAATGTCTTTTCCCATATCAGCATAACTTTGGTCTTCCAAATTTTGTATTTTGTTGAACAAATTGGGAGTTTAAATTGATAAATAAGAGTTGTGTTAAAACTGCTGAGACAACCTACTAGAGAAATGGGTTTAAACATCTGTAAAGGAAAGAAAGATAAGGAAAATGCTAATCCACTTCAGCTTTCTTTTCTTAATGTTCAGTATATGTTAATAAGTGATGGTAAGCGTAGAGTTAGAGAGGAAAGAGTTAGAGAGGAATGAGTTAGTGGGGACAAATTAGAAGGAAAAAAGAAATGTAGGGATATTTGTACTGGAGCGTGTGAATTTTGGTTAACTGAAGTGAATATCAGGGACAGTTTGCAAAAGGTAGGGATTGAACTAATCTCCAAGTCTCAGTGTGTCCGACTAGACCCTGATCTGGACTCAGCTCCACCGAGAGGACAACCACAGCCAGCAGCGGTGCAGTGTGATGACCAGCAGGACACTCAGCTGCTACCGGTGCAGAGGGCGCAGGCGGCAGCTCCAGCCGTCCCTAACCTCCATCCAGACCTCGACCTTGTTGCAGCAGAGGAGGTGGACAGGCCTCCATCATGCACCACTCCATATGTGGCAGCACATACTCCACGGCGCACCGGGAAGGAGGCAATTTATGATTTGAATGCAACCCCGCAAGCACCGATGGTGGAGGTGGCTGCAGGAGATGGAAACACTCAGCTGATCTATAGACCATGGACATTCACCAATATGAAAGAACCTACCATTTCATCTCTCCCACAAGTGTTAAGTGGGGGAGCGGTATGCAGTGCAACTGGAACCAGCACTGAACAGCAGAGACTGCTGATGACTGAGATGGGGACTCAGTATTCGAAAGTGGCAAGATCCGTCTCTGCACAGGAGCGGAGAATGGTGAATCCAGCATGGGGTCATGCTGATCATGCAGAAAAACTCTTGAACAGCAAGAAAAAGAAAAAGGCAACGCAGTTGACAGAGGGACTGCAGTGGCACAGCTGACAGCATATCGAAACCAAGTCTGCGGGCACAAGAAAGGTCATGGAGGGAGAGGAAGGGGACGTGGAAGAACTGACGCTTGTTTCAAATGTGGCAAAATTGGACATTGGATCAGGGATTGCCCTGAGAACCAATACACATAGTGCGATTGAGTAGCGGTGGAGCTGGGGACAGTGAAGGATTCATCTGGTGCAGACGCGGAGACAGAGAGAAAGTTTCAACCTACTCACCAAATTCGTAAGAGCACTGTAACACGCACACCATGTGAATTACTGTTAGAACTTATGCATATATGCAAAAACACACAATCAAAGTAAATGGTAAAGACACCACATTTTTGGTAGATTCAGGTGAAACAGAATCAGTCATTTAATGTGAAGAGTTTAATATAACTCCAAAAATGAATGTTAGAGATGTTTTAAAACAATTGAAGCAACAGGTACGACAGTGCTAGAGAGATACACTGTACCATTGTTTTAAAAAAAAAAAAATGAGGTTAAGGAAATTTTAAACATTAATTTTTGTTGTCACCACGCTGGCTGATAGATATTATTGGTAGAGATTTGATGTGTTCATTGAGTAATATGCTAATTTTAACATCACAAGGCGTAGATGTAACTAGAGGATTTGATATATGCATATCAATTGAAGATTCTGAACTCTTCCCTCACCTCTGTAAGTAACACTTTCTTGTGAGATGCTGAGGTACTCACCCAGATGTAATTACAGATGTTATGCTAACACAAAGGATGGTAGAGAAGGTTAGAGTAAGTAGTTAAAGAATGTGATAGAGAAAGTTAGATTAAAGATTAACGATAGGTTAGGTTGGTTATACTAGAACAGTAATCACTGTGTTGTCTCAGTAGCTTAGATTGACTCACTGGACAAATTGTTTAAGGTATCAAATTCTGATCTCCATGTTCTATTAAGCAAAGGAGAACAAAAACAATTGGTATTGAAAGTTTTGGAACTTTGGACCAAAAGGGGTTATGGGAAGGGAAAAAACATCAGATCCCAATAATAAAAATAACTTAATCAGAGGTTTAGAGGTAAATCACAAAAGATTTCTGCAGTGATAAATGCAATTAGGACTGTGGAATTTATTATTGTCAGACTGAACACTTTTCAAAAGCTAAGTGACTCAGATACAGTACAGCTGATAAATGCAGATATGAAGCTGTTTGTGGACAACTCAGCATTAAAAGATCCAGCAACTGGTAGAAGCCAAGTGGGTTTTGACGTTACAACTTTGTATGACAAATTTGGCTGAATCACTCATTACATTATTCTGCAGAAGCTGCAGAATTGGTTGCATTGATTGAGAAATGCAAATATGTAAGTGACAGGTGTCAACATATACACTGGTAGCAGGTATGCATTGGGAGTGGTATATGATTTGGCAGATTTTTGGCTAAAGGGAAATTCTCAAACCCATTACCTACCATACATTGGTTGCTGTTCTGATTGATGCTGTGTTGTTATTCAAACTAATTGCGTTCTGCAAATGTGAAGCATTATTTTTTTAAAGACTTTTCAGTTTCACAGGGGAATGTGAGAGCAGAAGCTGCTGCAAAAGCTGCAGCAAAGCACAGTCTGCTTGTCCGAGGCGTTTCTGAATCTGATAGGTCATTAACACCTAATGTATTTGATGGGTCATTAACATTTAAATACAGATTTACAGGAGCTGCAGATAAGGGCAGCTCAGTTAAAAACAAACAAAAAAACAGTTTGAAGGAAAGTGGATTGTTTGGTGGCTATACATTTTGGTCTGGAACAAATAGGAAATCCTGTTTAGAAAGATATCTGTTTCCTCATAGTTGACACATGGTCAGAACCAAGTGTCAAAGGGGGGATGCCAAATGTAGGAAGAGATACAGATATATTGGTTTACAAAAGAATTGTCAAACTCACAAATTACTCACAAATTATTTTAAAATTTTCATTAGAGTTATATAATTGGTACTATAATAATATACAAAGAGGAATCCAGATTATATAAAGTGAACTGTTTGAGGGATTTTATGGAAGAACAAAGTGAGGGAAAGCAATACTGTCTTGGTTTTATTGACATGTGTGTTTCTCCACATTTAAACAGGACTCTTCAGCAGTTGCGAAGGCACTGCTCAGGGAAATGTTTTATTGTGCAACCTGTCCCCTATGCTTTTTGAGATCCACAGATAGGTGAAGGAAGCCCTACCAAAATCCATAGATGGCAGTGAAGGCTGCTGAAAGATCAACTTGGATGTTTGCAAGCCATTGCAGGGAGGTTCCTGAGCAAGGAGTGGATTCTTCAGAACACAGCGTGCATTGATGTCAGTGAGTGCACCTCAGCCTTCAACTGCTTTGTGTCCGCGAGCAAGGAGGGGGTGGAAATCTCTAGGTCCACACGTCTCCAATCTCACGAAGAGGCGGCACATTGATTAGGGGGTTGGCTAGGGTGACGCTGCTGATAAACGATGACGCCGACAGACAAAAAGTGACACCTGATGGGACGACTGGGATGCAGTTCGAGGGAAAAGATGTGTTCCCTGTCCTTGCTCACAGTCATCATCGTCCTGCCAACATTGCTATGGCAGGTGAAACCTTGGCAGGAAGAACAACACCAAACTAAACTGAGCATCATAAGCAAAAACAAAAAATGGAAACTCTTGTTTGAACTGACAAAGCCTGAAGTCAATTCATGGTATGCAGCCATGAAGACAACTGCGAGGAAAGATCATCAATGAGAGACCTAACCTCACTTACTTCCATACAGATTGCACTCACTATTATGAAGATTTGAGTGTTCCACATTGAAAGTGTCTCCAAAGGATTTGGGGGACTCTTCCCATGGTGGGGAAATGTGCGAACAACACACACAGAATAGATGGGAGTGTACTTAGTGGGGGTTGGGTTTTCATTTTTGTTTCTCCCAATATTCAGGGCCTCAGAAATGTGGCTCTGCGAAATAGGATGGCTTTGGACATTATGCTCACCAGCCAAGGAGGTGTTGGTCACATAATCTGATCTGATTGCTGCACATACATACATACATACATCTGACAATTTGATGCATACTGTTTTTCATTTAAATTGCCTATTGTTTGAGGAAAAGAACAAGGACACACAGATTCCTGAAGCATGGAATTGGTGGTCATAGTGAATTTTAAATGTGAAAAAATGTGTCATTGGAATTTTTGACATCGATTCAGATTTTTGTTTGTATTTAAGTGTTGTTGGTCTGGTGTATTGATTGTGTACTATTTGTGTACTTTAATCAAGAATGCAATTGGATATGTTAAATTTCCGGGCCCTCATCTAGAATGAAATTCTCAATTTCAAGATGATGCGTTTGTCTAAAAATGATTGTTGTTTAGTGAGCATGAAATGCTCAAAGGGGGGAAATGTAATGGAAATTTTACATTTGTCAGAATCAGAATCAGAATTCTTTTATTTGCCAAGTATGTTTGCACATACAGGAAATTGCCTTGGTGTCATTGGTGCACTACTTATGTACATAAACAACAATATAAAAAAACAACAATATGTAAGAAATTGAATAAAATAAAATAGAATAAAATAAAATAAAATAAAATAAAATAAAATAAAATAAAATAAAGAATATACATATATACATTAACAGATTAACAGGGTTATGGGCACGTGCTGTGCGAAGGTGCAGAGATTGGTGATAATGCCAGTGGTATATAAGTAATAAATTATAAATTATGTGCAGGGGGTGGGGTGTGGTGGGGTAGAGTCAGTGTGGTGCAGAGTCAGTGGGATGCAGGGGGCTTGTTTGTTTCCCCACTGCTACGGGGAAAAAACTGTTCAGATGGCGAGAGGTTTTAGTCCTGATGGCCCGAAACCTTTTTCCGGAGGGAAGTCTCTGGAACAGGTGGTGACCGGGATGTGAAGGATCAGCAATGATCTTGCCTGCTCTCCTACTGGTCCTGGAGTGGAACAGGTCTAGGAGGGCCGGCAGGTCACAGCCGATGACCTTCTCAGCTGACCTTATGATCCGCTGCAGTCTGCCCTTGTCCTTGGCAGTGGAGGCAGCGAACCAGACGGTGATTGATGAGGTGAGGATGGACTCAATGATGGCTGTGTAGAATTCAACCATCACTTTCTGCGGCATGTTGAATTTCCTCAGTTGCCGCAGGAAGAACATCCTCTGCTGGGCCTTCTTGGTGACGGAGGTGATGTTCTCCGCCCACCTCAAGTCCTGTGCAATGATGGTCCCCAGGAATCTGAAGGACTCCACTGTTTTAACTGGGGAGTTGCACAGGCTGAGGGGGGCAGTTTGGGCTGGGCTCCTCCTGAAGTCTGCCACCATCTCTACAGTTTTCAAAGCGTTCAGCTCCAGGTGGTTCTGGCTGCACCAGGAAGCCAGGCTGTTAACTTCCTCTCTGTAGGCGGCTTCGTCCCCATTGGTGATTAATCCGATGAGGGTCGTGTCGTCTGCAAACTTCAGGAGTTTGACAGAGGGATGGCTGGAGGTGCAGTTGTTGGTGTAGAGGGAGAACAGTAGAGGGGAGAGCACACAACCTTGTGGGGCTCCAGTGCTGATGGTCCGTGACTCCGAGACAAGCTTGCCCAGCCTCACGCGCTGCTTCCTGTCAGTCAGGAAGTTAGAGATCCACCTACAGGTGGGCTCAGGCACGCTCAGCTGTGTCAGCTTGTCCCGGAGAAGAGCTGGGGCGATGGTGTTGAATGCGGAGCTGAAGTCCACAAACAGGATCCTGGCGTAGGTGCTGGGGGAGTCGAGGTGCTGGAGGATGAAGTGGAGTCCCATGTTGACTGCGTCGTCTACGGACCTGTTGGCTCTGTAGGCAAACTGCAGTGGGTCGAGGAGGTGGTTGGTTATTGTCTTGAGGTGGGTCAGCACGAGGCGCTCAAAGGTCTTCATTACTACAGAGGTCAGGGCGACCGGTCTGTAGTCATTAAGGCCTGTGATCCTCTGCTTCTTGGGAACGGGGATGATGGTGGATGTTTTGAGACAGGCGGGTACAGCACATTCAGCCAGTGAGGTGTTAAAAATGTTCGTGAACACTGGCGAAAGCTGGTCTGCACAGTGCCTCAGTGTGGAGGGGGAGACAGCGTCGGGTCCAGGTGCCTTGCGGGGGTTCAACTTCTTCAGAAGCTTGTTTACATCTCTCTCCTGAATAGAGAGAGGTGTGATGGGGGGGAGGGGGGTTGAGTCTTTGTCCAGGCTGGGGTGAAGAGGTGTAATAGCTGTGTGGGGGGGCTGGGAGTCTGGGTTAGAACTGGTCCATTGTCTTTCAAATCTACAGTAAAAGTCATTCAGTTCATTTGCAAGTTTCAGGTCTTCCACAGAGTGGGGGGATTTGGTTTTGCAGCCGGTGATCACTCGCAGCCCCTTCCAGACTGACGAGGAGTCGTTGGCTGCAAACTGTTGTTCCAGCTTCTTTGAGTACTGTCGTTTGGCCTCCTTAATCTCCTTGCCAAACGAGTATTTTGCCAGTCTGAAACTATCCATGTCCCCACTCTTGAAGGCCGCCTCCTTCTCCAAACAAAGCTGTTTGAGTTTTGCAGTGAACCAGGGCTTGTCGTTGTTATAGCTCACCCTGGTGCGTGTTGGGATACATCTGTCTTCACAGAAGCTGATGTATGACGTCACTGCATCTGTGTATTCATCGAGGCTGTTGGAAGCAGTTCTAAAAATGTCCCAGTCAGTGTTATCCAGGCAATCACGCAGCTCCTCCACAGCTTCTCTGTTGCTCCAGTTCTTGGATCTCAGCACAGCAGGTTTAGAAAGTTTGAGTTTCTGCCTGTAAGCTGGGATCAGGTGAATAAGAGCGTGGTCGGACAGGCCCAGAGCAGCGCGGGTAACTGCATGATACGCCTTGGTGATGATGCTGTAGCAGTGATCAAGAGTGTTCTCCCCCCTGGTCGGGCATTTGATCAACTGTTTATATTTCGGGAGTTCCTGAGATAAGTTCCCCTTATTAAAGTCCCCGAGGACAATAACAGGGGAATAAGTGTTCTCTCTCCTCCTCTCCACCCCCAGTACCTGCTCGGCGAGTTGTCTTTGTGCTTCGCGCACGTCAGCTTGCGGGGAGATGTACACGCCGGCCAGGGTGAAAGAGGTGAACTCACGGGGAGAGTAGAACGGTCGGCAGGTAATGAAAAAAGTTTCCAGGTCCGGAGAACAGGACTGTAAAATGACTTTCACATCGCTGCACCAGCCCTGGTTTATATAAAAACAAATCCCTCCGCCTTTTGCCTTGTGTGAGAGGATCGGGTCGCGGTCCGCGCGTAACAGCTGGAAGCCGGTCATCTGTGCGGCGGAGTCCGGTGTGGCTTCAGTCAACCACGATTCCGTGAAACACAAGACAGAAGTAAGGGAAAAGTCTCTATTTGTCCGGATGAGGAGGCGCAGTTCGTCCATCTTATTGCACAGCGAGCGGACATTGGAGAGGAGGATGCTCGGGAGAGGTGAGCGTAATCCCCGCTCCCTGAAGCGCACCAGGGCCCCAGCGCGCTTCCCTCGTCGTCTCCGCCGGAGTCTCACTGCGTGTCCGAGGACCACCGCACCTTTGATGAGTAAGTCCACTAAATCCACGGAAGAGGCGATAAAGTTGGGACATAAATCGGATGGTGTTGTGTCCCTGATGGAAAGAAGCTCGTCCATCGTGAAAGTAATCCGAGTAGGGTCGCAGTAAACAGAATTAAATACTAAAAACAAACACAAAAGTGCACACCAACACACCGAGGCGACCGTTCGTGGCGCCATCTTGGTATTGTGAATGTGTAATTGCATGAGCAGACATGCATGTGGATGACTGACCAAATGGTTCACCAAATTGTTTATCTGAAAGGGCAACCTTAAGGTTTACGATGGTGGCTTAAGAGACTTGAGTTGTATGGCCCCGAGAAACCAAAACTTTATGGTGTCTCATGGTATCTCTGATTGGGATCTCACACCTGGGGTCTCACAGGGGGGTCATCCACAGAACATGTAAACAAATGGACAGGACGTCTCCTCCACTGAGTGAAACTACAGGAGGGTAATATACCTTTGAATGCTTAGTGGGAGGGGGCAGAGAGTTATAAGAACACAGATTCTCCTATGTTCTTTGCTCATTTGTGCATGTCATTCAGGTGATGTGTACTGATGAGTCCATCTGCAGATGCTGAATTAAACTTTCAGAAAGAAGTGTTTGACTTTGTGCTTGTTTCACAGAAATTGCCACCACACTGACCAAAACGTCGAAATAATAATAACAATAACAACAACAATAATAATAATAATAACAATAATATGAATAACAATAATAACTAATAATACATCAGTAAGGTTGATTGCGTGGCGGATGACCTCAGCAGGACAGCATGCTGTATAGTAATTTGCAATACTGTGGCTGTGTCAGTCTGGTGACGCCACGGCCGGACGCTCCATATTTGGCTATGCCCCGCTTGTTGCTAAAACCACTGGTTTCCAGCAAGAGAGTCAGACGATCGACAGACTGCACAGGGTACTCGCTCAGTAGCAGCACAGACACAGAACAGAACCTTTAGGAATACATCAGAGGAGATGATGTCAGTCACAGCAGCTCTCGTCTCTACACTCTTCTTTCTCTCCACACGCTCCGCCTCAGGTGAGTCCACGCTGCTCGCCCTTCATTCCACGCGTTCTCTCAAATGACCTTAAAGTCAATTGTAGTAGCGCGACATATGATATGTACATACAATATCAAATACTATGATTCTCTGTGTGGAGCAGTTTGTTTTGTAGTATTGTGAGTGTGAAAATGTAAATGTATAGCAAATGTAAAGTTGGATTCACATGAACAGATCTACATGAACAGGTCACTGGAGGAGCAGCATTCAGTCATTCGTTTAGTGTTTATGTTTAGATTTCCGGCACACATAGAAATACTCTTTACATGTCTTATAGAGTTTTCAGTACAAGTCACTACACACTTTGCAGGATTAATATTTGAAAAAAAATGTTTGAACACCAGTGGACACTCGTGCTTAATAGGCTGTAAATCACATTTAAGAATTTAAGATTACCTGTAACAATTTAATGTTGAGGCATTTGTTAGTACCTAAAACATTATGTAACATGAGGGGGGGGGGGGGGGGACTGCTGTTTCTTCTCAGTATTTGCTCACACTGCGAAGAAACAGCAATGACTTACCACAGTGTATAGCTGTTGTTAATAAGAAATGACTGATCTGACTTAAACAACTCAGGTAAGGTAAGGTAACAGACTGCTGATATAAAAACAGCCCTTCTCTTATGTTCTTTGGGCGCCACACTTTCTACTGCTGCTTTGTAGTCATAAAAACCACACATTTGTGGTTGTGACAGAACAGTCAGTCCAATAAAATATAGGACCAAGGATATTTTACACTGACAATCGCAATGTGCTCTATTCACAACATTATCTTATCTCACTGACAAAGTGCTGTATCTGAACTTGTGGCTTTTTTAATTATTTCTGGTCCAAGCTTTTTTCTCTCTAATGAATGTGTGTAGTCCTACATATTGTGACGGGCCTCAATTAAGGTGTTAAGTGTTTATTACTTAAAAGTGTCGTTTAGTGTTAAATAGTGTTCAGTGTGTAGAATTTTGTGATATCTAGTGTTGAAATTGCATTTTGCAACTGATTACCCCTCACCTCACGCTCTCCTTCCAAACATGAAAAAGAAACTGAAGCAGCCTTTAATTGTCATGAAAACTCAAAAGGTGTTTAGTTTGTTCAGTCTGGACTAATGTAAAAAACATAGTGGCCTCTGTAGAGAGGGTCCCCTCGAAGTATTTAAATTTAAAGGGCCTTTTCTGGGGTAAGGAAACTACAATTCATACAATTTAGATGAAATAAACTAGTGAAAACATTATGAGAATTATTCTACATTAAATAATAGTTCCCTTTCACTTAAATCTTACACACTGGGCCTTTAATAGTTTAAAACTTATGGCACTAAGGCCCTATCACTGTGTGACAGTCCCCTGTACAGCTCACCTATGGAAATTACTTGTATAAGTTAATAAAGTATATAAAACACCTTTGGTGTATTGTTTTCTTTCATAATGACAGGAGTCAACATTTGTGTGTCACTATAACCTTCATTTAAATCATGTTAGTATAGTATCTTACACAAATTGTCTCATTTTCTAGGCTCCTATCCCCAAGCACAAAATTGGAAATCAACCAACTTTAAAACCATTTTGTCCTGGGAACCAAAACCATCAGCCACTTACAGCTACACTGTGGAGTACTCTACGTAAGTACCTGCATCCGAACCCTCACCCTTTAACTCTTTTAACAAATGGCATTTAATTCCCAGAAACATTCATCTTGTCAGTGTGTCCACGGAAAGCAAATGCCCTCACACTTTCCCGCTATGTGACCTTGCAGGAATGAGTCTTTCCATTATTGATTCAGTAAAAGCTTTTACTGGAATGTATATTTTAGGCCAGAGCTCTTTAAATAGTAAGATAACTAAAAGACAATTGACCTTTGTGATTCAATAAGAGAAAAATGAAAGAGGCAAGAGCAATGTCAACAATCAAATAGAATTAACAAATGCCAACAGCTGCAAACAGCTCTTTCAGCTCATTGTTCCACAGTATATTCACATCAATGTTATTTTGCACAGATAATAAATTATTTATTTCTGACTGTATGCGTTATAAATGATACCCAGACTAGACAGACTTAAGACCTAATTTATTGCTCATCTGGTGTCTATTATAGACTAAATAAGACTATTTTCATCCATCATTCATGTCCATATGAAACTTGTCAAATTTTACAGGGTTTCAGGGAACAATCAGAGGACTCCTCACTGTATCCAGACCACAGAAACAGTGTGTGATCTGTCCAGCTCTCTGACTGACCTGAACGCCTACTACACAGCTGACGTCCTGTCCGAAACCCCGAGGGGGCCACCACTGACCTCATTGAGTCCCCTCACACCAGCACACCACGGTTCTGCCCCTACAAAGACAGTACGTTCTTCTGCTACACTCGTGAAGACTTTTTTCTAATTGACAAAACGTGTTGGAAATAACAGCTGTTAAATTGTCCCAGAGCCTGTCAGTGCTCCGGTCCTTCCCAATGACCTCTTGTTGCAGCGCAGCTCTGTCTTTCTCAAGCTGCTTTCTGACATGCACCGAACTCAGCAGTTCCTCAGTATATTTGCCAGAGGAGGTGCATGTGTGAATGCAAATGTCCAAGTGAGACACTCCCCAGTTTTTGCAGACTTTCTCCTCCTGGCCTCCTAGTATAATGTCCGTAGAATTTCAGGAGAATTCTACGGAAGTGTATTGCATTCACTTGAAAAAAAAAAAAAACAGTTTTTTCTGAGTAATTTATTTTTTGGTTTGTTTTTTGAATATTTTTTTCTGTTTTTCTGACAATTTTTTTTTTCTGTTTTTCGCAGTAATTCTTATCTGTTTTTCGGAGTAGTTTTTTTTCTGAATTTCTGAATTATCGAGATACTTCGAACTCCCTCGGAACCTCCAACCTGCAAGTGACTCCCATGGACCTATGGTGACTCCTGCCTGCACATACATGCCCCATCTCAGCAGATCTGAATGGGCTTTCCTTCTGAGCAACCGCAAAGTCCTCAGGTGCCTGCGTAGATTCGACAAACTAATGATAATACCATCTATATGACTTAAAGACAGGACTATCTCCCAGTGTCTTAAACCCAGATCAAAGTAAAACTTGATTAAACTAAACAAGCAGGTCATGTTTGTTTCCATTACATCTAGCTCTCAATAAAGGAATGAAAGCGTCTATTGTTTCAAATGCTCTCTAAACGCAGAAAAAAAAAAATAGTCCGAAAAACAGAAGAAAAATTACTCCAAAAAATAGGGGAAAAAAAAGTGAGAAAAACTGAAAAAAATATTGATTTAGACATGCATTGTAAACAGAGTTTTTTTTTTTTTTCAAGTGAATGCAATACGCTTCCATTCAATGTGAAAGCACTGTGAGAGAGAGTGTTTGTGTGTGTGTTGCTGTTGTGAACATGTCTGTGCAGAGAACCTCCTGTTGTGTTGTGCATGTTTGAAAGTCAGACTATGGGTAAACTCTGTAGCCAATATTGCTCACTTTACCTGTCATATCTAAAAATGGCTTCAGCGTTGTCAATGCTCACAATTTTTTGGCCTCTAACATAATTAAAATGGTAACTTCCATGAGAGATACAGTGGTGTACATGCACAGGTGACAGTCTCCCTCCCTTCTCCATAGCTGAGATAGGCAAACCTGACTTCAAGCTGGAGGTGATTGAAAGCCAAAAGAAAACCACCCTGTATGTGACTGACCCACTCACCGCCCTGTTTAAAGATGGCCACCAGCTGAACATCAGGGACATCTTTGCTGACCAGCTGCACTATAAAGTCACCTATCGGAAAAACAAAAGCACTGGAAAGGTGAGTAAAAGGAGACATCACGATATCGGTCTCAAACAGGCATACATTTTTACTCATTACATACTGCATGTTTTCCATTCTGTGTTTTCTGCAGAAAGCCCACATCTCTAAGACCAATTTAATAGAACTGACTGATCTGGACTTGCCTGTATGCCAGATGCGTCAGTGGAGAGCAACACACACAGCAGTAGTCTAGTCCTGACACTGAAGTTTTGGTGGCATTTACTTTTCATTGGTATTCTGTGTGAACTTACACACCAAATAAGACATTGTGAAGTATTTTTGCTCAAAACCAAGCATGCAGTTAAAATCTCTATAGCTTCTTGATGTCAACAGTGTTATTTTCTACATGAATAGACTGGAGCATCTAAATGGAATTGAAATGAAAGTTGTGCGAAAGGATGGAAAAAGGATGTATCCCTATATACCCTGTTTTATTCGTGGCAAAGCAAAGAATCAGTTAAAGCCGGATCTGACAGGACACTGGGTGTATTGCTGTGTGTGTGTGTGTGTGGGTGTAGCTGAAAAAAAAGCAGACAATCGCAATGTCCCTTCTCGGGTTAAATAAAATGGTTGGCTGGTCTGGGAGTATGTCTAGATATACCACATGGCTCTCTTCAAAAGATGCAAGCATCATATGCAAATCAAAACTCGTAATTTAGTCATCTAAACATGGCACTGGTTTTTGTTATGTTGCTACGCACGGGTCCTTTATCTAAAACTCTCTAAGTTTTACATTAACTGGAGCTGGGGACCATCAGTGAAGTAGAGGTAGCTGGCCACTGCCTCATATAATAATAGCCATGCTCATCCTGCCATTCAGATGAGTTTTGATTTCTGTAGCATTAATTTGATCATGTTTTGGTCTGGAATTTAGTTCCTGTCAGCCTTATCAGTTGAATTTCTTTTTTGTTTTAGTTCTTTATAAATTACTTTTTGTTAGAAAAACCTGATCCATCATGTGTCTTCCCTTATTTAGTGCCAGATGACTCTGATGCGCCAAACCAAGTTATAAATTGCCTGTGAAAATAAAACTGAAAATCTTGTAATTGGTACTGATGTTCAAGGACAAAAGATTATCAGCAAAGTTGGAGCAGCAAAACAAATCAAAAATAAAGAACCTGGGTGTTACTCAGGACTAGATTTTAATCCGCACATAAACAATGTCACAAAGATTGCCTTTTATCATTTAAGAAACATTGCAAGAGTAAGACTGTACCTCACTTTGGAAACTGCCAAAAAGTTCATTCATGCTTTTATACTTTCTCGCCTGGACTACTGTAATGCACTATATTCAGGATTACCAAAAAAATCCATCGTTAGCCTACAGCTTTTGCAAAATTCAGCAGCCATGGTTTTAATGAGAAATAGGAAAAGATTCCATATTACTCTTATTTTAGTGTCTTTACACTGGCTTCGAACATCACTGAGGATTGATTTTAAAATTATTTTACTTGTTTTTAATTCTCTTAATGGTACAGCACCGTCATACATCTCTGACTGTTTATCGGAATATGTTACGAATCATTCCCTCAGGTCGTCTACAGCGGGCTTGCTCAATGTCCCCAAAACAAACTATAAAAGGTTTGGGGAAGCAGCAGGAAAGCTGTCTCAAAAGCCATCCTCCTGGGAAAGTAGATACAGTAAACACAAAGATCGATGTCATGAAGAAAAGCAGGAACTTGAAAGGTGCAAAAAAATATCAAAAGAAATAGAGAAAACAACAACAATTTTCTTCTACAACTCCCAACATGCACTGAACTGTGCCTGTGGCCCCATATTTTTCTCATATTACTTCATGTAACTAAAGTCCATTGTTTGTGCTTCCATCTCTCTATCTCTCTCCCTCTCTCTCCAAATTTCACTACTAATACTACCACCATATTATGATTATGATGATGATGATAAACTGTTATTATTAATAATATAATTGCATCTCAATGTATCACTATTCATTATATTTATATTTTTATGACAACAGTCTCTCTCTGTCTCTCTCTCTCTCTTCTCTCCCCTCTTATCCATTCATCTCTCCTCTCCTCCATTATTCTCCTCTAGTCAAGGCAGATGGGCGCCCACACTGATTCCAGAAACTTGTTGTCGTCACTCACTCATAGTAAACTCACTTGAATACTATAATAATAATAATAATATTGATACTACTACTACTACTAGTAATACACTTTATTCATATAGCACTTTAAAAAAACGGAAGTGCTTTGACTGAAAAGCAAGCAAAGTAAATAAAAACTTGAACAAATAAAAGCAGTAATATGACAATCAAATATTAGTTTGGTCCAATTTTGAGTGAAAATGGCAGAGCAGATGTTTTGGTTGCAAACCTAACAATGCTCTACTTGGCTCTACTATTGCACTACTACTTACTTGTATGCAAGTAAAGCTATAATTCATCCTGCACATTGAGGCCTCCATCATGAAATACAATGCACAACAAAAGACATAAAACAGTTTATATTTTGTTACATGTGTAAAACATTACATACAGTACAAAATACTATGAATATACACATTTCACTTAATAGTAACATGCCATCGCCCAAAGATATCAGTAATCATATCTTCAGTTTTAGAGCATTCCATTACTTCTGACTATACGTTTTGGCAGCTCTGTGCGGTAAACACATTTCCCATTAGTCTGCATGAAGGTGACTGTCATCTTATGCTCAGTGACCTGGAAGTAAGCCACGCCTCCTATTGTGTGATTGACAGGACTGGAGTAGAGCTGCCAGGACTGAGGAACACTGTCCTTGTGAGTGGTGTCAGGATCGCTGACCACCCCACTCCCACTGACTACATATGAGCTCCCATCATCCTCTCTGATGAACTGTTAAAAATACAGAGACAGACAGCATTAAAGGCATCAATGTTGTGCTCAATTAGACCAAGATACAGCGACAAAATTCATTAAAGGTTCAGTGTGTAAGATTTAGGTGAAAGGGAGCAGAAACTGAATACAAAGTAATCCTAGTGATGTTTTCACTAGTGTGTTTTAACTAAATTGTACGATTGTTGTTTTCTTAGAATGAGCCATTTATATTTAAATACTTTATATTTACATGGGGAGCAGGTCCTCTCTACAGAGGCCACCATGTTTTTACAGTAGTAAAAACTGGACAAACTAAACGCCTCTTGAGTTTTTATGACAAGTGAAGGCTGCCACAGGTACTCTTTCATGTTTGGAATTCAGGAAGACTTTCTCATAAACCGTTCCTGGCAGAGGCCGTCCACACAGAGCCCAGTTCTGCCGGAGGTTTCTTACACCTGGGAGTTTTTCCTCCCCGCTGTTGCTCATGCTTGCTTGGTGTGGAACAAGTTGGATTTTGTGTTTCTTCTTGGACTTGGACTTTTGTGCAGCACCCTTAGACAACTGCTTGTTGTGATACCGTGCTATATAAATTTGAAATTTGAAATATTCAATTACTCACAAATCTATCTCTCTATATATATTTCTTCTTATTAATCAGCTTTGGGCATTTTGAATGGCCATTCAGATATTGCCACAATCTCATCCAGCCAGTCGTGCGGTTGTGATTAAATTTGAAATCCTTTCTCCTCTCTCCGGCAGTCAGCTGTCATTAGTGATCCGCTGTAACTCCCCTTCAACCCAATCTCCTCCGGTTTAATCCGAAGCCATGGTCCAGTCCAGCAGAGTCATTCATAATTATTTCTCCATCAACCCCTCTGATGCCGATGACATCACATAGGGGTCAAAATGCCAAAAGACTTAATTGCATAGAAATAAAAAAAAATATTCAACTGTCAAGTTAAAGTCTCTCCCGATTGAACTGTTTTCATATCCACCACTTGTTTCCAATCTTATTTCATTGTAGGGCTTTATGCAGCACATTGATTCCCTCTTACACTGACACACACATATTGACAATCAACACATCTGTATGCTTAGACTGCAACACTCACGTTGCACAGTAGATTCCTCTTGCTCCAACGTGTTTTACAGATCACTTTATAATGTTGAGGTAATTATAAAATTAAATATAAAACCATATCATACAAGTGGTAGATTAAGTTACCAGATATTCCATCACAGTGTATCATTCTATGTTATTGTTTCCATCTTTTCAATCCCCCCTCCCTTTCTGCTTCTGTTGTGCAGTGACTTTAGTTTTTTTACGGTCATTTTGTGCCATACAGACTTGCATAGTGAAGATAAGGCTTACAGTGTACCATTCTTAATGCTGTCTTTACTCAGTAGCCATCACATTGTGCAATCATTTATTTCATTGACATGAGTTGAAGCCAATTGTTGGACTGTAAGTTATACTACTGCAGGAAAAACAAATGCTCATCTTCCTGG
Organism: Paralichthys olivaceus; assembly: GCF_024713975.1. NCBI lineage: Eukaryota > Metazoa > Chordata > Actinopteri > Pleuronectiformes > Paralichthyidae > Paralichthys > Paralichthys olivaceus. The sequence continues at coordinate 167,083 of NC_091111.1, read as the reverse complement.
AACAATATGTCAACACTGTGCTCATATAAAATAAATAAGATTTCATCTTTATGACTAATTATATTGATCAGTAATATCCGTTGAAACAAAGTATCATTTAACCCAATAACTATCTGGATGGTTTCTAATTTTTGGAAATGTATAAAACCTGTGATTGTGTAATGTGGGCACATGCCAGTCTTGGTGCCAGAAAATGATGCAAACTAGCTTTGAACTATCAACAAGTACAGTCTTTGTAGCACCCACTAGTGAATGCCACCTCCTGTACAGAGAGGGGCAATCTTGCACATACTCTTCTCAAACACAGTGTGATAAGTGGGATATGAAAAAGAATAAATAACTGTCAAAGAGACAGACAGACAAATAACAACACACTGAGATACACTTTCTTGATGAATCTATGTACACATGATATTTTTTATGATTGAGCGTGCACTCACTTACATACCTGCAGATTGTGGTCATGGCCAGACAAGTACACAGTGACTCTGTATTTCTTCAGCAGGGGCCTCAGTCTGTTGACCAGACAGGATGTTGGTCCGTGATGGCCGATGGACCAGACAGGATAATGACCAGCCACCACAACATAGGCTGATCTGACACATGTCATACATACTGGCACTTCAGTTAAAAGGCAACAACAGAGCAAAATGTAACTGTATCACATTTTAGAGAACAACCACAGTTCTGTCTCATTTGCTTCTGTTTCTGTATGTTAATTGAGAGTGGCATGATGATGCAGAAATCGTTTGTATTTAGTGCCGTGCAAAAATATTATAATTAATAACATGCATAATACAATCATGCACATAGCAATGACTCCAAACATATAGCCTTATAAAGATTTATCAAGAACTATCTTCACAGATAAGAGAAACAAGTAGCTCTTCACATCATCGAGTTATTTTTTGACAGCATGACGTAACAGAGGAATGTTTTTTGAGCAATGTTGCAGACCATCAAACACATTTTAATATAAGGTAAAGACAATGTGAGTACATCATTGGATTTATTGAAAGGAAAGAGTTAATCTAAATCCCCCATTGAAAGGTAATCCACCCCAAAACCTAAATACTGTTCTATTTGCAATAACTTTAAGTCTTTTACATCCCTGTGGAGGAATGTTTGAACCATTGCCATTGCAGGACTTTTTAAAATCCAGCACATAGGTTTTTGAGCATGAACTGTACATTCATGCTGTACTCTAAAGTCTTGCCACAGCATCATAACCGGGTTCAAGTTGAGAGCTAACATTTGGTGTTTGTCCTGATGCCTATGTAATTACGTGCTCAGGACATTATGTGTTGCTCTACAAATTGTTTGGAGTGTCCAGGCAGTTGTTATTGGCAGTTTGCTACCGCATGGCGTAAGTTTGGTTGCTTTGCAGCTTGTTTTTTCGAATTTAACTGTTGCTTGTGGGTATCGTTGTGTTATTGTGAAGTTGTGGTCTCCCTGTTGTTAAAAAAAATCCACTGTGTGTGTGTGTATGTGTGTGCAGAGGTGATAAAAGCACACACATTCTTTACTCAAGTAGAGGTACAGATACTTGTATTAAAAATAACTTGAGCTGAAGTTTAACCACTGTTTCGGCTTCTTTAACCAAGTAAAAGTATAAAAGTACAGGTTCTGAAATGTACTTTGACTTCTTTAACTGAACTACTCTTACTTCAAATAAAGTAAAAAACAATTCACTTAAACGGAGGGTTAAAGCAAAGATTTTTGAGCATGAAAAACTGTCCACAAGAAAATGAGTACAATGTATTGAATAAAGTATTTTCTTAAAAGGTCCAGTGTATAAGACTTAGGAGAAAGTGATCTATTGGCAAGAAGTGAATATAAAATAATCCACCAGTGGGCAATCGTCAAAATTGTACAGATTGAACAGAATGGGCCCTGCTAGATTTAAATACTTTATATTTACATCAGGAGCGCGTCCAAACTGGACAAACTAAAGCTTTTGAGTTTTTATGTCAGCTGAAGTTCACCACAGGTTCTACTTCCCACCTCTGAGAGTGTTTATGTACATATGATATTCATTAGCGATATTCACTGCCACTAGATGTCGCACTAGCAGCAGTATCTCAAACCATAGCAAATGTGGAGGTAATCCTGTAATTCTCCATTTACTTTATTTAAATCTCAATAGGTATATGTTTATATCAGTGATGTAAGTGTGGATATTTCAGTGGATAAGATGCATGGTGCTAAAAAGGGAACCTTTTTATTAAGAGCACCTGCTAAAATGCAAAAATTAGACTTTTTTTCTTTTAATTTTTCTTTGCCCAAACAACACCTAGCATAATATAAGGAGATTCACTTGGGGGTTGGGGGTTTACAGATAGCAAGTGGCTGATCCCTTATTCAGTAGAACATGTACTTGTACAATGTAACTTGTACAATGCTCAATTATATAGATATCCATTTCAGATTTCTGCAACATACTTTGTAATTTTATCCATAATTAATTATGAAAATAAATCCAGTTTATGATTTGTGATATATGACAATTTGATTCTGACTGATCATAATTCAAAATCAGCTTTAATTTGCCTCAATTCAAGATACTTTAAATTAAGTTTAAAGTGAGAATGTCATCGTAGAAATCCTGAACTTGAATTGTGACTAATGAAGCATTGTGTTAGTTCATGCAGAACACAGAGTCATGTGCTCAGCTACCGATAGGTTCATGGGTGCTCGTCAGTCACCCACCAATCACAGCCCATTCTCTCACCAAAGCGGTCTCTTTAAATACGACCTCATCCTCCCGCAAATTAGCTGAAGTAGCAGAGTAACATTCAATTTCTCATATTCTAATACTAGAGCATATTCATGTTATGGTTGTAATGTTTACTGTCAGTTGCAGCACTTAGAGAACAGTTCAAAAAGTTATTCTAACACCAGCAGCAGTAAGAGCATGTGTAGTTACCCTAACCAGACATTTGAACCCAAAAGGCCCCAAATTTGACCTGCAACACCCAGAGCTTTTTTTTTTTTTTTCAATTATCTTTTTTATTGATTCCACATATCAATATTCCATCAATATTTTACATAATGTGTATAATTTTACAACAGTATAAAACATTCCTATACTTCCACCGCAGAGCAGAGACATAATTGGACATGAATTCTCAAGTAAAGTTACAGTAGAGTAAATGTGAAGTAAAATGAACCGCTTTTTCACTCTTGTCCTTATTTTCACACCTCTCCTGCATTGTTCCTTGTCTCCTGATTGGGGTAAACAACTCTTTTCCCAAATATAAAACTTCAAATGAAAGTGGAATTTGCACTTTCAGAATTGTTTCCATACTCTTCTTTAACTCTTGCCAAAAAGGTATAATACAAGGGCATCCCCAAAAGATATGAAAATGGTTGGCCTTATTTTCCCCACACAGTCTCCAACGTCGTGTGTCTTGAGATTTCTGTTGTGTTGGTGTAATAAAGTATCTTACAATGTTCTTCCAACCATATTCTCTCCATGAGAGGGAGCATGTTGTTTTCCACTGTCCTTCATTTACCTTGTTCCATTCCTCCTCTGATAATTGCCACCCAGCCTCTTTTCCCCACTTTTCTTTTATATATGTCATATTGTTACCCTTTAATCTTTCCACTTCTTTATATAGTTTTATGATTAGTTTCTTTCCCTGGTCTGAATCATATGCTGAGATAAAGAACTTAATGATTCCTGACTCAGGCTCATCTGAATTAAACTTTTTTATAGTTTTCTCCATATAATACCGCATCTGTAGATATCTGTATAAATCTTGATTGTTTAATCCATACTGATTTTTTAGATCCTGAAAACTTTTGATGGTCTTCTTTTTAAAAAGTTCCCAAAATATTTTTGGTCCCGCGTCCCATCTACTGAATCTACTATCTGCTGTGTTTGGTGTGAAGTCTGAATCATATGCGATTCATCTCAATACCTTACTCTGTTCAATCACTTTATTCTTTGATATAATCTCAAGAAATTCCCTCAAGCAGTCCAAGTTACCAGATATAATGAAATTCCCTACTGACAGTCCTAACATATCACATTCACAGTGATGTTACTCTGACCTTTAACTTCAAAGGGAATACAATCCTTCATCTTTGAATTGAAGTTAATATTTTTACCAAGTTTGACGACATTCCCATGAGCTGATCTTTAGATATCAATTTAAGGAAAAATATTTACATACTTTGTGAGAACACTGTGACATTTGGCTACCAAAATGAAACCCAAATTCATGTGAATGTGAAAGGCATTTGGGATATATCACATTTATTAGGCAAGTAGTGTGCTTTGTGAGGTCCTAGTGACCTTGCCATTTGATCTTTGACAACTGAATTCTATTCAAGTCATCATTGAGTCCAAATGAATGTTTGTGCCACATGTGATAATATCCTGGACAATCCTGATAAATTGTATTCAAAACAATGCAAAGTCATGTGAGCTTGACCTTTTGACCTTTGACTAACATAACGTAGTTGTTCATGAGATATCGCATTCATATGAATGGGCAAAACAGATGGATGGACAACCTGAAAACATAATGCCTCTGGCCATACTGAATGTGAAAATGGTAAAGAAATAAATATAGCAATACATGATAAATAATTTGTTCCATGTTCTTTTATTTTACATGGATGATTTCTTGACAAAACAAGCCAACTCTATAAATGTGAACTGAGTGTCAGAAATTAACATGACATTCATAGCATCTGCAAACAATTTTTCCCAACAAATTTCTGTAACTTTCTGAGAATCTACATCACAGTATATTGTAAAATATCATGTGTTTCAATACTCACCTTATTGATGGAACCTCAGTGATGTCTACTGTCCCTGGCTCAGACACTCTCTCAAACATCTACAGTACATGTCAAGACAGGTAATGGTAGCATTAAAATAACATTAGATATCTACAATTCAGTTGAACTATTATAGTTTGGTATATATTACCCTTCTGTAGTTTCACTCAGTGGAGGAGACGTCCTGTCCTTTTGTTTACATGTTCTGTGGATGACCCCCCCCCCCCCCCCCTGCGAGATCCCAGTTGTTTGATCCCAATCAGAGATACAACGAGATACCATAAAGTTGTGGTTTCTGGAGGCCATAAAACTCAAGTCTCTTAAACCACCATCGTAAACCTTAAAGTTGCCCTTTTAGATTAACAATTTGGTCAACCATTTGGTCAGTCCTCCACATACAGTACATGTCTGCTCATGCAATTATACATACACAAATGCAAAATTTCCATTACAGTGCTAAAAGTGTTATAGCTGAGCAGGGATCAGTGAGGATGAGGTCGTATTTAAACGGACCGCTTTGGTGAGAGAATGGGCTGTGATTGGTGAGTGACTGACGAGCACCCATAAACCTATCAGTAGCTGAGCACATGACTCCGTGTCCTGCATGAACTAACACAATGCTTCATTAGTCACTATTCAAGTTCAGGATTTCCACAATGACATTCTCACTTTAAACTTAATTTAGGTATCTCAAATTGAGGCAAATTAAAGCTGACCTTGAAATATGATCAGTCACAATCAAATTGTCATATATCACAAATCATAAACTGGATTTATTTACATAATTAATTATGGATAAAATTACAAAGTATGTTGCAGAAATCTGGAATGGATATCTATATCATTGAGCATTGTACAAGATGACAAGTAAATTATTTTTAAACAAACAGCATGGAACATGGACATGTTACTACATGTTCTACTGAATAAGGGATCAGCCACTTGCTATCTGTAATGCAAACAGTCATCATCAGGGACATAGTCATCAGAGAGATCATAGTTAATAATCATCCCAAGGTACTTGTTCCGTAGTTCTTTACAAAGTCTACCACCTGCCCCTTGATGAAGAGAAGAGGAGGAGAAGGGGGGTTTAGGAAGTGGGGGGTCATAAAAAAAATAATATATATATATATATATGTACAAAAGTGAGGGGGATTAAAAACCAGATACGGGGTGAGGTCAGAGAGCGCACTTAGCTGCAGGAGAACTCAGTATGTAAACATCCAAAGAATAACAACAGGTGTGATTGTATGGCTCCTCTCTCTCACAGACAGAGGCCCAAATGATGCAGAAAAATAAAAAACTAAATGGGTAAAACAGGAACAAGGGTCCAAGTTGACTTTCTATGGCTTTGACTGTCTCAGATTTGGTCAAGCTTGTCAGGGTGTGTTATCACAGATCAAAAATGTTATGACTTTTTATTTTAAGGCTGGAGGTTCCCTATCTATCTATCTATCTATCTATCTATCACAAACTGAACTAAATTCTCAAACACTTCCTGTGTGCTCAAAAGTCCTGTTCGTTTAATAGAGTCTAGAGCTCTAACTACTACCACAAACTAAATCCTCCAGGCTGCTCGTTTACCAGCCAGCTCACAGTATGTAATGTGTAAATCAGACAGTGTTAGAGTTTAAAAAAAAAAAAAAAATTTACACTATGTAGCTAGGCTTGCAGTTCCAGTCTTTATGGTATCAAAGCTTATCATATCCTAGACCTGACACTGTTTGATGCACAGAGCTACAGTATCTTCTCATGTGAGTGACGTTGCTGCAAACTAGTACTTTTCCAAAGCTGTCCGTGATAATGTGGGGTGCAGTGTCATACTGTGCACTTCGAGTATTCTCAAAATAAATCCACTCAATTTACCAAAAATCTGATGAGCCATCAAATGCACTCATCAAACAGAATCAGAACAAGAGATTGATGTATACACAATGTATTTGTATCAGACAAACTGAAAGGACATTTTGTTACTTTCTAAATATTAAACTGTAAAACATTACACAGCCTTTTATCACTATACTTTGCTCTTAATTTCATATTGTTTCAAATAATTGTACATTTTATTTTCAGATATGTTGAACTGTTTTCTATTATTATTATTAACAACATTTTTTTTTTGTGCTAATTAAACTCATGGATCTTGTGAAAGATCATGCTGATTACAGATAACCCCCTTCTGATGTATGTAGCAAAGGGCCAGGAGTGATTAGGCAGCCAACTAGTGTGGGAAAAGCGGTGACTCACAGGTTATGCAACTGAAAATCACCTGAAGTAGTGGTTTGAATATGATTATATATGTTATCTAAATGAATGGGACCTTTAGTCTGAGTTATTCTTTGACCCTAAATAATAATAAACCAAGGGTATGGAAGTGCCTAATCAATGATTAACTTATTTTAATTTTACTTTTACTTTAAAATTGATCCTTGAACACAACTTTTGTTCCAGGTGAAGACTCAGGTACAGTTTAAGCTAATTAATTGATTTTTATAAGGACATAGATTTTTGTCTGTGAGCACTGGATGTGTGCTAATTGTTATCTTGGGTTTCAATGAAACCTTATTAAACAATTGGACAAATGAAGTCTTATATTTATGTAACCCAGATCTCCTAGGCCTGAGTTCGTAAACACAAAAAAAAATGAATATGATCTCAGAAGAATATTTGAAACGAATCTTATCTTTTGTTTAAATTCCTCTAATTAATATTAAAGACCACCACAACTGTATTTTAAAAGTCAAAACCTTCACAGGTGTTTATTTACAATAGGAAATAAATGAAAAGGCTGTGAATTCCTCTCAGGAAGTAAAATATTTACAAAACAAAATAAATGCACAAAATAAAATACAGGGTCTCTTTAAATTGTTTAAACTGTTCCTTTGACTTCTCAATTTACCCTTTAATTCACTGGTTAAATAAAATCTTTACCTTTCACAGGTCTCTGAATAAAAACAAACACAATTCCTATCAACTGTAAATTAACTCACAAACATCACATGTGGGCCCACTTCAGAAATGATCAACTTGAAACTTAGTTGCAGGCCTGTAGTGATGCTCGGGTGCGGTGAGGCCTGAAAACTGAGTGGCCACTTCACTCAATCAAGAGCATAAAATAAAAGCATGTGCATTGTCATATCAGTTCGATACTCACAGGTCCAAAACGAGGAGCAATGGGGCAACGACAGTCACAGAAAGGGGTGATGGCAGTCACAATCCGAACACAGGCAGCACACACAGTGGCGAAAATCCAGGGAAGAATAAAACAGCAGGGTCCATCCACCAGCAACCATCTCAGTTTCTCTCTCTCTTCACAGACGTCCGTCTCCTTTAATTACATGAACTCTATTGAGCCATAATATCATCACGCTAAATCGTACTGACTTAACGTTAGCCCGTTTTAGCATTGAAAACAACAGTGCTAAAGCTAAGATATACAGACACATTTCAACCTTTAGAATTGGCTCTCCTACAACTGAAGTACTGTGGTTTCATTTCTGTCCGGGTGTATTTGTCAACCTAAATGAGCTGAAACCAACACCAAGGTTACTGGCAGCACTGCTTGCACACAGCAACACAGCCATTCACCCAATCAAGTTTACCTGGGTTTTAGTCAAGGTATATATGCTTCAGTGGGATACAGCTGACAGGCCTAATGGTCAATTTCTTTTGAATTGACCAATTGACCTTAGGAACAAATCATTTAACCAGTACTTCACATACTGCGAAGTAACACTATGAACTTAAAAACATTAGATGCACAAGTTACCATGTAAAATAAACACTATATAAAAAGAAAACAATGGTAGCCTTGTCATAGCACCACATTACACCGCTTACACATATATAAAGTTTTACCTTAAACAGACCATTAGTTTTAGCCATTAATTTTCAACAATATTTTAAGGTATTAAACAGTATAGTAGATTACATACAAATCATTAAAAAAAACAGTAATACAAAATCTGTCTGCAGGCAGAGCATTAATCATTAATCATTAAGGAATGATAAAGGAATGACAAAAGAAATGTAAATATTTTCTTTCCAGTCACTGTGACCTTTGGCCACTGAAATCTAACATATTCATCTTTGAATCAAAGTGGATCAAATAAATTAACTCTTGAGTCCAACTAAATGTGAAATGATTCCCTCAAGGTGTTCCGGAGATACTGTGTCATGTTCACAAAATAATTTGCTTGTGAGGCTACAGTGACATTGACCGTTGACCACCAAAATCTAATCAGGTCACACTTAAGTCCAAGTGAATGATCTGTGCCAAATTTGTAGAAATTCTCTCAAGACGTTCTCGACATATATGACAAGAATGGGAAAAAAATACCTAAAACATATTGACATTGGCTGTCAGGACAGGAAAATAGAAATCTGAAGCTGTGAGATGGTCATTATTTATGAATCATCAAATGGCATTAAAATGACATTAATTATCCCTTCTATGTAGTCTTATGTTTTGCTTTATATGTGGGTTTTAAGATGGGAGATGTTTGTACATAAATTTGCAGAGATAATAGTGTAACTTAAAAGATTACATGAGCTAGTCCATTCATGTGATAGATAACAAACTCTACAGAAACTCAGTCAATTCCCTTGAGTTTCAGTTCGTCTTCAACTCGGCTGAGGTAATCAGGATCTGGGTATCCATAGCTGCAAAGACAATGACAGAAAATAAATGACTTTATATGGACAGTTTCCTATCAATGAAAATCTGTACGCATGATTGGTGGTCATTAGCCCTGTAGCATGCTGCCAGCAAAAACACAAGACTTGTGTACAGATGATTACATTTAGGTCACATGAATAAGTTTCTCTTTTCACAAATACACAGATTATATACATTTTATTATATACATATTTTATATGTGATTTGCGGCTGTGGCTGCAGGGGTAGAGAGGTGGACCTCTAACCAGTAGGTCGGTGGTTCTATCTGCATGCCATACTGTCCTTGGGCAAGATACTGAACCCAGAATTACACACTCATAGAAAAAGTGCTGCCCCTAGATGCAGTGTATGAATGTGTGAATGGGTGAATGGCAATAAATTGTACTGTAAAGCTCTCTGAATGGTCATCAAGACTAGAAAAGCTCTATATAAATACAGACCAATTACCATTTCTGTCACAGCCCTCTTACTTAGGCTCCGGCCATAATGAACTGATTACAGGGAAGGCCGTTTTGTTCTTGTGAATGTGTCTGAGCAGAGAATCTCCTGCTACGTTGTTTATATGTGGAAAACAAACTGGGGAATGTCTTTGCACATTCTAAGTGACAGTCTTGTGAAAACACCTCCTACTTTTCTCCATCTCTGTTGGTCGTTCGTAGTATTATAAGCAACCAAGTGCGGAGTAGACAATCTACTTCCTGTTCACACTGGCCTGGTGTCATGATAAACGTTTTTGTACCAGTCAGATACAGGCTACTTAACTGTTGTTAAATGTTTAAGATAAAAGTACTTGTTTGACCTATTATTCTATCATTTTATTAATCTACATTATGTCATTAGACCATTTATACTGAAGTAGCTGAGTAAGCAGCAAGTGAAGCTACAGTAAAATACATTATAAACTGTTTTATAAACAGAAATGTTAGATATATTGTGGGAGCTTGTTTCTCTTTGATTTGTGGTGAGTTACTGGATCATTTAAGCTTCTGAGAACTTCAGATGGAAAAAAAAAAAAAAAAAAAGCTTTAAACGACGAGAATTATTTTTCAGAAACAAAAAATGTTCAAAACCACTCGTAAAGTCTTTAACAACGTGTTTAACAGCTTGTTATATTGTTTGAAATCTTCATTTTAAAGTAAGCTGTCAAATAAATGCAATGCAGTATAACATACAATATTTCTCTCTGAAATGAACAAGAGTACAATTTTGAAGTAGTGTTAAGTGCTTTTATGTTGTGAAATAAAAAAGAAATATTGACAATGCACGTGCTTTTATTTTATGCTCTTGATTGAGTGAAGTGGCCACTCAGTTTTCAGGCCTCACCGCACCCGAGCATCACTACAGGCCTGCAACTAAGTTTCAAGTTGATCATTTCTGAAGTGGGCCCACATGTGATGTTTGTGAGTTAATTTACAGTTGATAGGAATTGTGTTTGTTTTTATTCAGAGACCTGTGAAAGGTAAAGATTTTATTTAACCAGTGAATTAAAGGGTAAATTGAGAAGTCAAAGGAACAGTTTAAACAATTTAAAGAGACCCTGTATTTTATTTTGTGCATTTATTTTGTTTTGTAAATATTTTACTTCCTGAGAAGAATTCACAGCCTTTTCATTTATTTCCTATTGTAAATAAACACCTGTGAAGGTTTTGACTTTTAAAATACAGTTGTGGTGGTCTTTAATATTAATTAGAGGAATTTAAACAAAAGATAAGATTCGTTTCAAATATTCTTCTGAGATCATATTCATTTTTTTTTGTGTTTACGAACTCAGGCCTAGGAGATCTGGGTTACATAAATATAAGACTTCATTTGTCCAATTGTTTAATAAGGTTTCATTGAAACCCAAGATAACAATTAGCACACATCCAGTGCTCACAGACAAAAATCTATGTCCTTATAAAAATCAATTAATTAGCTTAAACTGTACCTGAGTCTTCACCTGGAACAAAAGTTGTGTTCAAGGATCAATTTTAAAGTAAAAGTAAAATTAAAATAAGTTAATCATTGATTAGGCACTTCCATGCCCTTGGTTTATTATTATTTAGGGTCAAAGAATAACTCAGACTAAAGGTCCCATTCATTTAGATAACATATATAATCATATTCAAACCACTACTTCAGGTGATTTTCAGTTGCATAACCTGTGAGTCACCGCTTTTCCCACACTAGTTGGCTGCCTAATCACTCCTGGCCCTTTGCTACATACATCAGAAGGGGGTTATCTGTAATCAGCATGATCTTTCACAAGATCCATGAGTTTAATTAGCACAAAAAAAAAATGTTGTTAATAATAATAATAGAAAACAGTTCAACATATCTGAAAATAAAATGTACAATTATTTGAAACAATATGAAATTAAGAGCAAAGTATAGTGATAAAAGGCTGTGTAATGTTTTACAGTTTAATATTTAGAAAGTAACAAAATGTCCTTTCAGTTTGTCTGATACAAATACATTGTGTATACATCAATCTCTTGTTCTGATTCTGTTTGATGAGTGCATTTGATGGCTCATCAGATTTTTGGTAAATTGAGTGGATTTATTTTGAGAATACTCGAAGTGCACAGTATGACACTGCACCCCACATTATCACGGACAGCTTTGGAAAAGTACTAGTTTGCAGCAACGTCACTCACATGAGAAGATACTGTAGCTCTGTGCATCAAACAGTGTCAGGTCTAGGATATGATAAGCTTTGATACCATAAAGACTGGAACTGCAAGCCTAGCTACATAGTGTAAATATTCTAACACTGTCTGATTTACACATTACATACTCTGAGCTGGCTGGTAAACGAGCAGCCTGGAGGATTTAGTTTGTGGTAGTAGTTAGAGCTCTAGACTCTATTAAACGAACAGGACTTTTGAGCACACAGGAAGTGTTTGAGAATTTAGTTCAGTTTGTGATAGATAGATAGATAGATAGATAGATAGGGAACCTCCAGCCTTAAAATAAAAAGTCATAACATTTTTGATCTGTGATAACACACCCTGACAAGCTTGACCAAATCTGAGACAGTCAAAGCCATAGAAAGTCAACTTGGACCCTTGTTCCTGTTTTACCCATTTAGTTTTTTATTTTTCTGCATCATTTGGGCCTCTGTCTGTGAGAGAGAGGAGCCATACAATCACACCTGTTGTTATTCTTTGGATGTTTACATACTGAGTTCTCCTGCAGCTAAGTGCGCTCTCTGACCTCACCCCGTATCTGGTTTTTAATCCCCCTCACTTTTGTATATATATATATATATATATATTTTTATGACCCCCCACTTCCTAAACCCCCCTTCTCCTCCTCTTCTCTTCCCCCCTCTTCCCCCCCCCCCCCCCCCTCTTCTCGTGACCTCACTAGGTAAAAGTTCAAAGTCGTAAAACTGTCACTTTTTGACGAAAGGTGTTAAGTATATCTCTCTCTGAGGAGGTAGAGCATTCAGCTACCAGGCAGACAACTTCTGTGCATTTACAGTTAAACTTAAAATCTGATGAGCCATCAAATGCACTCATCAAACAGAATCAGAACAAGAGATTGATGTATACACAATGTATTTGTATCAGACAATGTAAACATCCTGTAGCCAGGCTGACAGAAAGTCACACCTCCACTGACCCATCTATTCCTCTAGATCTGAGAAGCAATGACTTCATGAGCTTCTTCGCTAATAAAATTACAACCATCAGGGATAAAATCAACGACCTCCTCCCAGTGAATAACACGGATTCATTGTCTGGTCCTGAAACCATAGCACCAGATTTATGTCTAAACAAATTTTACTCTATTGATCTTCCTGAACTGACCTCGTTAGTTTCATCATCCAAACCAACTACTTGTCAGCTGGACTCTGTTCCAACTAGACTTTTTAAAGAAGTCCTCCCCCTAATTGACAGTTCCATATTAAATCAGATTAACATGTCTTTGCTAACCGGCTACGTACCACAGGCTTTTAAGGTAGCCGTTATTAAACCTCTGCTTAAAAAGCCTACGCTTGATCCAGAGGTTTTAGCTAATTATAGACCCATATCCAACCTGCCCTTCATTTCCAAAATCCTAGAAAAAGCCGTTGCTAACCAGCTGTGTGGTTACTTAGATAGTAACGGTTTATTGGAAAAATTTCAGTCAGGATTTAGAACCTATCACAGCACAGAAACAGCACTATTGAAAGTCACTAATGACCTTCTTATGGCATCAGATGATGGACTTGTCTCTGTCCTCGTCTTGTTGGACCTTAGTGCAGCCTTCGACACAATAGATCATAAGATTCTGCTACAGAGATTAGAACAACATATAGGAATTAAAGGAACAGCACTACACTGGTTTAAATCATATTTATCAGATAGATTCCAATTTGTTAATGTTAACAATGACTCCTCCATGCACATGCAAGTTAATCATGGAGTTCCACAAGGTTCTGTCCTTGGACCAATACTCTTCACCCTATATATGCTCCCCTTAGGCAACATTATCAGACAGCACCACATACAATTCCACTGCTATGCAGACGACACCCAATTGTATATTTCCTTGAAGCATGATGAATCTAATCGCCTAGTTCAACTTCAGGAATGTCTCGAAGATATCAAGGCGTGGATGACCCAAAATTTTCTACTTTTAAACTCAGACAAAACTGAGGTTGTTGTAATTGGCCCTAAACATCTCAGAGAAACACTGTCTGACCAGATAGTCACTTTGGATGGTGTCAGTCTGGCTTCCAGCTCCACTGTGAGGAACCTTGGAGTGTTGTTCGACCAAGACATGTCATTTGACCCCCATATTAAACTAGTGTCTAGGACGGCTTTCTTCCATCTGCGCAATATTAACAAAATTAGAAACATCCTGTCTAAGCAGGATGCTGAAAAACTAGTCCACGCGTTTGTAACCTCTAGATTAGATTACTGCAACTCTCTATTAGCAGGATGCTCCATGAAGACTGTTAAAAGTCTCCAGTTGGTCCAAAATGCTGCAGCACGAGTGCTGACAGGAACTAGAAGGAGAGATCATATCACTCCTGTCTTAGCTTCCTTACATTGGCTCCCGGTAAAATTTAGAATAGAATTTAAGATCCTGCTCCTCACTTTTAAAGCCCTCAACAATCACGCCCCCTCATATATCAAAGAGCTGATAACACCTTATTATCCAAGTAGATCACTTCGTTCCCAAAACACAGGCTCTCTAGTGGTTCCAAGAGTCTGTAAGAGTAGAGCAGGAGGTAGAACATTTAGCTATCAGGCTCCTCTCCTGTGGAACCAGCTCCCACTCTGGGTTCGGGAGGCAGACACTGTCTCAGCATTTAAAGTAAAACTAAAAACGTTCCTTTTTGACAAAGCCTATAGTTAGGGATGGATCAGGTGAGTCCTGAACCATCCCTTAGTTGTGCTGCTATAGGTTTAGACTGCTGGGGGAACGCCCATCATGCACTGAGCACTTCTTCACTTCCCTCTGTCTCTCTGTCTCTCTGCCCCCCCACACTCATTTATTTATTTATTTATTAGTTTTAACATGTCATCATGTCAAAGTGTCACTTTGTCCTCCCATAGTCCCTCTGGCTCTTCTCTCTATCTCGTTTCAGATAACTCCGGCACCGGGACTACAGGACCACAACGACCACCATCACCATTGTCTGCATTTATTACAAGAACTCAGCAATTTATTAATATATCTAGTCATGTTGTAGATCTATACATTGTTATTGTTATGGTTAGCCTTGATTTTGATGGTGCCAAATTGTTACCGGTCTCTCTCTCTCCACCTCATCTCTCTTCTCTCCCCCGCTTTCCACCCATCTCTCCTTTCCTCCCCCCTTACTTTTCTTTCCTCACCCCAACCGGTCGAGGCAGATGACCGCCCACATTGAGCCTGGTTCTGCCAGAGGTTTCTCCCTGTTAATGAGGGAGTTTTTCCTCTCCACAGTCGCCTGTGCTTGCTCATTGTGGGAACTGTTGGGTTTCTCTATGTTAATATTGTTTTAAGGTCTTGACCTTTAAATGTAAAGTGCCTTGAGATAATGTAAATTATGAATTGGCGCTATATAAATAAAATTGAATTGAACTTAAAACATTCCTTTTTGATAAAGCCTGGCTGGATCAGGTGAGTCCTGAACCATCCCTTAAGCTGCTATAGGTCTCTATAGCATAGAAACTCCCATCATCCACAGAGCACTTCTCTCTGTCTCTCTGCCCCCCCCCCCATCCCTGTAAGTGAGGGAGTTTTACTCTTCACAGTCACCAAAGTCTGCTCATTGTGGGAACTGTTAGGTTTCTTTATATTAAACAAGATTTGAAGGTCTTGACCTTCTATGTAAAGTTCCTTGAGATAATGTATATTATGATTTGGCGCTATACAAATAAACACTCTCGGACATGGAATATCGTGAATCGTCTCCATAAAAGTGACACTAAAAACTCAAAGTACTCTTCAAATAAAGTTTCTCCAAACGTGTTTGTTATTTTATGTAGTTAGTAACACGATATTCCATGTCCAAGAGTCCATTTCCCCGGATAAGATGGGTTTTATTCGTTATTTACCACTATAAACACACTCTGACCTCTTCGAGCTTTTATTTTGGGACTTCCTGTTACCGGCATTTGAATTTGCATATTAGTTAAATATTTAGTTTCACCCAAAACATTTAGATTTAACATTTAGATTTAACATTTAGATTTAACATTTAGATTTAACATTTAGATTTAGATTCAGATTTAACATTTAGATTTAACATTTAGATTTAACATTTAGATTTAGATTTATCATTTAGATTTAGATTCAGATTTAACATTTAGTTTTAGATTTAACATTTAGTTTTAGATTTAACATTGAGATTTAACATTTAGATTTAGATTTATTATTTAGATTGCACATTTAGATTTAGATTTAAATTTAACATTTAGATTTAGATTCAACATTTAAGTGTAACTTTTAACATTTGGATTTAAATATTTAAAATATCTCTAAGTTGACAAATATTGTTGTAAATGTGCAAAAAATTGACTCTCAAAAATTCACACAAGTTTTTTAAACATGGTTTGAAGCTAAATGTGACAAAATGTTGCTGTTATTTTCAGCGTGAGCTGCTTAACAAACTGCACCCCGTAAAAGAAGAGTTGAAGTAGCGTACAAAATTGCCGTGGTATTAATGATAAACTAATCGCATGAGGGATCGTCTCAGTTGTTAATTTGGAAAAAGGGAAACTGTAATAAAGTTATTGCATTACCTGAAAGGGACCTGTCTGCCCCTGCTGCCTTCTAGCCGTATAACGTTATTAAAAATTAAAAACAAGAAAGATCTTACCTTTGCACCTTTCCTGCCACACATGGAAAGACAACGCCTCCACGACACACACAAATGAAACTTATCTCTCTCTCACGTGTCTGTGTGTGTGTGTGTGTGCGTCGGGTCAGATCAAGGTGGTCAGCGGGGCCTTTCATGTGACTCCTGCATTTAGAGACGCGGTCTTTCCCTGCGTGGAGTTGGAGAGAGCGAGCGACCTTCGGTGACCACGGACAATGATATTCCGGCTGAAATCTTGATACGGACACACAGGGGATGCAGAGGACGCAAAAAACTACGGAGGAAAAGGGAGGCTGTGAAACAACAAAGACTTATCAAGAAGAGCTATAAGCCGAGTCTTCCCTCCATTGTCATGGGAAACGTGAGATCGCTGGGGAATAAGATGGACGAGCTGACTGCACTGGTCCAAAGTCAGAAGGAGTATCGTGAGTGTAGTTTAATATGCTTTACGGAGACATGGCTGCACCAGGATGTTCCCGACGAAAACACCACCATCAAGGGCTTCCATACTGTGCGCGTGGACAGAGACAGCATTCAGAGCGGTAAGTGCAAAGGAGGGGGTCTTTGCAGGCGACTGAAAGACCGCGTCTCTAAATGCAGGTGTCACATGAAAGGTCCCGCTGATCACCTTGATCTGACCCGAAACACACAGACACGTGAGAGAGAGAGAGAGAGAGATAAGTTTCATTTCTGATGAAAGTGTGTGTCGTGGAGGCGTGGTCTTCCCCTTTGTAGGAGAGGTGTATAGGCTGGTAAGATCTTTTTTGTTTTTTAATTTTTAATAACGTTATATGGATTACATTATAGCGTAACGAGTTGATATGATGCGGAGCTCCCGTGTGTTGTTTTCCAATTGCTGGTGGAAGTGAAGAGGGTTAACCCCGCAGTAAGCAACATCACCTTCGGCCCTGGATGGAACACACCTCTGGCTACGACCGGTGAGCTGAAGCAGGAACGATTAACAAGAGGAAAGTGACTGAAGGAAAGTGTGAAAGACATTCACAGATTCAGACTTTTCGGATCAATAGCAGACTTGCAAGGGGATTCGTATCAAGTTACATTGTGAAAC
The DNA here is from genome assembly GCF_024713975.1 of Paralichthys olivaceus. Taxonomy (NCBI): domain Eukaryota; kingdom Metazoa; phylum Chordata; class Actinopteri; order Pleuronectiformes; family Paralichthyidae; genus Paralichthys; species Paralichthys olivaceus. Next base: position 149,263 of record NC_091111.1, on the reverse strand, counting down.
CTTTCAGGTAATGCAATAACTTTATTACAGTTTCCCTTTTTCCAAATGAACAACTGAGACGATCCCTCATGTGATTAGTTTATCATTAATACCACGGTCATTTTATACTCCACTTCAACTCTTCTTTACCCATCTTTCACACTTTACTGCAGTAATTTCCTCCTGTCCTCAACCAGAAATATGTCACGCTATAATGTGATCCGTATAATGTTATTAAAAATGTATAAAACACCCAACACTTGAGAACAAACACAGTTAAGATCTGTTGTTATATAGATAGTATGCTTGAATGTTGTTATATAGTATTGTTTGCAGATGCTATGAATGTGTTGTTAATTTTATGACACTCAGCCCACAGTTATAGGTTGGTGTGTGCATAATATGAAATGGAAAATATTTTCATGAAAGAAAAAAAAACATTCTTTTTGTACAGTTTACTGAATATATTGTGATACTACTGCTCAATTAATTATTGTTATTATTATCCCATCACCTATTCAATTCAATTCAATTTTATTTGTATAGTGCCAAATCATAATATACATTATCTCAAGACCTTCAAATTTTGTTTGATATAAAGAAACATAACAGTTCCCACAATGAGCAGACTTTGGTGACTGTGAAGAGTAAAAACTCCCTCACTTACAGGGAGAAACCTCTAGCAGAACCAGGCTCAATGTGGACGATCATCTGCCTGGATCATCTGGTATCAGCTCTTACTAGTTAAAATGTAAACAATAACAGTGTAAAGAAGTTATTGATTATCAATGATAGCAGCAACAATTAATATAATAATCAATTAAGTATTGTTGTTAACAATAATAATAATAATAATAATAATAGTTGTTCTCCTTCAGTTCTGGAGTCAGAGGTATCTGCAATGAGAGAGAGAAAGAGAGAGAGGGACTATGGGAGAAAAGAGACACGTCAATAACATAGTTTTTGACATTTACTCAAAAAAATAAATGAGTGTTGGGTGGGGGGAGGCAGAGAGACAGAGAGAAGTGGAGAAGTGCTCTGTGGATGATGGGAGTTTCCCCTGCAGTCTAGACCTATAGCAGCTTAAGGGATGGTTCAGGACTCACCTGATCCAGCAAGGCTTTATCAAAAAGGAATGTTTTAAGTTTAACCATAAATGCACAGAAGTTGTCTGCCTGGTAGCTGAATGCTCTACCTCCTGTTCTACTCTTACAGACTCTTGGAACCACAAGAGAGCCTGTGTTTTGGGAATGAAAACACCTACTGTAGATGCTTGAGAGAGAGTCTGAGCCAGGGACAGTAAATATGGTTGAGGTTCCATCAATAAGGTGAGTAATAAAAAATGTGATACCTTACAATATACTGTGATGTTAACTTTGTTCTGAGAAGGTTTTTGAAATCTGTGGGGATTTATGTAGATAACATTTATTTGACAACTTGTACCATTTCTATTTGGGGGGGCAATTTCACGGCTATGCTCAGTATTAAATTCTAAATCCACATTAAAAAATGGAGGAGTAAAAAAAATATGAAAAGATGAGGAGGGAGGTTGATTTTCATGTGATTTTTATTGTGTTGTAGACTGGTTTGTTTTAAATGTCCCCCAGGCAAAATGGAACATGCGTAACTTGTAGTGACTACAGTATCAGTATAGTGCCTGGAAAAGATAATTTTGGATACATGCCTCGAGCTGCAACTGACAACTGACACAGAAAGTAATGCATGTAAGACACATTGTCATCATCCACAGGGTCTCCTCCTGTGTCCTTTCACCTCCCCTCTATAATGTGTATACTGATGACTGCCGCAGCTGGCATGACAACAGATTACTTTTCAAATTTGCTGATGACTCTGTGACAGTCAGTCTCCTCCATGCAGATGAGAACAACCATGGTCCCATTGTGGATTGTGAATCTGTATTGGTGTGACTGCATTTTTACTACTAAATGTGACAAAAACCAAGGACATAAGTTTTAGGCATCAGTCCTCAAACTCTTAGAATACTATCATCAAGGGACATGTGGTAGACTTTGTAGAGAACTACAAGTACCTTGGGATGATTATTAACTATGATCTCTCTGATGTTCCTGATGATGGCTGTTTGTATTACAGATAGCAAGTGGCTGATCCCTTATTCAGTAGAACATGTACTTGTACAATGTAACTTGTACAATGCTCAATGATATAGATATCCATTTCAAATTTCTGCAACATACTTTGTAATTGTATCCATAATTAATTATGAAAATAAATCCAGTTTATGATTTGTGATATATGACAATTTGATTCTGACTGATTATAATTCAAGGTCAGCTTTAATTTGCCTCAATTCAAGATACTTTAAATTAAGTTTAAAGTGAGAATGTCATCGTAGAAATCCTGAACTTGAATTGTGACTAATGAAGCATTGTGTTAGTTCATGCAGAACACAGAGTCATATGCTCAGCTACCGATAGGTTTATGGGTGCTCGTCAGTCACGAACCAATCACAGCCCATTCTCTCACCAAAGTGGCCTCTTTAAATACGACCTCATCCTCACTGATCCCTGCTCAGCTCGAACACTTTTAGCACTGTAATGGAAATGTTACATTTGTGTATGTATAATTGCATGAGCAAAGATATATGTGGAGGACTGACCAAATGGTTGACCAAATTGTTAATCGAAAAGGGCAACTTTAAGGTTTACGATGGTGGCTTACTGACTGACTCCCAGCAGACCTCAGTTTACACACTGTCTCCTTCCATTAGACAGACAATCCCCATTCCCGCAGCTTGTCAATATTATTCAAAGGTTTATTGTAAAGTTGTTTAATGTTGTCAATAGATATTTAAGGACCCGTGACTTGCCAATTCATTTACATGAAATACTAAGATGACCACATCCTCTCTTAGAGGATGCAGGCTTATGCTCCTGGTAAATATGCCATAAGTAACAAGTTTGCAAAACAGGAAGTGCTGGATGACGCCCAGCCTCACAGGCCTTTGTCTTTGACATTTCCTCAATAGAATAACAGAAGAAATTTGAATATCCTTTTATCTTTCAACAACATAAAAAGAGAGGATGGCACAGTGTTAAATAAACATCTGCCCCCAGCTGGTAAATTTAAAGAGAACAATTAATCCTGATGACTTTGTGAGAATTATGGTGTTAGGTATCGATCTTCACATTTTATCGGAGGTGATCATTTTTGTCAGTGAATAATTACTTAAGAAAGAGTAATTGTTTTCTTATTGTCTTGAACTCTCCCTCAGCTCTCTCTCTCTTTCCAATTCATGTCCATCACTGTGGTGTAAAGGCAATTTCATTATTAACTGAACATAATAACAAATCCATGTTGCTGTTTAAACTCTGCAATAAATCTGCAGAAAGAGCATGGCCAGTGTAGTTCATTATGAAACCTTTCACTGAACTTCTCATCTCGGGACAGTAGCTCAGGTTGTCACTGCATATTTACACATTACACTGTGTTACTCAGAGGTGGCAAAGGTACTCACATTCTTTACTAAAGTAGAAATACAGATACTTGAGTAAAAAAAGACTCTGGTAAAAGTAAAAGTACTGATACAACTCCTTAACTCAAGTACAGGCTCTGAAATGTTCTCAAGTATATGAGTAAAAAGTAAAAATGAATTTTTAACTTCAATGATACACAATGCTTTTTCTAGGATATAGGATAGTTTTCCTCTTTTGGTATCAACCTACACAGAACTGGTACTGAGAAAAAAAATCACTGGACACACATCTAGTTTTGCTGCCAAATTTCAGACAGAATAATAAAGACTACAGGGAATAAATGGATGTGGAATGTGTTCGGGTTGATTAAGTCCCTGCCCTTTGTACACACCACCTGTCACTACCATAGATTGGATGGTTTAGTGAGGTCCTCTCTGTGTTGATGTGTTTTCTTATGTCGTGTTGTCATCCGTGGAGGTTGAAACAAGTAACGAGCCAGTTTTGAGAATTTAAGGAGTAGATACCTGAAAAATCTACTTAAGTACAGTAATGAAATATTTGTACTTTGTTACTTCCCACCTCTGGTTTTACTCATTTGATAAACTGATAGATGGATGAGACACATTGGCTGTGAAAGGATATTCACTCTAAAGACCATTTGGAGAAACTTTCTAAAGCATTATTCAGATTCAGAAAATAAAAGTAGTCTGCAATTGGTTGATTATAGTAACAGGGACTTAAGGGATGTAAAGTGTCCCAGAAAGAGTTGTTGTTGGATTTGTCTGTACTGTATATTGTGATAAATACCTCTATTGTGTTGGGGGGGGAAGCAGAACCCTCAGAACCCAAACACACTTTGGCCCAATGGGCTGCAGTTGAAAAGGACTGCTGAAGATTATACACTGAAAATAAAAGGAAAATAAATCTCAGGTGGATCCAACAGTGTTTGACACCCAGATATACTGTATGGCTGCACCTCCCCCTTACCACTTTTTACACTTTGCACTTTTCCGTGTTGCATCTTCATTATAGCCCCTTGATAACATACCTCAAAATTTGAATAGAAGAAGAAAAAGAAGAATTACTTTTATTGTCATGAATACACTCTGTCACACTGTGAATTTCATTTTATTTTCATTTTATTTTATTTTATTTATTCATTTATTTTTTCTTATACAACTTATAGGTCCATTGTCTGTCTGTATATGTTGTTTCCATTGTTGTTGTTTGTTTGCACTATTTGTTGTTTGTTATAAGTTGTGTGTTATATATTACTTGCACATTTGGAGTATGGGGAAACGCAATTTGAATCCTCTGTGACCTGTTGCATTGTTTGGTTGACAATAAAGTTCACTGAGACTAAGACTAAAGAAGCAATGGACCACAGAGCCAAGTGAATGCTTGATTGCTGCACTGAAGTCAGTACTATAAAGGTAAGATTTTTTGGGGGGAGAAATTGAAATAGAATTACATAATTCACCAGGGTCTGGGAGCATTAAGCTTTTCTCTGGTATTTAAATTTAATCTCACCCATCAACACAGATCACTAAACTCTGCTGTTGTTGCTTTTCTTGACATGTGTGCGTGTGCAGGTATGTGTGCATGTGTTCCTGAAGCTTTATCCTGTGTAAACAGTTGGTGGACTCATTTAGTCATTTGGATTCAGTCCTTCCCTTCGGAGTGTTCCTTGGTATTCAAGCCACGGTGAAGTGTAATACAGCCAGGCCCCTCACTGCCAGGGGTGGGGGGGGCTTGTGGGACTAGAAGGATAATGGGGCAGGGGGAGGAGCTCTGGCAAAGTGCCACATGTGCCAACTCCATGGGAAGAAAAACTGCCGTCTACATTAAACAACCACTGTCTCTGCTTTGAAATTTGCTACAAATCATTGACAGTCCTTCCTAATCATCTCACAAAGCTATAGTGTTGTACATGCATTCCAACCTTCCTGCTGCTAGTTTCACTTGATTTAATCTGCATGTGAAACTGAATTTGCAGAGATTTTATTACAGTTACATTGTTGAACAGGTTACCGTGTGTGGTGAAGTAATGTAGTAGTAAGACTGATTTGAAAAGGCTGGCCACCCTGTACATATGAGAGCAAAGACAAACAACAGAGGGCTTCCCTTTCAGTAACGTGGAATATTAACTGTGGTTAACACAGTATAAACCTCTCTATTAACATACCACAGTCCAAACTCACTCTCAGTGTCTCTGTATGTCTGGAAGCATAACTCTAAACCACTCAGTCTATGAATAGACCTCCAGATCACCCACTTGAGCTCTTAGTGGAAGTCCTGACTAATGTCCTCTGCAGAGACATGATGATGCCATCGACCTGGTCAGAGCTTGTAAGCTTCTAGAATATTTAGGTTCTCTCACGCTGTAGTAAGGGTTGTATGGTCAACATACCATCGGGAAGCATGTCATCCATTCCATTCCCACTATGACGACACTGAACCTACTATACCTCTCGGTTTGAGTCACATTACCAACATCTTTGTGTCGGTTGAACATTGACCAACCAAATTAAAATTTTTATAAATCTGTCATGAAACATATTCACCACCTGTTACATCTTTTTAAAACTTCTTGTGGTAATTAAAATAATAAGCAAATATATAAATATTGAGCCAAATGAAAAACTCATTTTGAGATAAATAAGTCTAATGAATTATTTTGCATACAATAAATACTGGGGGGAAACTATTGTGTTGTTTATCACAAACCACCTTTTTTTTAAAAAAACCTGGATTTGTTTTTTTAAACAGTGGAATATAATAGCATCTGATATGTTCCTGGTCGAACTCAAGTGTAATAGTTTCGTCAACTTGGAAAATACATATGATTGAATTATTAACATTTGGAAACTTAATTCAATCACAAGATTGAATCATGTTATTGAACATTACACCGCAACAGTGTCACTAAAAATAACAAGTCAACCATTACAAGGTTGCAATATGTAAGTTTTTGCATGTGCCTGATTATTTGATCTCTTTTGTCTGTGAGGGTTGTAGAGCAGCGTGGAATGAATGTTGAACTGTTGAATACTGAAGAAGAGTTCAGGTGTTGGTAGCAGAAATATTCACAGAAACCACTGCGACTCAGGTGGACTATTGTAACGTTGGCCTATAAACTGTCTCTCACCTTCACAGAACAAGAAAACTTGTTATATCAGGCCTTTTGTGTTGAGGTAATAGAAGCCCTTGATTTGGAGCATGCATTGTAATTTGAGGACTTTGTTGCAACAATGGTTTTTCTGAAATCAGCCTCAGTTACTTACTTGGAATTTGTTACAGATGTTCCATGTTTCTTTCTTTCACTTGATTTCAAAGAATCTGCCAGGTGAAGTGAGAGAATGAATGAATGAATAGAGCTGATTTCATAGCTGTGATTGGTTGGTGTCCAATAATTATATGCTGACTGACCAAAACGTCGAAATAATAATAACAACAACAATAACAACAACAACAATAATAATAATAATAACAACAATAATATGAATAACAATAATAACTAATAATACATCAGTAAGGTTGATTACGTGGCGGATGACCTCAGCAGGACAGCATGCTGTATAGTAATTTGCAATACTGTGGCTGTGTCAGTCTGGTGACGCTCCATATTTGGCTATGCCCCGCTTGTTGCTAAAACCACTGGTTTCCAGCAAGAGAGTCAGACGATCGACAGACTGCACAGGGTACTCGCTCAGTAGCAGCACAGACACAGAACAGAACCTTTAGGAATACATCAGAGGAGATGATGTCAGTCACAGCAGCTCTCGTCTCTACACTCTTCTTTCTCTCCACACGCTCCGCCTCAGGTGAGTCCACGCTGCTCGCCCTTCATTCCACGCGTTCTCTCAAATGACCTTAAAGTCAAATTGTAGTAGCGCGACATATGATATGTACATACAATATCAAATACTATGATTCTCTGTGTGGAGCAGTTTGTTTTGTAGTATTGTGAGTGTGAAAATGTAAATGTATAGCAAATGTAAAGTTGGATTCACATGAACAGATCTACATGAACAGGTCACTGGAGGAGCAGCATACAGTCATTCATTTAGTGTTTATGTTTAGATTTCCGGCACACATAGAAATACTCTTTACAGTTTTCATGTCTTATAGAGTTTTCAGTACAAGTCACTACACACTTTGTAGGATTAATATTTGAAAAAAAATGTTTGAACACCAGTGGACACTCGTGCTTTATAGGCTGTAAATCACATTTAAGAATTTAAGATTACCTGTAACAATTTAATGTTGAGGTATTTGTTAGTACCTAAAACATTATGTAACATGAGGGGGGGGGGGGGGGGGACTGCTGTTTCTTCTCAGTATTTGCTCATACTGCGAAGAAACAGCAATGACTTACCACACTGTATATAGCTGTTGTTAATAAGAAATGACTGAATGACTGATCTGACTCAGGTAAGGTAAGGTAACAGACTGCTGATATAAAAACAGCCCTTCTCTTATGTTCTTTGGGCGCCACACTTTCTACTGCTGCTTTGTAATCATAAAAACCACACATTTGTGGTTGTGACAGAACAGTCAGTCCAATAAAATATAGGACCAAGGATATTTTACACTGACAATCGCAACGTGCTCTATTCACAACATTAACATTATCTTATCTCACTGACAAAGTGCTGTATCTGAACTTGTGGCTTTTTTAATTTTTTCTGGTCCACAGTGCCTCATTTGTGCAAAGCTTTTTTCTCTCTAATGAATGTGTGTAGTCCTACATATTGTGACGGGCCTCAATTAAGGTGTTAAGTGTTTATTACTTAAAAGTGTAGTTTAGTGTTAAATAGTGTTCAGTGTGTAGAATTTTGTGATATCTAGTGTTGAAATTGCATTTTGCAACTGATTACCCCTCACCTCACGCTCTCTTTCCAAACATGAAAAAGAAACTGAAGCAGCCTTTAATTGTCATGAAAACTCAAAAGGTGTTTAGTTTGTTCAGTCTGGACTAATGTAAAAAACATAGTGGCCTCTGTAGAGAGGGTCCCCTCGAAGTATTTAAATTTAAAGGGCCTTTTCTGGGGTAAGGAAACTACAATTCATACAATTTAGATGAAATAAACTAGTGAAAACATTATGAGAATTATTCTACATTAAATAATAGTTCCCTTTCACTTAAATCTTACACACTGGGCCTTTAATAGTTTAAAACTTATGGCACTAAGGCCCTATCACTGTGTGACAGTCCCCTGTACAGCTCACCTATGGAAATTACTTGTATAAGTTAATAAAGTATATAAAACACCTTTGGTGTATTGTTTTCTTTCATAATGACAGGAGTCAACATTTGTGTGTCACTATAACCTTCATTTAAATCATGTTAGTATAGTATCTTACACAAATTGTCTCATTTTCCAGGCTCCTATCCCCAAGCACAAAATTGGAAATCAACCAACTTTAAAACCATTTTGTCCTGGGAACCAAAACCATCAGCCACTTACAGCTACACTGTGGAGTACTCTACGTAAGTACCTGCATCCGAACCCTCACCCTTTAACTCTTTTAACAAATGGCATTTAATTCCCAGAAACATTCATCTTGTCAGTGTGTCCACGGAAAGCAAATGCCCTCACACTTTCCCGCTATGTGACCTTGCAGGAATGAGTCTTTCCATTATTGATTCAGTAAAAGCTTTTACTGGAATGTATATTTTAGGCCAGAGCTCTTTAAATAGTAAGATAACTAAAAGACAATTGACCTTTGTGATTCAATAAGAGAAAAATGAAAGAGGCAAGAGCAATGTCAACAATCAAATAGAATTAACAAATGCCAACAGCTGCAAACAGCTCTTTCAGCTCATTGTTCCACAGTATATTCACATCAATGTTATTTTGCACAGATAATAAATTATTTATTTCTGACTGTATGCGTTATAAATGATACCCAGACTAGACAGACTTAAGACCTAATTTATTGCTCATCTGGTGTCTATTATAGACTAAATAAGACTATTTTCATCCATCATTCATGTCCATATGAAACTTGTCAAATTTTACAGGGTTTCAGGGAACAATCAGAGGACTCCTCACTGTATCCAGACCACAGAAACAGTGTGTGATCTGTCCAGCTCTCTGACTGACCTGAACGCCTACTACACAGCTGACGTCCTGTCCGAAACCCCGAGGGGGCCACCACTGACCTCATTGAGTCCCCTCACACCAGCACACCACGGTTCTGCCCCTACAAAGACAGTACGTTCTTCTGCTACACTCGTGAAGACTTTTTTCTAATTGACAAAATGTGTTGGAAATAACAGCTGTTAAATTGTCCCAGAGCCCGTCAGGGCTCCGGTCCTTCCCAATGACCTCTTGTTGCAGCTCAGCTCTGTCTTTCTCAAGCTGCTTTCTGACATGCACCAAACTCAGCAGTTCCTCAGTATATTTGCCAGAGGAGGTGCATGTGTGAATGCAAATGTCCAAGTGAGACGCTCCCCAGTTTTTGCAGACTTTCTCCTCCTGGCCTCCTAGTATAATGTCCGTAGAATTCTACGGAAGTGTATTGCATTCACTTGAAAAAAAAAAAAAAACAGTTTTTTCTGAGTAATTTATTTTTTGGTTTGTTTTTTTGAATATTTTTTTCTGTTTTTCTGAATATTTTTTTCTGTTTTTCTGACAATTTTTTTTCTTCTGTTTTTCACAGTAATTCTTATCTGTTTTTCGGAGTAGTTTTTTTTCTGAATTTCTGAATTATCGAGATACTTCGAACTCCCTCGGAACCTCCAACCTGCAAGTGACTCCCATGGACCTATGGTGACTCCTGCCCGCACATACATGCCCCATCTCAGCAGATCTGAATAGGCTTTCCTTCTGAGCAACCGCAAAGTCCTCAGGTGCCTGCGTAGATTCGACAAACTAATGATAATACCCTCTATATGACTTAAAGACAGGACTATCTCCCAGTGTCTTAAACCCAGATCAAAGTAAAACTTGATTAAACTAAACAAGTAGGTCATGTTTGTTTCCATTACATCTAGCTCTCAATAAAGGAATGAAAGCGTCTATTGTTTCAAATGCTCTCTGAACGCAGAAAAAAAAAAATAGTCCAAAAAACAGAAGAAAAATTACTCCAAAAAATGGAAAAAAAAAGTCAGAAAAACTGAAAAAAATATTGATTTAGACATGCATTGTAAACAGAGTTTTTTTTTTTTTCAAGTGAATGCAATGCGCTTCCGTTCAATGTGAAAGCACTGTGAGAGAGAGTGTTTGTGTGTGTGTTGCTGTTGTGAACATGTCTGTGCAGAGAACCTCCTGTTGTTTTGTGCATGTTTGAAAGTCAGACTATGGGTAAACTCTGTAGCCAATACTGCTCACTTTACCTGTCATATCTAAAAATGGCTTCAGCGTTGTCAATGCTCACAATTTTTTGGCCTCTAACATAATTAAAATGGTAACTTCCATGAGAGATTGTTGAGTTTTATCAGCAGAGTGGTGCTGCTGACGATGCGTAGGAAGGAGTCTGTCGACTTCTCTCATTTAAGGACATTTATTTAGGAACAATGAAATGTGGCCATCTGCCAGTTGGGTTGAGCGTGGACTGACTGGAATATGAAAGGTCACGCATAAAAATGTTCATGTACGGGAAGTCCATTAGGTCACATACAATACATGAACATTCATCACATTAATTATTGTGTGTGCTCTTGCGCCCTCTTGTGTCGCTAAGAGTAAACAACATTTACAGTCATGTAACCTGAGAACATAAGAAATAGGCTTACATTTTAACACCCCCACTTGTACTCAGGTTGGTTACACAAAAACACCAAAACAAGATCGAACAAATGTGTACCTTTGGCTTACACATATTAGTCACCAAAAAGAAGACCTGCAAACTTTCCCAGTTTGAACTTGCTGACAGGCTTCGTCATCACATCAGCGACCATTTCATCAGTAGCACAGTACATTAAATTCACCTTACCCTCATTCACAGTAGACCTAATAAAGTGATACCTAATGTCTATGTGTTTACAACGCTTTCTATTCACAGGATTTCTGGCAAGAGCAATCGTCCCCTGATTGTCTTCATGTATTACCGTTTGTGTGTATTGGTAACCATCCATATTCTCCAGTAATTGTTCTAGGTAAAGGCATTCCTGAACAGTAGAAGCAAGTGCCATATACTCTGCTTCGCATGTGGAAAGTGCAACAGTAGGTTGCTTCTTTGTCTTCCATGAAACAAGTGCACTGTTTTCACTAAGACTAACACAGTATCCTGTGGTACTGCGGCGATCACTGGTATCAGCCGCCCAGTCTGCATCACTGTAGGCTTTCATACCAAGATTCTCAGTGCTTCTCCTAAAGGTTAAACCTTTGTCTGCTGTACCTTTAAGGTATCGCAGGACATGCTTCACAGTAACCCATTGCTCCTCTGTAGGCTCATCTAGGTACTGTGACAGCCTGCTCACCACAAAACTCAGATCAGGCCTAGTGCAGGTCGTCAGGTATATCAGACTGCCCACGGCCTCTCTGTACATCCTGATATCTGTCATTTTGACTGCATCATTACTGTATTCGAGCTTTTGCTCACAAGGAGTATCTCTCACCCTGCATTCTGACATGTTGAAACACTGTAGAATTTTGTGAGTGTACTTCTCTTGTGACATCTTAATGCATTCATCAGAAAAATCAAAATCAATACCAAGAAAATGTTTGAGTTGCCCCAAATCTTTCATCTTGAATTGCTTTGCAAGCATCCCTTTCACCTTTTTCAGTTTTCCTTCATCGCTTGCAGCGATGATCAAGTCATCTACACACACAATTAAGATCACTTTCCCTTCTTTAGACTCTTGAGAATAAACACAGTGGTCAGCTTGGTTTTGTGTGAAACCATTTTCAGTTAAGGAATCATGTAAAACCCTGTTCCAGTTTCTTCCAGACTGTTTGAGACCATAAAGCGATTTCTCTAGCCTATAGACTACACCCTCTTTTTCTTCATAGCCCTCTGGTGGATTGATGTAGATTTCGTGGTCTATGGGGGCGTGTAAGAACGCGGTTTTCACGTCCATTTGGTGGACCAGTAAATTTTCCTGCACTGCCTTCTGTAGCAAAATTCTAACACTGGTTAGATCTGCTGTAGGTGAAAACGTTTCCCCATAGTCTACACCCATTTTCTGGCTGTAGCCCTTGGCGACAAATCGAGCTTTGTACTGGTCATTCCCATCTACACCAGACTTGATTGCGTAAACCCACCTACCCCCCACTGGTTTCTTGCCCACGGGTAGTGTTGTCGGGGTAAAGGTTTTATTCTCATTTAGAGACTGGATTTCCTCATTCATTGCTTTTCTCCATTCTTTTGAATTGTCTGACTGCATTGCTTCACCATAAGTTTGCGGAATGCCACAAACTGCTCTGCAGCAGTAGTCTACTGTGACATGCATCCCGTCACTATCACTGTCTTCTGTCACAAATTCGCCTAGGTAATTTGGTGCCCTCCTTTCTCTTGTTGGATACCGCCTACTCTCAGTAGACTCATTTGCTGCCCTTGGACTATCGCAATCTGGACTTTCACCGGGTTCATTTTGCTCTAGAGCCTTTTCTGCACTCCTGTTGACCCCCTGCGTCCCCCTAGTCCTGACTCTGTGCCCCACACTGTCATCAATTAGATCTGGCTCATCTGTCTGTGTTTGTTTTTCTGAAGCTGTTTTGCTCACAAATTTCACCAGCCTGTGTTTTTGCACTTTGTTTGTATTTGAGTGATACACTAAATACGCTGGGCTATTTTTGTCGTACCCCACAAAAGCCCCTGATCACACCTTGAGTCAAGCTTCCCCTTTTCCTGCTTATAAGTGTAGCAAACAGACCCAAATCGTTGCATTCTGGACACATTGGGCTTTTTGTTTGTCAACATCTCGTAAGGAGTCAGCCCTGTGCGCTTGTTCAAGCATCTGTTGCGTACCATTGCGGCTGTTTGTACTGCGAAGTGCCAAAGGTGTTTTGGTAACTCACTTTCAATTAGCATGCACCTGCCCATCTCGAAAAGAGTACGCCACCCACGTTCTGCTGTTCCATTTTGGTGCGGTGAGTACGGAGCTGTCGTCTCATGCCTAATTTTGCTTTTCCTCAGCAGTGCCTGGAAATCACCACCTGTGAACTCAGTTCCATTATCAGATCGCATACACTTCACCTTCCCATAACGGGATACATCTGCAAGGAATTTTTCAGTTGCCTGCACTGCATCACTCTTTTTCTTTAGAAAGTAAACAAACACTGTATTTGAATAATCATCAGTAAAAGACTGTGCATATTTGTACCCATCTAATGACTCAGTGGCTATTGGACCTGCAAGGTCTGTGTGTATCATTTCTAAAGGAGCCTTTGCTCTGGCATCGGGATTCCTATTTCTAGTTTGTGTAAACTTCCCTTGAATACACACTTCACACTCTTGCTCAGGCTTACTCATTTTCCCCTTGATCTGCATACCATCAACAACATCATGTAACCTAAGCACATCATCATAATTACAGTGGCCTAGTATCTCATGCCATGCTTGGATGTCGTGGGTTGCATTACACTTATCATCAGTGGACTCAATCTCAGTGTGCAGGTAGTACAACCTGCCAAACACATGAATGTCAAACCTGGTACCATATCTGGTTATCAAGACATCATTGCTTTCTTTGAAGACGACTGTAGACCCATTCGTGGTTGCTGCCTTCACCAAGAAAATGTTCTGCGGGTACGACGGCACATACAGAGCGTCCAACAGTTTCGCATTGCACCGCCGTCCACTGCTGTCGATGAGGGTAACCACTGCCGTGCCTCTCTGCTGAGCGACGCCGCTGCATCTGGTCCCATCAGCCAACTCGACGCTGTGAGTCTCCGGCCTGAAGGTGCTGTCGAAACTTGTGAACAAGGCGATGTCGTTGATGACGTGGGATGTGGCCCCGGTGTCCACCATCAGGCCCCTCTCCTGGATGGTGCGCGCCGGCTGCCGCTGGTCACTGGCCCGTCCGTCCACCATCTTGAACGCGAAGTCCTCCTTTACCTCAGCATTCTCCGACACTTTGCTCACGCCGTCCCTTCGGTCTCTGTCTTTGTCTTTTCGTCTGCATGTCGCGTCCCTGTGTGTGTCATTTTTGCAAACACTACACCACGTCTTCTGTCGACACGCTCTCGCTCGGTGCCCCTTGGTCCCGCACTTGAAGCACACCATCTCCCTGTCGTCTTTGCCTGGTCCATGTGCGCTGCTACTGGGAGGTCGCCGTCCGGTTCTCCCCTGGGTCTTCATCACGCTGTCGTCGTTCGACCCGGTTGCTCTGATGTTCTCGGTTTCCTCGAAACTCCGCAATTTGGTCTTGAAGTCAGCAAATGTGATGTTGTCGTAGGTGTGCGCCACATGAATTGCGAATGGCTTGAAGCTCTCTGGCAATCCCTACAGCACCATAGCCACCAGCAAACTGTCCCCCAGCGTTTCTCCCGCGCTTCTCAGAGCAGTTATGGCGGTCTCTGCTCTAATGATATAGTCCATTACACTTTCGCCGATGGACTTTTGAAGTGAGGTCAGTGTGGTGTACAAACTAATTATACGAGGCTTTCCCTTCCCTGCATAATATTCTCTCAGAATATGTAATGCTTTTCTGCCATCATCTTGCGCATCTCTCATTACCAGAGACAGACTTTTGTCATCTAGCAGTAGGATCAACTCTGCATACACGTCCGCGTTTTTATCAGGATCTGCTGCTATTTCAGCTTCTGTTACTGGCTCATTCAACACAGTGTCTTTCAGCCCTAATAAACGAAAGTGTCCCAACAATTTAGTTTCCCAAACTTCATACTTTGCCTCGTTGCCGTCGAATACCTGTCGATGTAGCCTGCTGCTACTTGCCCTTCGTTGCTCTGCCATGCTAGCTTGCCCCTCTCCTCAGGTTAGCAGCCTTCTTCAGCACGTGATCCGTTGCAACTTTCTTGGCTTTCGTCGACTATTTTCTCCTCCAAACGTCTCCTGGGCCCATAACCTGTTGAGTTTTATCAGCAGAGTGGTGCTGCTGACGATGCGTAGGAAGGAGTCTGACGACTTCTCTCATTTAAGGACATTTATTTAGGAACAATGAAATGTGGCCATCTGCCAGTTGGGTTGAGCGCGGACTGACTGGAATATGAAAAGTCACGCATAAAAATGTCCATGTACGGGAAGTCGATTAGGTCACATACAATACATGAACATTCATCACATTAATTATTGTGTGTGCTCTTGCGCCCTCTTGTGTCGCTAAGAGTAAACAACATTTACAGTCATATAACCTGAGAACATAAGAAATAGGCTTACATTTTAACAGTCATACAGTGGTGTACACGCACAGGTGACAGTCTCCCTCCCTTCTCCACAGCTGAGATAGGCAAACCTGACTTCAAGCTGGAGGTGATTGAAAGCCAAAAGAAAACCACCCTGTATGTGACTGACCCACTCACCGCCCTGTTTAAAGATGGCCACCAGCTGAACATCAGGGACATCTTTGCTGACCAGCTGCACTATAAAGTCACCTATCGGAAAAACAAAAGCACTGGAAAGGTGAGTAAAAGGAGACATCACGATATCGGTCTCAAACAGGCATACATTTTTACTCATTACAAACTGCATGTTTTCCATTCTGTGTTTTCTGCAGAAAGTCCACATCTCTAAGACCAATTTAATAGAACTGACTGATCTGGACTTGCCTGTATGCCAGATGCGTCAGTGGAGAGCAACACACACAGCAGTAGTCTAGTCCTGACACTGAAGTTTTGGTGGCATTTACTTTTCATTGGTATTCTGTGTGAACTTACACACCAAATAAGACATTGTGAAGTATTTTTGCTCAAAACCAAGCATGCAGTTAAAATCTCTATAGCTTCTTGATGTCAACAGTGTTATATTCTACATGAATAGACTGGAGCATCTAAATGGAATTGAAATGAAAGTTGTGCAAAAGGATGGAAACAGGATGTATCCCTATATACCCTGTTTTATTCGTGGCAAAGCAAAGAATCAGTTAAAGCCGGATCTGACAGGACACTGGGTGTATTGCTGTGTGTGTGTGTGTGGGTGTAGCTGAAAAAAAAGCAGTCAATCGCAATGTCCCTTCTCGGGTTAAATAAAATGGTTGGCTGGTCTGGGAGTATGTCTAGATATACCACATGGCTCTCTTCAAAAGATGCAAGCATCATATGCAAATCAAAACTCGTAATTTAGTCATCTAAACATGGCACTGGTTTTTGTTAGGTTGCTACGCATGGGTCCTTTATCTAAAACTCTCTAAGTTTTACATTAACTGGAGCTGGGGACCATCAGTGAAGTAGAGGTAGCTGGCCACTGCCTCATATAATAATAGCCATGCTCATCCTGCCATTCAGATGAGTTTTGATTTCTGTAGCATTAATTTGATCTTGTTTTGGTCTGGAATTCAGTTCCTGTCAGCCTTATCAGTTGAATTTCTTTTTTGTTTTAGTTCTTTATAAATTACTTTTTGTTAGAAAAATCTGATCCATCATGTGTCTTCCCTTATTTAGTGCCAGATGACTCTGATGCGCCAAACCAAGTTATAAATTGCCTGTGAAAATAAAACTGAAAATCTTGTAATTGGTACTGATGTTCAAGGACAAAAGATTATCAGCAAAGTTGGAGCAGCAAAACAAATCAAAAATAAAGAACCTGGGTGTTACTCAGGACTAGATTTTAATCCACACATAAACAATGTCACAAAGATTGCCTTTTATCATTTAAGAAACATTGCAAGAGTAAGACTGTTCCTCACTTTGGAAACTGCCAAAAGTTGATTCATGCTTTTATACTTTCTCGCCTGGACTACTGTAATGCACTATATTCAGGTTTACCGAAAAAATCCATCGATCGCCTACAGCTTTTGCAAAATCCAGCAGCCATGGTTTTAATGAGAAATAGGAAAAGATTCCATATTACTTTTATTTTAGTGTCTTTACACTGGCTTCTAGCATCACTGAGGATTGATTTTAAAATTATTTTACTTGTTTTTAATTCTCTTAATGGTACAGCACCGTCATACATCTCTGACTGTTTATCGGAATATGTTACGAATCATTCCCTCAGGTCGTCTACAGCGGGCTTGCTCAATGTCCCCAAAACAAACTATAAAAGGTTTGGGGAAGCAGCAGGAAAGCTGTCTCAAAAGCCATCCTCCTGGGAAAGTAGATACAGTAAACACAAAGATCGATGTCATGAAGAAAAGCAGGAACTTGAAAGGTGCATAAAAATATCAAAAGAAATAGAGAAAACAACAACAATTTTCTTCTACAACTCCCAACATGCACTGAACTGTGCCTGTGGCCCCATATTTTTCTCATATTACTTCATGTAACTAAAGTCCATTGTTTGTGCTTCCATCTCTCTATCTCTCTCCCTCTCTCTCCAAATTTCACTACTAATACTACCACCATATTATGATTATGATGATGATGATAAACTGTTATTATTAATAATATAATTGCATCTCAATGTATCACTATTCATTATATTTATATTTTTATGACAACGGTCTCTCTCTGTCTCTCTCTCTCTCTTCTCTCCCCTCTTATCCACTCATCTCTCCTCTCCTCCATTATTCTCCTCTAGTCAAGGCAGATGGGCGCCCACACTGATTCCAGAAACTTGTTGTCGTCACTCACTCATAGTAAACTCACTTGAATACTATAATAATAATAATAATATTGATACTACTACTACTACTACTAGTAATACACTTTATTCATATAGCACTTTAAAAAAACGGAAGTGCTTTGACTGAAAAGCAAGCAAAGTAAATAAAAACTTGAACAAATAAAAGCAGTAATATGACAATCAAATATTAATTTGGTCCAATTTTGAGTGAAAATGGCAGAGCAGATGTTTTGGTTGCAAACCTAACAATGCTCTACTTGGCTCTACTATTGCTCTACTACTTACTTGTATGCAAGTAGAGCTATAATTCATCCTGCACATTGAGGCCTCCATCATGAAATACAATGCACAACAAAAGACATAAAACAGTTTATATTTTGTTACATGTGTAAAACATTACATACAGTACAAAATACTATGAATATACACATTTCACTTAATAGTAACATGCCATCTCCCAAAGATATCAGTAATCATATCTTCAGTTTTAGAGCATTCCATTACTTCTGACTATACGTTTTGGCAGCTCTGTGCGGTAAACATTTCCCATTAGTCTGCATGAAGGTGACTGTCATCTTATGCTCAGTGACCTGGAAGTAAGCCACGCCTCCTATTGTGTGATTGACAGGACTGGAGTAGAGCTGCCAGGACTGAGGAACACTGTCCTTGTGAGTGGTGTCAGGATCGCTGACCACCCCACTCCCACTGACTATATATGAGCTCCCATCATCCTCTCTGATGAACTGTTAAAAATACAGAGACAGATATTTCAGTGGATAAGATGCATGGTGCTAAAAAGGGAACATTTTTATTAAGAGCACCTGCTAAAATGCAAAAATTAGACTTTTTTTCTTTTAATTTTTTCTTTGCCCAAACAACACCTAGCATAATATAAGGAGATTCACTTGGGGGTTGGGGGTTTACAGATAGCAAGTGGCTGATCCCTTATTCAGTAGAACATGTACTTGTACAATGTAACTTGTACAATGCTCAATTATATAGATATCCATTTCAGATTTCTGCAACATACTTTGTAATTTTATCCATAATTAATTATGAAAATAAATCCAGTTTATGATTTGTGATATATGACAATTTGATTGTGACTGATCATAATTCAAGGTCAGCTTTATTTGCCTCAATTCAAGATACTTTAAATGAGGTTTAAAGTGAGAATGTCATCGTAGAAATCCTGAACTTGAATTGTGACTAATGAAGCATTGTGTTAGTTCATGCAGGACACAGAGTCATGTGCTCAGCTACCGATAGGTTTATGGGTGCTCGTCAGTCACCCACCAATCACAGCCCATTCTCTCACCAAAGTGGTCTCTTTAAATACGACCTCATCCTCACTGATCCCTGCTCAGCTCTAACACTTTTAGCACTGTAATGGAAATGTTACATTTTTGTATGTATAATTGCATGAGCAAAGATGTATGTGGAGGATTGACCAAATGGTTGACCAAATTGTTAATCGAAAAGGGCAACTTTAAGGTTTACGATGGTGGCTTAAGAGACTTGAGTTTTATGGCCTTGAGAAACCACAACTTTATGGTATCTTTTAGTATCTCTGATTGGGATCAAACAACTGGGTTCTCACAGGGGGGGTCATCCACAGAACATGTAAACAAAAGGACAGGATGTCTCCTCCACTGAGTGAAACTACAGAAGGGTAATATATACCTTTGCATGCTTAGTGGGAGGGGGCTGTGAGTTATAAGAACATAGATTCTCCTATGTTCTTTGCTCATTTGTGCATGTCAATCAGGTGATGTGTATTAATGAGTCCATCTGCAGATGCTGAATTAAACTTACAGAAAGAAGTGTTTGACTTACATTACATTTATCATGTTGCGGGTAATTTTGACCCATATTGTGTAAATCCACTCAAAACAGTCAAAGATGAAGTTAAACCAATAAGAACTTAATTTTAGATTAAACAAACATTTATAAGAGATGAGAAGAAGAGATATTCAATTCCAACAATATATTAAAGAGCTCCTGATTTCAATTTTTCCCAATTCACAAACCTTTTTTTTTTCATTTAACTTGCCCCATTATTTCCCGATTTTCAATGTTCAACATTTTCAGTGTTCCCCACATGATGGACAGAATGTGACTGTGTGCTTTCTGCAGATGTACCACTTGCACCTCACACAACAGGTACTTGTTTTACTGTCATCTCGGGAGGGACAGACTTGGCATCTTTTGCGTTTCTTTGCACCTGTATCCAAAGGATCCATTGTGGGTTGGTCAGATGCCCTGCCCTGGACCTTTGCGGTGACAGCTGCAGCTGCTGGGTATCGAGCTGGCCTGGCCCGGTTCTGGATCTTGGGAGTGACGAGTGCTTTGCCTAGTTCTTCCAGGAAAAGTCGACGTCGGTACAGTTTGCTGGCATTCCACTGCTGTTGCTGTGACTTTGTCAAGATTGTCAACTCAATTGTTGTAACCAATTGGAGTTGTAATCCAGGATAATTTGCTGCTTCATGTCCTCTCTTGTGCTCAGAGATTCATCTTTGTGCATTGTGCTCATCACAAGAACATTCTTGTTTCTCTTTGGGTAGTAAGAAACAAGTGTTGTTTTGTCAAGAATTATCTTCTCTATGGGTTTGGATATGTAGAGCTGAAATGCTGATTCAATATCATCAACTCTTGCGACAGCAAATCTTGTCGGACCAGGAGTCATTTTGATGACATTAGAAGATGACAATCTGTCTCTGCATTGGTGTGGTGATGTTGATCATTTTATTTTACCATCTTTAGATGTACATGTCCCCTCTGTGGATGACAATTGTTGCGTTTCTTGGTTTTCATCTGATGAAGGGACACCGGCAGAATCCTCCTCTGAATCCTCCTCATCGTGGGAAAATTGACAATCTGGATCATCAATAGCATTGTCCTCTGTTTCTGAAATCTCTTCCTCTACATTACTTTCCCAGTTCATAAGCTGCGATAAAACTTCTTCAGCTGTAAATCATCTGGAGCTCATTTTTGTTGTATTTCTCAAAGAAAGGGCATGGAAACAGTGACAAGGAAAGGGGAGAGGAAGTCCCTCTTCCACACACACCTGGTTCTGAATGGCTATTCAGAGGCAATCAAATTAAAGTTTATCAAAGAGACATGTTTATTTTTGATTTTAACAGCTACTTTGTGTCCGGGTCAAAATGACCCGCAACATTATCTTTGTATACAAACTCAGTGCAGACACTCCACAACACATCTAAGTGTCCAGATTTTACACAGCAGTTCATGACACTAGATGAGGAAAAGTCATACAATTTCATGAAAAAAAAATAAGGATAACCTACACTTTGGTCAACGCAAAAATTGAAATGGGTCAAATTGACCCTTAACATAACATAAGGGTTAAATGGTTAATATCTGAAACTATAATAGTTCAACTGAATTGTAGAAATCTAATGTTATTTTAATGGTACCATTACCTGTCTTGACATGTACTGTAGATGCTTGAGAGAGTGTCTGAGCCAGGGACAGTAGACATCACTGAGGTTCCATCAATAAGGTGAGTATTGAAACACATGATATTTTACAATATACTGTGATGTAGATTCTCAGAAAGTTACAGAAATTTGTGGGGAAAAATTGTTTGCAGATGCTATGAATGTCATGTTAATTTCTGACACTCAGTTCACATTTATAGAGTTGGCTTGTTTTGTCAAGAAATCATCCATGTAAAATAAAAGAACATGGAACAAATTATTTATCATGTATTCCTATAATTATTTCTTTACCATTTTCACATTCAGTATGGCCAGAGGCATTATGTTTTCAAGTTGTTTATCCATCTGTCTGTCCCATTCATGTGAATGCAATATCTCATGAACAACTACGTTATGTTAGTCAAAGGTCAAAAGGTCAAGCTCACATGACTTTGCATTGTTTTGAATACAATTTATCAAGATTGTCCAAAGGAAATATCATTACATTTGGCACAAACATTCATTTGGACTCAATGATGACTTGAATAGAATTCAGTTGTCAAAGATCAAATGGCAAGGTCACTAGGACCTCACAAAGCACACTACTTGCGCTGGAAACGGCGAGAGAAGCTTAAAAATGCAACCTTAGTTCAGAAGATTTACTTTTGTTCACAAAGTGGTTCTGAGTGCACAAAACAGCTGGAAACAGTAGCTCTGCGTGCACAAAAGCGCTGGAAATAGCGAGAGAAGCTTAAAAATGCAACCTTAGTTCAGAAGATTTACTTTTGTTCACAAAGTGGCTCTGCGTGCACAAAAGCGCTGGAAATGGCGAGAGAAGCTTAAAAATGCAACCTTAGTTCAGAAGATTTACTTTTGTTCACAAAGTGGTTCTGAGTGCACAAAACAGCTGGAAACAGTAGCTCTGCGTGCACAAAAGCGCTGGAAACGGCAAGAGAAGCTTAAAAATGCAACCTTAGTTCAGAAGATTAACTTTTGTTCACAAAGTGGCTCTGCGTGCACAAAAGCGCTGGAAACGGCGAGAGAAGCTTAAAAATGCAACCTTACTTCAGAAGATTTACTTTTGTTCACAAAGTGGTTCTGCGTGCAAAAAAGCGCTGGAAACGGCGAGAGAAGCTTAAAAATGCAACCTTAGTTCAGAAGATTTACTTTTGTTCACAAAGTGGCTATGCGTGCACAAAAGCGCTGGAAACGGCGAGAGAAGCTTAAAAATGCAACCTTAGTTCAGAAGATGTACTTTTGTTCACAAAGTGGCTCTGAGTGCACAAAACAGCTGGAAACATTAGCTCTGTGTGCACAAAAGCGCTGGAAACGGCGAGAGAAGCTTAAAAATGCAACCTTAGTTCAGAAGATTTACTTTTGTTCACAAAGTGGTTCTGAGTATAAAAAACAGCTGGAAGCAGTAGCTCTGCGTGCACAAAAGCGCTGGAAACGGCGAGAGAAGCTTAAAATGCAACCTTAGTTCAGAAGATTTACTTTTGTTCACAAAGTGGCTCTGCGTGCACAAAAGCGCTGGAAACGGCGAGAGAAGCTTAAAAATGCAACCTTGGTTCAGAAGATTTACTTTTGTTCACAAAGTGGTTCTGAGAGCACAAAACAGCTGGAAACAGTAGCTCTGCGTGCACAAAAGCGCTGGAAACGGCGAGAGAAGCTTAAAAATGCAACCTTAGTTCAGAAGATTTACTTTTGTTCACAAAGTGTCTCTGCGTGCACAAAAGCGCTGGAAACGGCGAGAGAAGCTTAAAAATGCAACCTTAGTTCAGAAGATTTACTTTTGTTCACAAAGTGGTTCTGCGTGCAAAAAAGCGCTGGAAACGGCGAGAGAAGCTTAAAAATGCAACCTTAGTTCAGAAGATTTACTTTTGTTCACAAAGTGGCTATGCGTGCACAAAAGCGCTGGAAACGGCGAGAGAAGCTTAAAAATGCAACCTTAGTTCAGAAGATGTACTTTTGTTCACAAAGTGGCTCTGAGTGCACAAAACAGCTGGAAACATTAGCTCTGTGTGCACAAAAGCGCTGGAAACGGCGAGAGAAGCTTAAAAATGCAACCTTAGTTCAGAAGATTTACTTTTGTTCACAAAGTGGTTCTGAGTATAAAAAACAGCTGGAAGCAGTAGCTCTGCGTGCACAAAAGCGCTGGAAACGGCGAGAGAAGCTTAAAATGCAACCTTAGTTCAGAAGATTTACTTTTGTTCACAAAGTGGCTCTGCGTGCACAAAAGCGCTGGAAACGGCGAGAGAAGCTTAAAAATGCAACCTTGGTTCAGAAGATTTACTTTTGTTCACAAAGTGGTTCTGAGAGCACAAAACAGCTGGAAACAGTAGCTCTGCGTGCACAAAAGCGCTGGAAACGGCGAGAGAAGCTTAAAAATGCAACCTTAGTTCAGAAGATTTACTTTTGTTCACAAAGTGTCTCTGCGTGCACAAAAGCGCTGGAAACGGCGAGAGAAGCTTAAAAATGCAACCTTAGTTCAGAAGATTTACTTTTGTTCACAAAGTGGTTCTGAGAGCACAAAACAGCTGGAAACAGTAGGTCTGCGTGCACAAAAGCGCTGGAAACGGCGAGAGAAGCTTAAAAATGCAACCTTAGTTCAGTAGATTAACTTTTGTTCACAAAGTGGTTCTGCGTGCAAAAAAGCGCTGGAAACGGCGAGAGACGCTTAAAAATGCAACCTTAGTTCAGAACATTTACTTTTGTTCACAAAGTGGCTCTGCGTGCAAAAAAGCGCTGGAAACGGCGAGAGAAGCTTAAAAATGCAACCTTAGTTCAGAAGATTTACTTTTGTTCACAAAGTGGTTCTGAGTGCACTAAACAGCTGGAAACAGTAGCTCTGCGTGCACAAAAGCGCTGGAAACGGCGAGAGAAGCTTAAAAATGCAACCTTAGTTCAGAAGATTTACTTTTGTTCACAAAGTGGTTCTGAGTATAAAAAACAGCTGGAAGCAGTAGCTCTGCGTGCACAAAAGCGCTGGAAACGGCGAGAGAAGCTTAAAATGCAACCTTAGTTCAGAAGATTTACTTTTGTTCACAAAGTGGCTCTGCGTGCACAAAAGCGCTGGAAACGGCGAGAGAAGCTTAAAAATGCAACCTTGGTTCAGAAGATTTACTTTTGTTCACAAAGTGGTTCTGAGAGCACAAAACAGCTGGAAACAGTAGCTCTGCGTGCACAAAAGCGCTGGAAATGGCGAGAGAAGCTTAAAAATGCAACCTTAGTTCAGAAGATTTACTTTTGTTCACAAAGTGGCTCTGCGTGCACAAAAGCGCTGGAAACGGCGAGAGAAGCTTAAAAATGCAACCTTAGTTCAGAAGATTTACTTTTGTTCACAAAGTGGTTCTGAGTGCACAAAAGAGCTGGAAACAGTAGCTCTGCGTGCACAAAAGCGCTGGAAACGGCGAGAGAAGCTTAAAAATGCAACCTTAGTTCAGAAGATTTACTTTTGTTCACAAAGTGGCTCTGCGTGCACAAAAGCGCTGGAAACGGCGAGAGAAGCTTAAAAATGCAACCTTAGTTCAGAAGATTTACTTTTGTTCACAAAGTGTCTCTGCGTGCACAAAAGCGCTGGAAACGGCGAGAGAAGCTTAAAAATGCAACCTTAGTTCAGAAGATTTACTTTTGTTCACAAAGTGGTTCTGAGAGCACAAAACAGCTGGAAACAGTAGGTCTGCGTGCACAAAAGCGCTGGAAACGGCGAGAGAAGCTTAAAAATGCAACCTTAGTTCAGTAGATTAACTTTTGTTCACAAAGTGGTTCTGCGTGCAAAAAAGCGCTGGAAACGGCGAGAGAAGCTTAAAAATGCAACCTTAGTTCAGAACATTTACTTTTGTTCACAAAGTGGCTCTGCGTGCAAAAAAGCGCTGGAAACGGCGAGAGAAGCTTAAAAATGCAACCTTAGTTCAGAAGATTTACTTTTGTTCACAAAGTGGTTCTGAGTGCACTAAACAGCTGGAAACAGTAGCTCTGCGTGCACAAAAGCGCTGGAAACGGCGAGAGAAGCTTAAAAATGCAACCTTAGTTCAGAAGATTTACTTTTGTTCACAAAGTGGTTCTGAGTATAAAAAACAGCTGGAAGCAGTAGCTCTGCGTGCACAAAAGCGCTGGAAACGGCGAGAGAAGCTTAAAATGCAACCTTAGTTCAGAAGATTTACTTTTGTTCACAAAGTGGCTCTGCGTGCACAAAAGCGCTGGAAACGGCGAGAGAAGCTTAAAAATGCAACCTTGGTTCAGAAGATTTACTTTTGTTCACAAAGTGGTTCTGAGAGCACAAAACAGCTGGAAACAGTAGCTCTGCGTGCACAAAAGCGCTGGAAATGGCGAGAGAAGCTTAAAAATGCAACCTTAGTTCAGAAGATTTACTTTTGTTCACAAAGTGGCTCTGCGTGCACAAAAGCGCTGGAAACGGCGAGAGAAGCTTAAAAATGCAACCTTAGTTCAGAAGATTTACTTTTGTTCACAAAGTGGTTCTGAGTGCACAAAAGAGCTGGAAACAGTAGCTCTGCGTGCACAAAAGCGCTGGAAACGGCGAGAGAAGCTTAAAAATGCAACCTTAGTTCAGAAGATTTACTTTTGTTCACAAAGTGGTTCTGAGAGCACAAAACAGCTGGAAACAGTAGCTCTGCGTGCACAAAAGCGCTGGAAACGGCGAGAGAAGCTTAAAAATGCAACCTTAGTTCAGAAGATTTACTTTTGTTCACAAAGTATTTCTGAGTGCACAAAACAGCTGGAAACAGTAGCTCTGCGTGCACAAAAGCGCTGGAAACGGCAAGAGAAGCTTAAAAATGCAACCTTAGTTCAGAAGATTTACTTTTGTTTCACAAAGTGGCTCTGCGTGCACAAAAGCGCTGGAAACGGCGAGAGAAGCTTAAAAATGCAACCTTAGTTCAGAAGATTTACTTTTGTTCACAAAGTGGCTCTGCGTGCACAAAAGCGCTGGAAACGGCGAGAGAAGCTTAAAAATGCAACCTTAGTTCAGAAGATTTACTTTTGTTCACAAAGTGGTTCTGAGAGCACAAAACAGCTGGAAACAGTAGCTCTGCGTGCACAAAAGCGCTGGAAACGGCAAGAGAAGCTTAAAAATGCAACCTTAGTTCAGAAGATTTACTTTTGTTCACAAAGTGGCTCTGCGTGCACAAAAGCGCTGGAAACGGCGAGAGAAGCTTAAAAATGCAACCTTAGTTCAGAAGATTTACTTTTGTTCACAAAGTGGCTCTGCGTGCAAAAAAGCGCTGGAAACGGCGAGAGAAGCTTAAAAATGCAACCTTAGTTCAGAACATTTACTTTTGTTCACAAAGTGGCTCTGCGTGCAAAAAAGCGCTGGAAACGGCGAGAGAAGCTTAAAAATGCAACCTTAGTTCAGAAGATTTACTTTTGTTCACAAAGTGGTTCTGAGTGCACTAAACAGCTGGAAACAGTAGCTCTGCGTGCACAAAAGCGCTGGAAACGGCGAGAGAAGCTTAAAAATGCAACCTTAGTTCAGAAGATTTACTTTTGTTCACAAAGTGGTTCTGAGTATAAAAAACAGCTGGAAGCAGTAGCTCTGCGTGCACAAAAGCGCTGGAAACGGCGAGAGAAGCTTAAAAATGCAACCTTAGTTCAGAAGATTTACTTTTGTTCACAAAGTGGTTCTGAGTGCACAAAACAGCTGGAAACAGTAGGTCTGCGTGCACAAAAGCGCTGGGAACGGCGAGAGAAGCTTAAAAATGCAACCTTAGTTCAGTAGATTAACTTTTGTTGACAAAGTGGTTCTGCGTGCAAAAAAGCGCTGGAAACGGCGAGAGAAGCTTAAAAATGCAACCTTAGTTCAGAACATTTACTTTTGTTCACAAAGTGGCTCTGCGTGCAAAAAAGCGCTGGAAACGGCGAGAGAAGCTTAAAAATGCAACCTTAGTTCAGAAGATTTACTTTTGTTCACAAAGTGGTTCTGAGTGCACTAAACAGCAGGAAACAGTAGCTCTGCGTGCACAAAAGCGCTGGAAACGGCGAGAGAAGCTTAAAAATGCAACCTTAGTTCAGAAGATTTACTTTTGTTCACAAAGTGGCTCTGCGTGCACAAAAGCGCTGGAAACGGCGAGAGAAGCTTAAAAATGCAACCTTAGTTCAGAAGATTTACTTTTGTTCACAAAGTGGTTCTGAGTGCACAAAAGAGCTGGAAACAGTAGCTCTGCGTGCACAAAAGCGCTGGAAACGGCGAGAGAAGCTTAAAAATGCAACCTTAGTTCAGAAGATTTACTTTTGTTCACAAAGTGGTTCTGAGAGCACAAAACAGCTGGAAACAGTAGCTCTGCGTGCACAAAAGCGCTGGAAACGGCGAGAGAAGCTTAAAAATGCAACCTTAGTTCAGAAGATTTACTTTTGTTCACAAAGTATTTCTGAGTGCACAAAACAGCTGGAAACAGTAGCTCTGCGTGCACAAAAGCGCTGGAAATGGCGAGAGAAGCTTAAAAATGCAACCTTAGTTCAGAAGATTTACTTTTGTTCACAAAGTGGCTCTGCGTGCACAAAAGCGCTGGAAACGGCGAGAGAAGCTTAAAAATGCAACCTTAGTTCAGAAGATTTACGTTTGTTCACAAAGTGGTTCTGAGAGCACAAAACAGCTGGAAACAGTAGCTCTGCGTGCACAAAAGCGCTGGAAACGGCGAGAGAAGCTTAAAAATGCAACCTTAGTTCAGGAGATTTACTTTTGTTCACAAAGTGGTTCTGCGTGCAAAAAAGCGCTGGAAACGGCGAGAGAAGCTTAAAAATGCAACCTTAGTTCAGAAGATTTACTTTTGTTCACAAAGTGGTTCTGAGAGCACAAAACAGCTGGAAACAGTAGCTCTGCGTGCACAAAAGCGCTGGAAACGGCGAGAGAAGCTTAAAAATGCAACCTTAGTTCAGAAGATTAACTTTTGTTCACAAAGTGGCTCTGCGTGCAAAAAAGCGCTGGAAACGGCGAGAAAAGCTTAAAAATGCAACCTTAGTTCAGAAGATTTACTTTTGTTCACAAAGTGGCTCTGCGTGCACAAAAGCGCTGGAAACGGCGAGACAAGCTTAAAAATGCAACCTTAGTTCAGAAGATTTACTTTTGTTCACAAAGTGGCTCTGCGTGCACAAAAGCGCTGGAAACGGCGAGAGAAGCTTAAAAATGCAACCTTGGTTCAGAAGATTAACTTTTGTTCACAAAGTGGTTCTGAGTGCACAAAAGAGCTGGAAACAGTAGCTCTGCGTGCACAAAAGCGCTGGAAACGGCGAGAGAAGCTTAAAAATGCAACCTTAGTTCAGAAGATTTACTTTTGTTCACAAAGTGGTTCTGAGAGCACAAAACAGCTGGAAACAGTAGCTCTGCGTGCACAAAAGCGCTGGAAACGGCGAGAGAAGCTTAAAAATGCAACCTTAGTTCAGAAGATTTACTTTTGTTCACAAAGTATTTCTGAGTGCACAAAACAGCTGGAAACAGTAGCTCTGCGTGCACAAAAGCGCTGGAAACGGCGAGAGAAGCTTAAAAATGCAACCTTAGTTCAGAAGATTTACTTTTGTTTCACAAAGTGGCTCTGCGTGCACAAAAGCGCTGGAAACGTCGAGAGAAGCTTAAAAATGCAACCTTAGTTCAGAAGATTTACTTTTGTTCACAAAGTGGCTCTGCGTGCACAAAAGCGCTGGAAACGGCGAGAGAAGCTTAAAAATGCAACCTTAGTTCAGAAGATTTACTTTTGTTCACAAAGTGGTTCTGAGTGCACAAAAGAGCTGGAAACAGTAGCTCTGCGTGCACAAAAGCGCTGGAAACGGCGAGAGAAGCTTAAAAATGCAACCTTAGTTCAGAAGATTTACTTTTGTTCACAAAGTGGTTCTGAGAGCACAAAACAGCTGGAAACAGTAGCTCTGCGTGCACAAAAGCGCTGGAAACGGCGAGAGAAGCTTAAAAATGCAACCTTAGTTCAGAAGATTTACTTTTGTTCACAAAGTATTTCTGAGTGCACAAAACAGCTGGAAACAGTAGCTCTGCGTGCACAAAAGCGCTGGAAATGGCGAGAGAAGCTTAAAAATGCAACCTTAGTTCAGAAGATTTACTTTTGTTCACAAAGTGGCTCTGCGTGCACAAAAGCGCTGGAAACGGCGAGAGAAGCTTAAAAATGCAACCTTATTTCAGAAGATTTACTTTTGTTCACAAAGTGGTTCTGAGAGCACAAAACAGCTGGAAACAGTAGCTCTGCGTGCACAAAAGCGCTGGAAACGGCGAGAGAAGCTTAAAAATGCAACCTTAGTTCAGAAGATTTACGTTTGTTCACAAAGTGGTTCTGAGAGCACAAAACAGCTGGAAACAGTAGCTCTGCGTGCACAAAAGCGCTGGAAACGGCGAGAGAAGCTTAAAAATGCAACCTTAGTTCAGGAGATTTACTTTTGTTCACAAAGTGGTTCTGCGTGCAAAAAAGCGCTGGAAACGGCGAGAGAAGCTTAAAAATGCAACCTTAGTTCAGAAGATTTACTTTTGTTCACAAAGTGGTTCTGAGAGCACAAAACAGCTGGAAACAGTAGCTCTGCGTGCACAAAAGCGCTGGAAACGGCGAGAGAAGCTTAAAAATGCAACCTTAGTTCAGAAGATTAACTTTTGTTCACAAAGTGGCTCTGCGTGCAAAAAAGCGCTGGAAACGGCGAGAGAAGCTTAAAAATGCAACCTTAGTTCAGAAGATTTACTTTTGTTCACAAAGTGGCTCTGCGTGCACAAAAGCGCTGGAAACGGCGAGACAAGCTTAAAAATGCAACCTTAGTTCAGAAGATTTACTTTTGTTCACAAAGTGGCTCTGCGTGCACAAAAGCGCTGGAAACGGCGAGAGAAGCTTAAAAATGCAACCTTGGTTCAGAAGATTAACTTTTGTTCACAAAGTGGTTCTGAGTGCACAAAAGAGCTGGAAACAGTAGCTCTGCGTGCACAAAAGCGCTGGAAACGGCAAGAGAAGCTTAAAAATGCAACCTTAGTTCAGAAGATTTACTTTTGTTCACAAAGTGGCTCTGCGTGCACAAAAGCGCTGGAAACGGCGAGAGAAGCTTAAAAATGCAACCTTAGTTCAGAAGATTTACTTTTGTTCACAAAGTGGCTCTGCGTGCAAAAAAGCGCTGGAAACGGCGAGAGAAGCTTAAAAATGCAACCTTAGTTCAGAACATTTACTTTTGTTCACAAAGTGGCTCTGCGTGCAAAAAAGCGCTGGAAACGGCGAGAGAAGCTTAAAAATGCAACCTTAGTTCAGAAGATTTACTTTTGTTCACAAAGGTGTTCTGAGTGCACTAAACAGCTGGAAACAGTAGCTCTGCGTGCACAAAAGCGCTGGAAACGGCGAGAGAAGCTTAAAAATGCAACCTTAGTTCAGAAGATTTACTTTTGTTCACAAAGTGGTTCTGAGTATAAAAAACAGCTGGAAGCAGTAGCTCTGCGTGCACAAAAGCGCTGGAAACGGCGAGAGAAGCTTAAAAATGCAACCTTAGTTCAGAAGATTTACTTTTGTTCACAAAGTGGTTCTGAGTGCACAAAACAGCTGGAAACAGTAGGTCTGCGTGCACAAAAGCGCTGGGAACGGCGAGAGAAGCTTAAAAATGCAACCTTAGTTCAGTAGATTAACTTTTGTTGACAAAGTGGTTCTGCGTGCAAAAAAGCGCTGGAAACGGCGAGAGAAGCTTAAAAATGCAACCTTAGTTCAGAACATTTACTTTTGTTCACAAAGTGGCTCTGCGTGCAAAAAAGCGCTGGAAACGGCGAGAGAAGCTTAAAAATGCAACCTTAGTTCAGAAGATTTACTTTTGTTCACAAAGTGGTTCTGAGTGCACTAAACAGCAGGAAACAGTAGCTCTGCGTGCACAAAAGCGCTGGAAACGGCGAGAGAAGCTTAAAAATGCAACCTTAGTTCAGAAGATTTACTTTTGTTCACAAAGTGGCTCTGCGTGCACAAAAGCGCTGGAAACGGCGAGAGAAGCTTAAAAATGCAACCTTAGTTCAGAAGATTTACTTTTGTTCACAAAGTGGTTCTGAGTGCACAAAAGAGCTGGAAACAGTAGCTCTGCGTGCACAAAAGCGCTGGAAACGGCGAGAGAAGCTTAAAAATGCAACCTTAGTTCAGAAGATTTACTTTTGTTCACAAAGTGGTTCTGAGAGCACAAAACAGCTGGAAACAGTAGCTCTGCGTGCACAAAAGCGCTGGAAACGGCGAGAGAAGCTTAAAAATGCAACCTTGGTTCAGAAGATTAACTTTTGTTCACAAAGTGGTTCTGAGTGCACAAAAGAGCTGGAAACAGTAGCTCTGCGTGCACAAAAGCGCTGGAAACGGCGAGAGAAGCTTAAAAATGCAACCTTAGTTCAGAAGATTTACTTTTGTTCACAAAGTGGTTCTGAGAGCACAAAACAGCTGGAAACAGTAGCTCTGCGTGCACAAAAGCGCTGGAAACGGCGAGAGAAGCTTAAAAATGCAACCTTAGTTCAGAAGATTTACTTTTGTTCACAAAGTATTTCTGAGTGCACAAAACAGCTGGAAACAGTAGCTCTGCGTGCACAAAAGCGCTGGAAACGGCGAGAGAAGCTTAAAAATGCAACCTTAGTTCAGAAGATTTACTTTTGTTTCACAAAGTGGCTCTGCGTGCACAAAAGCGCTGGAAACGGCGAGAGAAGCTTAAAAATGCAACCTTAGTTCAGAAGATTTACTTTTGTTCACAAAGTGGCTCTGCGTGCACAAAAGCGCTGGAAACGGCGAGAGAAGCTTAAAAATGCAACCTTAGTTCAGAAGATTTACTTTTGTTCACAAAGTGGTTCTGAGTGCACAAAAGAGCTGGAAACAGTAGCTCTGCGTGCACAAAAGCGCTGGAAACGGCGAGAGAAGCTTAAAAATGCAACCTTAGTTCAGAAGATTTACTTTTGTTCACAAAGTGGTTCTGAGAGCACAAAACAGCTGGAAACAGTAGCTCTGCGTGCACAAAAGCGCTGGAAACGGCGAGAGAAGCTTAAAAATGCAACCTTAGTTCAGAAGATTTACTTTTGTTCACAAAGTGGCTCTGCGTGCACAAAAGCGCTGGAAACGGCGAGAGAAGCTTAAAAATGCAACCTTAGTTCAGAAGATTTACTTTTGTTCACAAAGTGGCTCTGCGTGCACAAAAGCGCTGGAAACGGCGAGACAAGCTTAAAAATGCAACCTTAGTTCAGAAGATTTACTTTTGTTCACAAAGTGGCTCTGCGTGCACAAAAGCGCTGGAAACGGCGAGAGAAGCTTAAAAATGCAACCTTGGTTCAGAAGATTAACTTTTGTTCACAAAGTGGTTCTGAGTGCACAAAAGAGCTGGAAACAGTAGCTCTGCGTGCACAAAAGCGCTGGAAACGGCGAGAGAAGCTTAAAAATGCAACCTTAGTTCAGAAGATTAACTTTTGTTCACAAAGTGGCTCTGCGTGCACAAAAGCGCTGGAAACGGCGAGAGAAGCTTAAAAATGCAACCTTAGTTCAGAAGATTTACTTTTGTTCACAAAGTGGCTCTGAGTGCACAAAACAGCTGGAAACATTAGCTCTGTGTGCACAAAAGCGCTGGAAACGGCGAGAGAAGCTTAAAAATGCAACCTTAGTTCAGAAGATTTACTTTTGTTCACAAATTGGTTCTGAGAGCACAAAACAGCTGGAAACAGTAGGTCTGCGTGCACAAAAGCGCTGGAAATGGCGAGAGAAGCTTAAAAATGCAACCTTAGTTAAGAAGATTTACTTTTGTTCACAAAGTGGTTCTGAGAGCACAAAACAGCTGGAAACAGTAGCTCTGCGTGCACAAAAGCGCTGGAAACGGCGAGAGAAGCTTAAAAATGCAACCTTAGTTCAGAAGATTTACTTTTGTTCACAAAGTGGTTCTGAGTGCACAAAACAGCTGGAAACAGTACCTCTGCGTGCACAAAAGCGCTGGAAACGGCGAGAGAAGCTTAAAAATGCAACCTTAGTTCAGAAGATTTACTTTTGTTCACAAAGTGGCTCTGCGTGCAAAAAAGCGCTGGAAACGGCGAGAGAAGCTTAAAAATGCAACCTTAGTTCAGAAGATTTACTTTTGTTCAGAAAGTGGTTCTGAGAGCACAAAACAGCTGGAAACAGTAGCTCTGTGTGCACAAAAGCGCTGGAAACGGCGAGAGAAGCTTAAAAATGCAACCTTAGTTCAGAAGATTTACTTTTGTTCACAAATTGGTTCTGAGAGCACGAAACAGCTGGAAACAGTAGGTCTGCAAGCACAAAAGCGCTGGAAATGGCGAGAGAAGCTTAAAAATGCAACCTTAGTTAAGAAGATTTACTTTTGTTCACAAAGTGGTTCTGAGAGCACAAAACAGCTGGAAACAGTAGCTCTGCGTGCACAAAAGCGCTGGAAACGGCGAGAGAAGCTTAAAAATGCAACCTTAGTTCAGAAGATTTACTTTTGTTTCACAAAGTGGCTCTGCGTGCACAAAAGCGCTGGAAACGGCGAGAGAAGCTTAAAAATGCAACCTTAGTTCAGAAGATTTACTTTTGTTCACAAAGTGGTTCTGAGAGCAACAAAACAGCTGGAAACAGTAGCTCTGCGTGCACAAAAGCGCTGGAAATGGCGAGAGAAGCTTAAAAATGCAACCTTAGTTCAGAAGATTTACTTTTGTTCACAAAGTGGTTCTGAGAGCACAAAACAGCTGGAAACAGTAGCTCTGCGTGCACAAAAGCGCTGGAAACGGCGAGAGAAGCTTAAAAATGCAACCTTAGTTCAGAAGATTTACTTTTGTTCACAAAGTGGCTCTGCGTGCACAAAAGCGCTGGAAACGGCGAGAGAAGCTTAAAAATGCAACCTTAGTTAAGAAGATTTACTTTTGTTCACAAAGTGGTTCTGAGAGCACAAAACAGCTGGAAACAGTAGCTCTGCGTGCACAAAAGCGCTGGAAACGGCGAGAGAAGCTTAAAAATGCAACCTTAGTTCAGAAGATTTACTTTTGTTTCACAAAGTGGCTCTGCGTGCACAAAAGCGCTGGAAACGGCGAGAGAAGCTTAAAAATGCAACCTTAGTTCAGAAGATTTACTTTTGTTCACAAAGTGGTTCTGAGAGCAACAAAACAGCTGGAAACAGTAGCTCTGCGTGCACAAAAGCGCTGGAAATGGCGAGAGAAGCTTAAAAATGCAACCTTAGTTCAGAAGATTTACTTTTGTTCACAAAGTGGTTCTGAGAGCACAAAACAGCTGGAAACAGTAGCTCTGCGTGCACAAAAGCGCTGGAAACGGCGAGAGAAGCTTAAAAATGCAACCTTAGTTCAGAAGATTTACTTTTGTTCACAAAGTGGCTCTGCGTGCACAAAAGCGCTGGAAATGGCGAGAGAAGCTTAAAAATGCAACCTTAGTACAGAAGATTTACTTTTGTTCACAAAGTGGTTCTGAGTGCACAAAACAGCTGGAAACAGTAGCTCTGCGTGCACAAAAGCGCTGGAAACGGCGAGAGAAGCTTAAAAATGCAACCTTAGTTCAGAAGATTTACTTTTGTTTCACAAAGTGGCTCTGCGTGCACAAAAGCGCTGGAAACGGCGAGAGAAGCTTAAAAATGCAACCTTAGTTCAGAAGATTTACTTTTGTTCACAAAGTGGCTCTGCGTGCACAAAAGCGCTGGAAACGGCGAGAGAAGCTTAAAAATGCAACCTTAGTTCAGAAGATTTACTTTTGTTCACAAAGTGGTTCTGAGAGCACAAAACAGCTGGAAACAGTAGGTCTGCGTGCACAAAAGCGCTGGAAATGGCGAGAGAAGCTTAAAAATGCAACCTTAGTTCAGAAGATTTACTTTTGTTCACAAAGTGGTTCTGAGAGCACAAAACAGCTGGAAACAGTAGCTCTGCGTGCACAAAAGCGCTGGAAACGGCGAGAGAAGCTTAAAAATGCAACCTTAGTTCAGAAGATTTACTTTTGTTCACAAAGTGGCTCTGCGTGCACAAAAGCGCTGGAAACGGCGAGAGAAGCTTAAAAATGCAACCTTAGTTCAGAAGATTTACTTTTGTTCACAAAGTGGTTCTGAGAGCACAAAACCGCTGGAAACAGTAGGTCTGCGTGCACAAAAGCGCTGGAAATGGCGAGAGAAGCTTAAAAATGCAACCTTAGTTCAGAAGATTTACTTTTGTTCACAAAGTGGTTCTGAGAGCACAAAACAGCTGGAAACAGTAGCTCTGCGTGCACAAAAGCGCTGGAAACGGCGAGAGAAGCTTAAAAATGCAACCTTAGTTCAGAAGATTTACTTTTGTTCACAAAGTGGCTCTGCGTGCACAAAAGCGCTGGAAACGGCGAGAGAAGCTTAAAAATGCAACCTTAGTTCAGAAGATTTACTTTTGTTCACAAAGTGGTTCTGAGAGCACAAAACAGCTGGAAACAGTAGCTCTGCGTGCACAAAAGCGCTGGAAACGGCGAGAGAAGCTTAAAAATGCAACCTTAGTTCAGAAGATTTACTTTTGTTCACAAAGTGGTTCTGAGAGCACAAAACAGCTGGAAACAGTAGCTCTGCGTGCACAAAAGCGCTGGAAACGGCGAGAGAAGCTTAAAAATGCAACCTTAGTTCAGAAGATTTACTTTTGTTCACAAAGTGGTTCTGAGAGCACAAAACAGCTGGAAACAGTAGCTCTGCGTGCACAAAAGCGCTGGAAACGGCGAGAGAAGCTTAAAAATGCAACCTTAGTTCAGAAGATTTACTTTTGTTCACAAAGTGGTTCTGAGTGCACAAAACAGCTGGAAACAGTAGCTCTGCGTGCACAAAAGCGCTGGAAACGGCGAGACAAGCTTAAAATTGCCACTTTGGTCCATATGATGAATTTTTAATGACTAAAGGTGAAAACCAGAACACACGGGTAGTGGATGGTCACCTTGAACAAGGCTCAGGCGAAATATCCCTGTCAACTTTAAAATAATTTTGTAAAGTAATGTTTTCAAGTTTTTAATTCCATAATGTAAATAGTCGAGCTGTTGACTTCTTAATCTAATATTTGCTCAAAGTTGATTAAAATTGCTTAAGCCAGTGAGATAAGGATATATTTGCTACAATGAATAAGATATTGATTTTCTTAATAAAGATTAACCTTAAAAAGAATCCCCCCCATTCTTGTTTAGGATGACCCTCACTATCTGAATGTAAAATCTCAAGTAATTTTGCTGTACGTATTTTGAGTAAATTCAAGGGAAAGTCAGTTAAATTTACAAAAGCGCTGGAAATGGCGAGAGAAGCTTAAAAATGCAACCTTAGTTCAGAAG
The DNA here is from genome assembly GCF_024713975.1 of Paralichthys olivaceus. NCBI lineage: Eukaryota > Metazoa > Chordata > Actinopteri > Pleuronectiformes > Paralichthyidae > Paralichthys > Paralichthys olivaceus. Next base: position 112,525 of record NC_091111.1, on the reverse strand, counting down.
ATTTACTTTTGTTCACAAAGTGGTTCTGAGTGCACAAAAGCACTGGAAACGGCGAGAGAGGCTTAAAATTGCCACTTTGGTCCAGATGATGAATTTTTAATGACTAAAGGTGAAAATCAGAACACACGAGTAGTGGATGGTCACCTTGAACAAGGCTCAGGTAAAATATCCCTGTCAACTTTAAAATAATTTTGTAAAGTAATGTTTTCAAGTTTTTAATTCCATAATGTAAATAGTCGAGCTGTTGACTTCTTAATCTAATATTTGCTCAAAGTTGATTAAAATTGCTTAAGACAGTGAGATAAGGATATATTTGCTACAATGAATAAGATATTGATTTTCTTAATAAAGATTAACCTTAAAAAGACTTCCCCCCACTCTTGTTTAGGATGACCCTCACTATCTGAATGTAAAATCTCACGTAATTTTGCTGTACGCATTTTGAGTAAATTCAAGGGAAAGTCAGTTAAATTTTAATTATGGCATCCATAACCTTCTCCTATTATGTGTTAGGATAGGTCTTTTTTTTACCTAAAAAAAAAAATCCTTAAGAGCTGACTTAGAATCTTCACCTCATCCTCGTTCAGGATGATGCCCACTATTTGTTTATAATATTTCAATTTTTTTTACGAACATTTTTTGAGAAAGTGAAAGGCAGCTCAATTTTCATTATGGCAAAAATATTAACCCAAAAAAGTCCTTAAAAGGTAACCCTAACCCTCTAAACATTGTTAAGACTAAATTCATATAAGGTCACTGTGAACCTTGACCCTTGACCACTTTAATTTGTTTGAGTCCAAGTGACTCCATTGAGAAGGAATTCCCTCAAGCAGTGAGTCCAAGTTACCAGATATAATGAAATTCCCTACTGACAGTCCTAATATATCACATTCACAGTGACGTGAGGTAACTCTGACCTTTAACTTCGAAGGGAATAAAATCCTTCATCTTTGAGTTTAAGTTAATGTTTTTACCAAGTTTGACGACATTCCCATGAGCTGATCTTTAGATATCAATTTAAGGAAAAATATTTACATACTTTGTGAGAACACTGTGACATTTGGCTACCAAAATGAAATCCAAATTCATGTGAATGTTTGTGCCAAATATGAAAGAATTCCCTGAAGGCATTTTGGATATATATTGCATATACAAGGCAAGAAGTGTGCTTTGTGAGGTGCTAGTGACCTTGCCATTTGATCTTTGATCCTTCATCAATCACATCCAAAAGATGTCCCTACTTTTGGTGTATGTCTGACAATGATAAAGTCTAATCAGGAAGGAGCTCAACACTCCTAATTGCATTTATCACTGCATAAATATTTTGTGATTTACTTCTTAACATCTGTTTAAATCATCATTATTATTATTGAGATCACATGTCTTTTCCCCTCCCATAACCCCTTTTGGTCCAAAGTTCTAAAACTTTAAATCCCATTTGTTCAACAAAATACAAAATTTGGAGGACCAAAGTTATGCTGATATGGGAAAAACATTAGAAATTCCCAAATTATTTCCAATTTACTTTTCTTAAAATTTGTTTTTTATTTATTTTTTATTTTAGGATTGAATTCTTTGTTAATAACGTCAAAAAGCCAATGATGCCCCTAATATACTTAAATTTACTTACCTTTACTTACCTTTGGCAGTTGAGAACTCCTCTCTCTCTCTTTTTTTCCCCTGTCTGCTTAAAGCAGATTGACTGCAGCGTCGATATAATCCTGGCTCAGGTCTCAGTCCTCCAGTCCTAGCCACATCTCTGGTGCAAAACTCTATTACCTATATAATATCATAGTTTGTTAAATCATGAGCCCGACTTCAGAACCCAATATAACAAGTGTATTAAATCAACAAACACTCCGTATAGTTATACTCCTTAACTCTGTGACCTCCTCTTAGATCATCAGCATGTTTATTCCAATACTCTTCAGTTAACCCAGTTAACTACGTGATCTCCAAGATCACCAACAGGCTTATTCTCTATTCCTTAGTTAACCCAATTAACTCCGTGATCTCCAAGACCACCTGAAGCTTCCTTGATTCTACATCGGTTCCAAACCACGCCATGCAGACACGTCGGTCAGTCACCCAGTGAGAGAATCGTTTCCCTTCTGAATTTGTCTTCCCAGAAAGACAGTGTCTCTGTGCTACTTGGTCCCCCAGATTACAGCAGTGAGAGCACTCTTTGGTTCTCAGGCATCAGGCCCTCACGTCTCTACCCTCTTTTGTCAGGGAGGTTGAGGTCAGAGACCCAGACTACCTGCGCAGTTTTACCTCTCATCCCTGAGATCCAGAGTGTCCTCTCATACGAGTGATCCTGCCGACAACGCCAAAATTGTGGTGGAAATTTCTGTGAAACAAGCACAAAGTCAAACACTTCTTTTCACCTGAATGACATGCACAAATGAGCAAAGAACTTAGGTGAATCTGTGTTCTTACAACTCGCAGCCCCTTTCCACTAAGCATGCAAAGGTATATATTACCCTCCTGTAGTTTCACTCAGTGGAGGAGACATCCCGTCCTTTTGTTTACATGTTCTGTGGATGACCCCCCCTGTGAGAACACAGTTGTTTGATCCCAATCAGAGATACTAAAAGATACCATAAAGTTGTGGTTTCTCAAGGCCATAAAACTCAAGTCTCTTAAGCCACCATCGTAAACCTTAAAGTTGCCCTTTCTGATTAACAATTTGGTCAACCATTTGGTCAGTCCTCAACATACGGTACATGTCTGCTCATGCAATTATACATACACAAATGTAACATTTCCATTACAGTGCTAAAAGTGTTATAGCTGAGCAGGGATCAGTGAGGATGAGGTCGTATTTAAAGGGACTGCTTTGGTGAGAGAATGGGCTGTGATTGGTGAGTGACTGACGAGCACCCATGAACCTATCGTTAGCTGAGCACATGACTCCGTGTCCTGCATGAACTAACACAATGCTTCATTAGTCACAATTCAAGTTCAGGATTTCTACTATGACATTCTCACTTTAAACTTAATTTAAAGTATCTTGAATTGAGGCAAATTAAAGCTGACCTTGAATAATGATCAGTCACAATCAAATTGTCATATATCACAAATCATAAACTGGATTTATTTTCATAATTAATTATGGATACAATTACAAAGTATGTTGCAGAAATCTGAAATGGATATCTATATATGGGGGCAGCAGTAGCATAATGATTTGGTTTGGGAACCGGAGGGTGGCCGGTTCAAGTCCAGCATGGACCATAAGCATAGAAGGTGGACTGGTAGCTGGAGAGGTGCCAGTTCACCTCCTGGGCACTGCTGAGGTGCCCTTGAGCAAGGCACCGTACCCCCCAATTGCTCATAGGGCGCTTTTCCTGGGGGCTGCCCATCACTCTACCATCTCTCTCCAAAAATATGCATGTCTTTGAGCCCTGTGTGTGTGTGTGGGATTGTGGGTTAATGCATGTATTAAAAATGAAAAACATGAGTGTAAAAAGAATTTCCCCTTGTGGGATCAATAAAGGAAGTTTAAGTTTAAGTTATATCATTGAGCATTGTAACAAGTTACATTGTACAAGTACATGTTCTGCTGAATAAGGGATCAGCCACTTGCTATCTGTAATACAAACAGCCATCATCAGGAACATCAGAGATATCATAGTTAATAATCATCCCAAGGTACTTGTAGTTCTCTACAATGTCTACCACATGTCCCTTGATGATAGTATTCTAAGAGTTTGAGGACTGATGCCTAAAACTCATGTCCTTGGTTTTTGTCACATTTAGTAGCAAAAATGCACAGTCACACCACTACAGATTCACAATCCACAATGGGACCATGGTTGTTCTCATCTGCATGGAGGAAACTGACTGTCACAGAGTCATCAGCAAATTTGAAAAGTAATCTGTTGTCATGCCAGCTGCGGCAGTCATCAGTATACACATTATAGAGGGGAGGTGAAAGGACACAGGAGGAGACCCTGTGGATGATGACAATGTGTCTTACATGCATTACTTTCTGCGTCAGTTGCCAGTTGCAGCTCAACGCATGTATCCAAAATTATCTTTTCCAGGCACTATACTGATACTGTAGTCACTACAAGTTACGCACGTTCCAGTTTGCCTGGGGGACATTTAAAACAAACCAGTCTACAACACAATAAAAATCACATGAAAATCAACCTCCCTCCTCATCTTTTCATATTTTTTTCTCCTCAATTTTTTAATGTGGATTTAGAATTTGATACTGAGCATAGCCGTGAAATTGCCCCTCCCCCAAATAGAAATGGTACAAGTTGTCAAATAAATGTTATCTACATAAATCCCCACAGATTTCAAAAACATTCTCAGAACACAGTTAACATCACAGTATATTGTAAGGTATCACATTTTTTATTACTCACCTTATTGATGGAACCTCAACCATATTTACTGTCCCTGGCTCAGACTCTCTCTCAAGCATCTACAGTAGGTGTTTTCATTCCCAAAACACAGGCTCTCTTGTGGTTCCAAGAGTCTGTAAGAGTAGAACAGGAGGTAGAGCATTCAGCTACCAGGCAGACAACTTCTGTGCATTTACGGTTAAACTTAAAACATTCCTTTTTGATAAAGCCTTGCTGGATCAGGTGAGTCCTGAACCATCCCTTAAGCTGCTATAGGTCTAGACTGCAGGGGAAACTCCCATCATCCACAGAGCACTTCTCCACTTCTCTCTGTCTCTCTGCCCCCCCCCCCCCCCCACCCCACACTCATTAATTTTTTTAATAAATGTCAAAAACTATGTTATTGTTGTGTCTCTTTTCTCCCATAGTCCCCCTCTCTCTTTCTCTCTCTCATTGCAGATACCTCTGACTCCAGAACTGAAGGAGAACAACTATTATTATTATTAACAACAATACTTAATTAATTATTATATTAATTGTTGCTGCTATCATTGATAATCAATAACTTCTTTACACTGTTATTGTTTACATTTTAACTAGTAAGAGCTGATACCAGATGATCCAGGCAGATGATCGTCCACATTGAGCCTGGTTCTGCTAGAGGTTTCTCCCTGTAAGTGAAGGAGTTTTTACTCTTCACAGTCACCAAAGTCTGCTCATTGTGGGAACTGTTAGGTTTCTTTATATTAAACAAGATTTGAAGGTCTTGACCTTCTATGTAAAGTTCCTTGAGATAATGTATATTATGATTTGGCGCTATACAAATAAAATTGAATTGAATTGAATAGGTGATGGGATAATAATAACAATAATTAATTGAGCAGTAGTATTGCAATATATTCAGTAAACTGTACAGAAATAATATGTTTTTTTTCTTTCATGAACATATTTTCCATTTCATATTACGCACACACCAACCTTTAACTGTGGGCTGAGTTTCCTGAGCACATATACACATTCACCTATTTGCCCATGTACAACTGCTGCTATATATACTACCTGATGTTGTGTGTTTCTGTTTGCTTGTTTGTTTGTCCTCTCTTTGGAGTTAAATCTTGTGCTACTGCTGTAACATGTGAATTTCCCCACTGAGGGACAATAAAGGAAATCTAAATCTAAATCTAAATCTAACACACTGGTAAATATTAACCCTTACTATGAGGAACTCATACCTGAAAAAGGGAGTATTTGAATGAACGATACATGGACACAAACTTTTCTCAAATCATGTGCATTATGACTGAAGGGAGTAAGTGAGGTGTCTCTTAATGTTCCTCAAAAGCTACATGCTCCCTCTCCTGGATCCCTCTGGTAACTACACCTGCTCTTACTGCTGCTGGTGTTAGAATAACTTGTTGAACATAAAACACAAGAATACACAAAAATACTGTTCTCTAACTGCTGCAACTGACAGTAAACATTATAACCATAACATGAATATGCTCAAGTATTAGAATATGAGAAATTTAATGGTACTCTGCTACTTCAGCTAACTTGCGGGTAAAGCACAATATTCCTTGTGTCACAAAAAGCAACAAGTGTCAGAACCTGTCTGACTGCCTAATTCAACCAGGCACAACTTTTTTTCTTTCGCGCCTGCGGACACCAGGCCGAAATAGGTGGATGGGCTTTCTGTAAAGAAGGCTCCTGTCGTGGTTTCAAAGCTCTACGTGCTTTCTGGCATTTGCTGGAGGCCCGTCAAATTGCAATCTATAATGAAAGGGGAATCAGAAGTTAGTGTAAATCCCATTATCAATGCCTAGAATATGCTGGCCCCTCATTTCAGCCAAAAAAGCCTCAAACTGTTTGAAAGTTACACTGTTGCGATCATTAGGCCCCAGATCAACATTCTTCCCTCTCATACCCGTATGTACTCTGTACGGCTATCAAAATGGAGCCCGTAGAAATGGGCTTAATTGATACCAAAGGTCACAAAGGTCACCTGGGCCCTTCTGCAGTTTTGGTGAAAATCGGTAATGCAGGCTCAAAGAGCCCCTCGTGACCAGTGGGTCAAATTTGGGGCTCCTAGGCACCTGGGAAGGCCCCGAAAGGGATCGTAATTTCCCCAAAAATCTCCAGAACCAAGAGGCTGCGAACCCTGTTTAGGCCCCTGACCAGCTAGAGGGCTGAAATCCAAGTGACAACTCATGTAGCGTTGATAAGAAATTCCCTCAAGCATTCCAAGTTACCAGATATAATGAAATTCCCTACTGACAGTCCTAACATATCACATTCACAGTGACGTTACTCTGACCTTTAACTTCGAAGGGAATAAAATTCTTCATCTTTGAATTGAAGTTAATATTTTTACCAAGTTTGACGACATTCCCATGAGCTGATCTTTAGATATCAATTTAAGGAAAAATATTTACATGCTTTGTGAGAACACTGTGACATTTGGCTACCAAAATGAAACCCAAATTCATATGAATGTTTGTGCCAAATGTGAAAGAATTCCCTGAAGGCCTTTTGGATATATCGCATTTACAAGGCAAGTAGTGTGCTTTGTGAGGTCCTAGTGACCTTGCCATTTGATCTTTGACAACTGAATTCTATTCAAGTCATCATTGAGTCCAAATGAATGTTTGTGCCACATGTAATGATATTTCCTTTGGACAATCCTGATAAATTGTATTCAAAACAATGCAAAGTCATGTGAGCTTGACCTTTTGAACTTTGACTAACATAACGTAGTTGTACATGAGATATTGCATTCACATGAATTGGCAAGACAGATGGATGGACAACCTGAAAACGTAATGCCTCTGGCCATACTGAATGTGAAAATAGTAAAGAAAGAAATATAGCAATACATGATAAATAATTTGTTCCATGTTCTTTTATTTTACATGGATGATTTCTTGACAAAACAAGCCAACTCTATAAATGTGAACTGAGTGTCAGAAATTAACATGACATTCATAGCATCTGCAAACAATTTTTCCCCACAAATTTCTGTAACTTTCTGAGAATCTACATCACAGTATATTGTAAAATATCATGTGTTTCAATACTCTCCTTATTGATGGAACCTCAGTGATGTCTACTGTCCCTGGCTCAGACACTCTCTCAAGCATCTACAGTACATGTCAAGAAAGGTAATGGTAACATTAAAATAACATTTGATATCTACAATTCAGTTGAACTATTATAGTTTCAGATATTTCTTTCTGTAAGTTCAATTCAGCATCTGCAGATGGACTCATTAGTACACGTCACCTGATTGACATGCACAAATGAGCAAAGAACATAGGAGAATCTGTGTTCTTATAACTCACAGCCCCCTCCCACTAAGCATGCAAAGGTATATATTACCCTTCTGTAGTTTCACTCAGTGGAAGAGACATCCTGTCCTTTTGTTAACATGTTCTGTGGATGACCCCCCCCCCCCCCCCCGTGAGATCCCAGTTGTTTGATCCCAATCAGAGATACAACGAGATACCATAAAGTTGTGGTTTCTCGAGGCCATAAAACTCAAGTCTCTTAAGCCACCATCGTAAACATTAAAGTTGCCCTTTTAGATTAACAATTTGGTCAACCATTTGGTCAGTCCTCGACATACAGTACATGTCTGCTCCAGCAATTATACATACACAAATGTAACATTTCCATTACAGTGCTAAAAGTGTTATAGCTGAGCAGGGATCAGTGAGGATGAGGTCGTATTTAAAGGGACCGCTTTGGTGAGAGAATGGGCTGTGATTGGTGAGTGACTGATGAGCACCCATGAACCTATCGTTAGCTGAGCACATGACTCCGTGTCCTGCATGAACTAACACAATGCTTCATTAGTCACTATTTAAGTTCAGGATTTCCACAATGACATTCTCACTTTAAACTTAATTTAAGGTATCTCGAATTGAGGCAAATTAAAGCTGACCTTGAATTATGATTAGTCACAATCAAATTGTCATATATCACAAATCATAAACTGGATTTATTTTCATAATTAATTATGGATAAAATTACAAGGCATGTTGCAGAAATCTGGAATGGATATCTATATCATTGAGCATTGTAACAAGTTACATTGTACAAGTACATGTTCTACTGATTAAGGGATCAGCCACTTGCTATCTGTAATACAAACAGCCATCATCAGGAACATCAGAGATATCATAGTTAATAATCATCCCAAGGTACTTATAGTTCTCTACAATGTCTACCACATATCCCTTGATGATAGTATTCTAAGAGTTTGAGGACTGATGCCTAAAACTCATGTCCTTGGTTTTTGTCACATTTAGTAGTAAAAATGCACAGTCACACCACTACAGATTCACAATCCACAATGGGACCATGGTTGTTCTCATCTGCATGGAGGAAACTGACTGTCACAAAGTCATCAGCAAATTTGAAAAGTAATCTGTTGTCATGCCAGCTGCGGCAGTCATCAGTATACACATTATAGAGGGGAGGTGAAAGGACACAGGAGGAGACCCTGTGGATGATGACAATGTGTCTTACATGCATTACTTTCTGCGTCAGTTGCCAGTTGCAGCTCGAGGCATGTATCCAAAATTATCTTTTCCAGGCACTATACTGATACTGTAGTCACTACAAGTTACGCACGTTCCATTTTGCCTGGGGGACATTTAAAACAAACCAGTCTACAACACAATAAAAATCACATGAAAATCAACCTCCCTCCTCATCTTTTCATATTTTTTTCTCCTCAATTTTTTAATGTGGATTTAGAATTTGATACTGAGCATAGCCGTGAAATTGCCCCCCCAAATAGAAATGGTACAAGTTGTCAAATAAATGTTATCTACATAAATCCCCACAGATTTCAAAAACATTCTCAGAACACAGTTAACATCACAGTATATTATAAGGTATCACATTTTTTATTACTCACCTTATTGATGGAACCTCAACCATATTTACTGTCCCTGGCTCAGACTCTCTCTCAAGCATCTACAGTAGGTGTTTTCATTCCCAAAACACAGGCTCTCTTGTGGTTCCAAGAGTCTGTAAGAGTAGAACAGGAGGTAGAGCATTCAGCTACCAGGCAGACAACTTCTGTGCATTTACGGTTAAACTTAAAACATTCCTTTTTGATAAAGCCTTGCTGGATCAGGTGAGTCCTGAACCATCCCTTAAGCTGCTATAGGTCTAGACTGCAGGGGAAACTCCCATCATCCACAGAGCACTTCTCCACTTCTCTCTGTCTCTCTGCCCCCCCCCCCCACCCCACACTCATTTATTTTTTTTAATAAATGTCAAAAACTATGTTATTGACGTGTCTCTTTTCTCCCATAGTCCCTCTCTCTCTTTCTCTCTCTCATTGCAGATACCTCTGACTCCAGAACTGAAGGAGAACAACTATTATTATTATTATTATTAACAACAATACTTAATTAATTATTATATTAATTGTTGCTGCTATCATTGATAATCAATAACTTCTTTACACTGTTATTGTTTACATTTTAACTAGTAAGAGCTGATACCAGATGATCCAGGCAGATGATCGTCCACATTGAGCCTGGTTCTGCTAGAGGTTTCTCCCTGTAAGTGAGGGAGTTTTTACTCTTCACAGTCACCAAAGTCTGCTCATTGTGGGAACTGTTATGTTTCTTTATATTAAACAAGATTTGAAGGTCTTGACCTTCTATTTAAAGTTCCTTGAGATAATGTATATTATGATTTGGCGCTATACAAATAAAATTGAATTCAATTGAATAGGTGATGGGATAATAATAACAATAATTAATTGAGCAGTAGTATTGCAATATATTCAGTAAACTGTACAGAAATAATATGTTTTTTTTCTTTCATGAACATATTTTCCATTTCATATTATGCACTTACCAACCTTTAACTGTGGGCTGAGTGTCATAAAATTAACAACACATTCATAGCATCTGCAAACAATACTTTATAACAACATTCAAGCATACTATCTATATAACAACAGATCTTAACTGTGTTTGTTCTCAAGTGTGGGGTGTTTTATACATTTTTAATAACATTATACGGATCACATTATAGCGTGACATATTTCTGGTTGAGGACAGGAGGAAATTACTGCAGTAAAGTGTGAAAGATGGGTAAAGAAGAGTTGAAGTGGAGTATAAAATGACCGTGGTATTAATGATAAACTAATCACATGAGGGATCGTCTCAGTTGTTAATTTGGAAAAAGGGAAACTCTAATAAAGTTATTGCATTACCTGAAAGGTTTCACAATGTAACTTGATGCGAATCCCCTTGCGAGTCTGCTATTGATCCGAAAAGTCTGAATCTGTGAATGTCTTTCACACTTTCCTTCAGTCACTTTCCTCTTGTCAATCGTTCCTGCTTCAGCTCACCGGTCGTAGCCAGAGGTGTGTTCCATCCAGGGCCGAAGGTGATGTTGCTTACTGCGGGGTTAACCCCCTTCACTTCCACCAATTGGAAAACAACACACGGGAGCTCCGCATCATATCAACTCCTTACGCTATAATGTAATCCATATAACCTTATTAAAAATTAAAAAACAAAAAAGATCTTACCAGCCTATACACCTCTCCTACACAGGGGAAGACCACGCCTCCACGACACACACTTTCATCAGAAATGAAACTTATCTCTCTCTCTCTCACGTGTCTGTGTGTGTCGGGTCAGATCAAGGTGATCAGCGGGACCTTTCATGTGACACCTGCATTTAGAGACGCGGTCTTTCAGTCGCCTGCAAAGACCCCCTCCTTTGCGCTTACCGCTCTGAACGCTGTCTCTGTCCACGCGCACAGTATGGAAGCCCTTGATGGTGGTGTTTTCGTCGGGAACATCCTGGTGCAGCCATGTCTCCGTAAAGCATATTAAACTACACTCACGATACTCCTTCTGACTTTGGACCAGTGCAGTCAGCTCGTCCATCTTATTCCCCAGCGATCTCACGTTTCCCATGACAATGGAGGGAAGACTCGCCTTTTCCTCCGTAGTTTTTTGCGTCCTCTGCATCCCCTGTGTGTCCGTATCAAGATTTCAGCCGGAATATCATTGTCCGTGGTCACCGAAGGTCGCTTGCTCTCTCCAATTCCACGCAGGGAAAGACCGCGTCTCTAAATGCAGGAGTCACGTGAAAGGTCCCGCTGACCACCCTGATCTGACCCGACGCGCGCACACACACACACACACACACACACACACACACACACACACACACACACACACACGTGAGAGAGAGATAAGTTTCATTTGTGTGTGTCGTGGAGGCGTTGTCTTTCCCTGTGTGGCAGGAAAGGTGCAAAGGTAAGATCTTTCTTGTTTTAAATTTTTAATAACGTTATACGGCTAGAAGGCAGCAGGGGCAGACAGGTCCCTTTCAGGTAATGCAATAACTTTATTACAGTTTCCCTTTTTCCAAATTAACAACTGAGACGATCCCTCATGCGATTAGTTTATCATTACTACCACGGCCATTTTGTACGCTACTTCAACTCTTCTTTTATGGGGTGCAGTTTGTTAAGCAGCTCACGCTGAAAATAACAGCAACATTTTGTCACATTTAGCTTCAAACCATGTTTAAAAAACTTGTGTGAATTTTTGAGAGTCACTTTTGCACATTTACAACAATATTTGTCAACTTAGAGATATTTTAAATATTTAAATCCAAATGTTAAATCTAAATGTTTCGGGTGAAACTAAATATTTAACTAATATGCAAATTCAAATGCCGGTAACAGGAAGTACCAAAATAAAAGCTCGAGGAGGTCAGAGTGTGTTTATAGTGGTAAATAACGAATAAAACCCATCTTATCCGGGGAAATGGACTCTTGGACATGGAATATCGTGTTAATAACTACATAAAATAACAAACACGTTTGGAGAAACTTTATTTGAAGAGTACTTTGAGTTTTTAGTGTCACTTTTATGAAGACGATTCACGATATTCCATGTCCACGAGTGTTTATTTGTATAGCAGAGAGACAGAGAGAAGTGCTCTGTGGATGATGGGAGTTTCCCCAGCAGTCTAGACCTATAGCAGCTTAAGGGATGGTTCAGGACTCACCTGATCCAGCCAGGCTTTATCAAAAAGGAATGTTTTAAGTTTAACCGTAAATGCACAGAAGTTGTCTGCCTGGTAGCTGAATGCTCTACCTCCTCTTCTATTCTTACAGACTCTTGGAACCACAAGAGAGCCTGTGTTTTGGGAATGAAAACACCTACTGTAGATGCTTGAGAGAGAGTCTGAGCCAGGGACAGTAAATATGGTTGAGGTTCCATCAATAAGGTGAGTAATTAAAAATGTGATACCTTATAATATACTGTGATGTAAACTGTGTTCTGAGAATGTTTTTGAAATCTGTGGGGATTTATGTAGGTAACATAAGTTTGACAACTTGTACCATTTCTATTCGGGAGCCAATTTCATGGCTATGCTCAGTATCAAATTCTAAATCCACATCAAAAAATTGAGGAATAAAAAAATATGAAAAGATGAGGAGGGCGGTTGATTTTCATGTGATGTTAACTGTGTTGTAGACTGGTTTGTTTTAAATGTCCCCAGGCAAAATGGAACGTACGTAACTTGTAGTGACTACAGTACCAGTATAGTGCCTGGAAAAGATAATTTTGGATACATGCATGATACCTCAAGCTGCAACTGACAACTAACACAGAAAGTGAGGGTAAACAAATGCACCTAAGAGACATTGTCATCATTCACAGGGTCTTCTCCTGATCTTTGCACTCTGTAATGTGTATACTAATGACTGCCGCAGCTGGCATGACAACAGATTACTTTTCAAATTTGCTGATGACTCTGTGACAGTAAGTCTCCTCAGAGAGATATACTTAACACCTTTCGTCAAAAAGTGACAGTTTTACGACTTTGAACTTTTACCTAGTGAGGTCACGAGAAGAGAGGGGGGGGGGGGGGGGGGGGGGGGGGGGGGGGGTGATAAGAGGAGGGGGAGGAGGGGGGTTTAGGAAGTGGGGGGTCATAAAAAAAAAAAAAAATAGAGTGAGGGGGAATAAAAACCAGATACGGGGTGAGATCAGAGAGCGCGCTTTGCTGCACGAGAACTCAGTATGTAAACATCCAAAGAATAACAACAGGCGTGATTGTATGGCTCCTCTCTCTCACAGACAGAGGCCCAAATGATGCAGAAAAATAAAAAACTAAATGGGTAAAACAGGAACAAGGATCCAAGTTGACTTTCTATGGCTTTGACTGTCTCAGATTTGGTCAAGCTTGTCAGGGTGTGTTATCACAGATCAAAAATGTTATGACTTTTTATTTTAAGGCTGGAGGTTCCCTATCTATCTATCTATCTATCTATCACAAACTGAACTAAATTCTCAAACACTTCCTATGTGCTCAAAAGTCCTGTTCGTTTAATAGAGTCTAGAGTCTAGTCTAGAGAACTACTACCACAAACTAAATCCTCCAGGCTGCTCGTTTACCAGCCAGCTCACAGTATGTAATGTGTAAATCAGACAGTGTTAGAGTTTAAAAAAAAAATAAATATTTACACTATGTAGCTAGGCTTGCAGTTCCAGTCTTTATGGTATCAAAGCTTATCATATCCTAGACCTGACACTGTTTGATGCACAGAGCTACAGTATCTTCTCATGTGAGTGACGTTGCTGCAAACTAGTACTTTTCCAAAGCTGTCCGTGATAATGTGGGGTGCAGTGTCATACTGTGCACTTCAAGTATTCTCAAAATAAATCCACTCAATTTACCAAAAAAATCTGATGAGCCATCAAATGCACTCATCAAACAGAATCAGAACAAGAGATTGATGTATACACAATGTATTTGTATCAGACAAACTGAAAGGACATTTTGTTACTTTCTAAATATTAAACTCTAAAACATTACACAGCCTTTTATCACTATACTTTGCTCTTAATTTCATATTGTTTCAAATAATTGTATATTTTATTTTCAGATATGTTGAACTGTTTTCTATTATTATTATTAACAAAAAAATTTTTTTGTGCTAATTAAACTCATGGATCTTGTGAAAGAGCATGCTGATTACGGATAACCCCCTTCTGATGTATGTAGCAAAGGGCCAGGAGTGATTAGGCAGCCAACTAGTGTGGGAAAAGCAGTGACTCACAGGTTATGCAACTGAAAATCACCTGAAGTAGTGGTTTGAATATGATTATATATGTTATCTAAATGAATGGGACCTTTAGTCTGAGTTATTCTTTGACCCTAAATAATAATAAACCAAGGGCATGGGAGTGCCTAATCAATGATTAACTTATTTTAATTTTACTTTTACTTTAAAATTGATCCTTGAATACAACTTTTGTTCCAGGTGAAGACTCAGGTACAGTTTAAGCTAATTAATTAATTTTTATAAGGACATAGATTTTTGTCTGTGAGCACTGGATGTGTGCTAATTGTTATCTCGGGTTTTCAATGAAACCTTATTAAACAATTGGACAAATGAAGTCTTATATTTATGTAACCCAGATCTCCTGGGCCTGAGTTCGTAAACACAAAAAAAAATGAATATGATCTCAGAAGAATATTTGAAACGAATCTTATCTTTTGTTTAAATTCCTCTAATTAATATTAAAGACCACCACAACTGTATTTTAAAAGTCAAAACCTTCACAGGTGTTTATTTACAATAGGAAATAAATGAAAAGGCTGTGAATTCTTCTCAGGAAGTAAAATATTTACAAAACAAAATAAATGCACAAAATAAAATACAGGGTCTCTTTAAATTGTTTAAACTGTTCCTTTGACTTCTCAATTTACCCTTTAATTCACTGGTTAAATAAAATCTTTACCTTTCACAGGTCTCTGAATAAAAACAAACACAATTCCTATCAACTGTAAATTAACTCACAAACATCACATGTGGGCCCACTTCAGAAATGATCAACTTGAAACTTAGTTGCAGGCCTGTAGTGATGCTCGGGTGCGGTGAGGCCTGAAAACTGAGTGGCCACTTCACTCAATCAAGAGCATAAAATAAAAGCACGTGCATTGTCAATATTTCTTTTTTATTTCACAACATAAAAGCACTTAACACTACTTCAAAATTGTACTCTTGTTCATTTCAGAGAGAAATATTGTATGTTATACTGCATTGCATTTATTTGACAGCTTACTTTAAAATGAAGATTTCAAACAATATAACAAGCTGTTAAACACGTTGTTAAAGACTTTACGAGTGGTTTTGAACATTTTTTGTTTCTGAAAAATAATTCTCGTCGTTTAAAGCTTTTTTTTTTTTTTTTTTTCCATCTGAAGTTCTCAGAAGCTTAAATGATCCAGTAACTCACCACAAATCAAAGAGAAACAAGCTCCCACAATATATCTAACATTTCTGTTTATAAAACAGTTTATAATGTATTTTACTGTAGCTTCACTTGCTGCTTACTCAGCTACTTCAGTATAAATGGTCTAATGACATAATGTAGATGAATAAAATGATAGAATAATAGGTCAAACAAGTACTTTTATCTTAAACATTTAACAACAGTTAAGTAGCCTGTATCTGACTGGTACATAAATGTTTATCATGACACCAGGTCAGTGTGAACAGGAAGTAGATTGTCTACTCCGCACTTGGTTGCTTATAATACTACGAACGACCAACAGCGATGGTGAAAAGTAGGAGGTGTTTTCACAAGACTGTCACTTTGAATGTGCAAAGACATTCCCCAGTTTGTTTTCCACATATAAACAACGTAGCAGGAGATTCTCTGCTCAGACACATTAACAAGAACAAAACGGCCTTCCCTGTAATCAGTTCATTATGGCCGGAGCCTAAGTAAGAGGGCTGTGACAGAAATGGTAATTGGTCTGTATTTATATAGAGCTTTTCTAGTCTTGATGACCACTCAAAGAGCTTTACAGTACAATTTATTGCCATTCACCCATTCACACATTCCTACACTGCATCTATGGGCAGCACTTTTTCTATGAGTGTGTAATTCTGGGTTCAGTATCTTGCCCAAGGACAGTTTGGCATGCAGATAGAACCACCGACCTACTGGTTAGAGGTCCACCTCTCTACCCCCCTGCAGCCACAGCCGCAAATCACATATAAAATATGTATATAATAAAATGTATATAATCTGTGTATTTGTGAAAAGAGAAACTTATTCATGTGACCTCAATGTAATCATCTGTACACAAGTCTTGTGTTTTTGCTGGCAGCATGCTACAGGGCTAATGACCACCAATCATGCGTACAGATTTTCATTGATAGGAAACTGTCCATATAAAGTCATTTATTTTCTGTCATTGTCTTTGCAGCTATGGATACCCAGATCCTGATTACCTCAGTCGAGTTGAAGACGAACCGAAACTCAAGGGAATTGACTGAGTTTCTGTAGAGTTTGTTATCTATCACATGAATGGACTAGCTCATGTAATCTTTTAAGTTACACTATTATCTCTGCAAATTTATGTACAAACATCTCCCATCTTAAAACCCACATATAAAGCAAAACATAAGACTACATAGAAGGGATAATTAATGTCATTTTAATGCCATTTGATGATTCATAAATAATGACCATCTCACAGCTTCAGATTTCTATTTTCCTGTCCTGACAGCCAATGTCCATATGTTTTAGGTATTTTTTTCCCATTCTTGTCATATATGTCTAGAACGTCTTGAGAGAATTTCTACAAATTTGGCACAGATCATTCACTTGGACTTAAATGTGACCTGATTAGATTTTGGTGGTCAACGGTCAATGTCACTGTAGCCTCACAAGCAAATTATTTTGTGAACATGACACAGTATCTCCGGAACACCTTGAGGGAATCATTTCACATTTAGTTGGACTCAAAAGTTAATTTATTTGATCCACTTTGATTCAAAGATGAATATGTTAGATTTCAGTGGTCAAAGGTCACAGTGACTGGAAAGAAAACATTTACATTTCTTTTATCATTCCTTTATCATTCCTGAATGATTAATGATTAATGCTCCGCCTGCAGACAGATTTTGTATTACTGTTTTTTTAAATGATTTGTATGTAATCTACTATACTGTTTAATACTATAAAATATTGTTGAAAATTAATGGCTAAAACTAATGGTCTGTTTAAGGTAAAACTTTATATATGTGTAAGCAGTGTAATGTGGTGCTATGACAAGGCTACCATTGTTTTCTTGTTATATAGTGTTTATTTTACATGGTAACTTGTGCATCTAATGTTTTTCAGTTCATAGTGTTACTTCGCAGTATGTGAACTACTGGTTAAATGATTTGTTCCTAAGGTCAATTGGTCAATTCAAAAGGAATTGACCATTAGGCCTGTCAGCTGTATCCCACTGAAGCATATATACCTTGACTAAAACCCAGGTAAACTTGATTGGGTGAATGGCTGTGTTGCTGTGTGCAAGCAGTGCTGCCAGTAACCTTGGTGTTGGTTTCAGCTCATTTAGGTTGACAAATACACCCGGACAGAAATGAAACCACAGTACTTCAGTTGTAGGAGAGCCAATTCTAAAGTTTGAAATGTGTCTGTATATCTTAGCTTTAGCACTGTTGTTTTCAATGCTAAAAACGGGCTAACGTTAAGTCAGTACGATTTAGCCTGATGATATTATGGCTCAAAAGAGTTCATGTAATTAAAGGAGACGGACGTCTGTGAAGAGAGAGAGAAACTGAGATGGTTGCTGGTGGATGGACCCTGCTGTTTTATTCTTCCCTGGATTTTCGCCACTGTGTGTGCTGCCTGTG
The DNA here is from genome assembly GCF_024713975.1 of Paralichthys olivaceus. Taxonomy (NCBI): domain Eukaryota; kingdom Metazoa; phylum Chordata; class Actinopteri; order Pleuronectiformes; family Paralichthyidae; genus Paralichthys; species Paralichthys olivaceus. The sequence continues at coordinate 94,444 of NC_091111.1, read as the reverse complement.
TTCGGATTGTGACTGCCATCACCCCTTTCTGTGACTGTCATTGCCCCATTGCTCCTCGTTTTGGACCTGTGAGTATCGAACTGATATGACAATGCACATGCTTTTATTTTATGCTCTTGATTGAGTGAAGTGGCCACTCAGTTTTCAGGCCTCACTGCACCCGAGCATCACTACAGGCCTGCAACTAAGTTTCAAGTTGATCATTTCTGAAGTGGGCCCACATGTGATGTTTGTGAGTTAATTTACAGTTTATAGGAATTGTGTTTGTTTTTATTCAGAGACCTGTGAAAGGTAAAGATTTTATTTAACCAGTGAATTAAAGGGTAAATTGAGAAGTCAAAGGAACAGTTTAAACAATTTAAAAAGACCCTGTATTTTATTTTGTGCATTTATTTTGTTTTGTAAATATTTTACTTCCTGAGAGGAATTCACAGCCTTTTCATTTATTTCCTATTGTAAATAAACACCTGTGAAGGTTTTGACTTTTAAAATACAGTTGTGGTGGTCTTTAATATTAATTAGAGGAATTTAAACAAAAGATAAGATTCGTTTCAAATATTCTTCTGAGATCATATTCATTTTTTTTTGTGTTTACGAACTCAGGCCCAGGAGATCTGGGTTACATAAATATAAGACTTCATTTGTCCAATTGTTTAATAAGGTTTCATTGAAAACCCGAGATAACAATTAGCACACATCCAGTGCTCACAGACAAAAATCTATGTCCTTATAAAAATTAATTAATTAGCTTAAACTGTACCTGAGTCTTCACCTGGAACAAAAGTTGTATTCAAGGATCAATTTTAAAGTAAAAGTAAAATTAAAATAAGTTAATCATTGATTAGGCACTCCCATGCCCTTGGTTTATTATTATTTAGGGTCAAAGAATAACTCAGACTAAAGGTCCCATTCATTTAGATAACATATATAATCATATTCAAACCACTACTTCAGGTGATTTTCAGTTGCATAACCTGTGAGTCACCGCTTTTCCCACACTAGTTGGCTGCCTAATCACTCCTGGCCCTTTGCTACATACATCAGAAGGGGGTTATCCGTAATCAGCATGCTCTTTCACAAGATCCATGAGTTTAATTAGCACAAAAAAAATTTTTTGTTAATAATAATAATAGAAAACAGTTCAACATATCTGAAAATAAAATATACAATTATTTGAAACAATATGAAATTAAGAGCAAAGTATAGTGATAAAAGGCTGTGTAATGTTTTAGAGTTTAATATTTAGAAAGTAACAAAATGTCCTTTCAGTTTGTCTGATACAAATACATTGTGTATACATCAATCTCTTGTTCTGATTCTGTTTGATGAGTGCATTTGATGGCTCATCAGATTTTTTTGGTAAATTGAGTGGATTTATTTTGAGAATACTTGAAGTGCACAGTATGACACTGCACCCCACATTATCACGGACAGCTTTGGAAAAGTACTAGTTTGCAGCAACGTCACTCACATGAGAAGATACTGTAGCTCTGTGCATCAAACAGTGTCAGGTCTAGGATATGATAAGCTTTGATACCATAAAGACTGGAACTGCAAGCCTAGCTACATAGTGTAAATATTTATTTTTTTTAAACTCTAACACTGTCTGATTTACACATTACATACTGTGAGCTGGCTGGTAAACGAGCAGCCTGGAGGATTTAGTTTGTGGTAGTAGTTAGAGCTCTAGACTCTATTAAACGAACAGGACTTTTGAGCACACAGGAAGTGTTTGAGAATTTAGTTCAGTTTGTGATAGATAGATAGATAGATAGATAGATAGATAGATAGATAGATAGATAGATAGATAGATAGATAGATAGATAGATAGGGAACCTCCAGCCTTAAAATAAAAAGTCATAAAATTTTTGATCTGTGATAACACACCCTGACAAGCTTGACCAAATCTGAGACAGTCAAAGCCATAGAAAGTCAACTTTTTACCCATTTAGTTTTTTATTTTTCTGCATCATTTGGGCCTCTGTCTGTGAGAGAGAGGAGCCATACAATCACGCCTGTTGTTATTCTTTGGATGTTTACATACTGAGTTCTCGTGCAGCAAAGCGCGCTCTCTGATCTCACCCCGTATCTGGTTTTTATTCCCCCTCACTTTATCTTTTTTTTTTTTTTTTATGACCCCCCACTTCCTAAACCCCCCTCCTCCCCCTCTTATCACCCCCCTCTTCTCCCCCCCCCCCCCCCCCCCCCCTCTCTTCTCGTGACCTCACTAGGTAAAAGTTCAAAGTCGTAAAACTGTCACTTTTTGACGAAAGGTGTTAAGTATATCTCTCTCTCCTCCATGCGGATGAGAACAGCCATGGTCCCATTGTGGATTGTGAATCTGTATTGGTGTGACTGTGCATTTTTAGTACTAAATGTGACAAAACCAAGGACATGAGTTTTAGGCATCAGCCCTCAAACTCTCAGAGTACTATCATCAAGGTACAGGTGGTAGACTTTGTAAAGAACTACGGAACAAGTACCTTGGGATGATTATTAACTATGATCTCTCTGATGACTATGTCCCTGATGATGACTGTTTGCATTACGGATAGCAAGTGGCTGATCCCTTATTCAGTAGAACATGTAGTAACATGTCCATTTCCATGCTGTTTATTTAAAAATAATTTACTTGTCATCTTGTACAATGCTCAATGATATAGATATCTATTCCAGATTTCTGCAACATACTTTGTAATTTTATCCATAATTAATTATGTAAATAAATCCAGTTTATGATTTGTGATATATGACAATTTGATTGTGACTGATCATATTTCAAGGTCAGCTTTAATTTGCCTCAATTTGAGATACCTTAAATTAAGTTTAAAGTGAGAATGTCATTGTGTAAATCCTGAACTTGAATATACCTTTGCATGCTTAGTGGGAGGGGGCTGTGAGTTATAAGAACACAGATTCTCCTATGTTCTTTGCTCATTTGTGCATATCAATCAGGTGATGTGTACTAATGAGTCCATCTGCAAATGCTGAATTAAACTTACATAAAGAAGTGTTTGACATTTTGCTTGTTTCATAGAAATTGCCACCACAGCACAGAGTACAAACACGGTTGTGGTAAATCATCTTAACCAAAGTACCTTGCCTGCTACGCCCACTGGGGGGTTCTGCATATGTTCCCTGTTTCATCTTAGCACGCTGCTCGGCTAACCAGGGAACATCCAAAGAATGGAGCCTTCAGCGCCAATCATAACTGTGTCCCCATTTGCAACAAATGGGTAAATCATAACAAAGGGTTCCTGACTGAACTCGGAATTAAATGGTTAATATCTGAAACTATAATAGTTCAACTGAATTGTAGAAATCTAATGTTATTTTAATGCTACCATTACCTGTCTTGACATGTACTGTAGATGCTTGAGAGAGTGTCTGAGCCAGGGACAGTAGACATCACTGAGGTTCCATCAATAAGGTGAGTATTGAAACACATGATATTTTACAATATACTGTGATGTAGATTCTCAGAAAGTTACAGAAATTTGTGGGGAAAAATTGTTTGCAGATGCTATGAATGTCATGTTAATTTCTGACACTCAGTTCATATTTATAGAGTTGGCTTGTTTTGTCAAGAAATCATCCATGTAAAATAAAAGAACATGGAACAAATTATTTATCATGTATTGCTCTATTTCTTTCTTTACCATTGTCACATTCAGTATGGCCAGAGGCATTATGTTTTCAGGTTGTCCATCCATCTGTCTTGCCCATTCATGTGAATGCGATATCTCATGAACAACTACGTTATGTTAGTCAAAGGTCAAAAGGTCAAGCTCACATGACTTTGCATTGTTTTGAATACAATTTATCAGGATTGTCCAAAGGAAATATCATTACATGTGGCACAAACATTCATTTGGACTCAATGATGACTTGAATAGAATTCAGTTGTCAAAGATCAAACGGCAAGGTCACTAGGACCTCACAAAGTTCACTTCTTGCCTTGTAAATGTGATATATCCGAAATGCCTTCAGGGAATTTTTTCACATTCACATGAATTTGGGTTTCATTTTGGTAGCCAAATGTCACAGTGTTCTCACAAAGTATGTAAATATTTTTCCTTAAATTGATATCTAAAGATCAGCTCATGGGAATGTCGTCAAACTTGGTAAAAATATTAACTTCAATTCAAAGATGAAGGATTCCCTTCGAAGTTAAAGGTCAGAGTAACGTCACTGTGAATGTGATATGTTAGGACTGTCAGTAGGGAATTTCATTATATCTGGTAACTTGGACTGCTTGAGGGAATTTCTTGAGATTATATCAAAGAATAAAGTGATTGAACAGAGTAAGGTATTGAGATGAATCGCATATGATTCAGACTTCACACCAAACACAGCAGATAGTAGATTCAGTAGATGGGACGCGGGACCAAAAATATTTTGGGAACTTTTTAAAAAGAAGACCATCAAAAGTTTTCAGGATCTAAAAAATCAGTATGGATTAAACAATCAAGATTTATACAGATATCTACAGATGCAGCATTATATGGAGTAAACTATAAAAAAGTTTAATTCAGATGAGCCTGAGTCAGGAATCATTAAGTTATTCATCTCAGCATATGATTCAGACCAGGGAAAGAAACTAATCACAAAACTATATAAAGAAGTGGAAAGATTAAAGGGTAACAATATGACATATATAAAAGAAAAGGGGGGAAAAGAGGCTGGGTGGCAGTTATCAGAGGAGGAATGGGACAAGGTAAATGAAGGACAGTGGAAAACAACATGCTCCCTCTCATGGAGAGAATATGGTTGGAGGAACATTGTAAGATACTTTATTACACCAACACAACAGAAATCTCAAGACACACGACGTTGGAGACTGTGTGGGGAAAATAAGGCAGACCATTTTCATATCTTTTGGGGATGCCCTTGTATTATACCTTTTTGGCAAGAGTTAAAGAAGAGTATGGAAACAATTCTGAAAGTGCAAATTCCACTTTCATTTGAAGTTTTATATTTGGGAAAAGAGAACCAGGAGATTAAATACATATTTCGAATAATGGTGGTGGTGGCTAAAAAGGCCATCACCAGAAAATGGCTAAAAAAAGATCCACCAAAAATAGAGGATTGGGTAGATGTAATGCTCGATATATATAGAATGGAGAAGCTGACTTTCTCAGCTAGACTAAAATCAGAAACTTTTAAAAACTACTGGGAAAACTGGATTGATTTTGTGTCTCCATTGAGAGCAGACTTTGTGCAATAAGGACAGTGTGTATTGCAGAGTGTTGACCCCCTTGGTTCAGGCTACAAACTTGTTTATTGTTCATTTATTTATTTGATATGTTTACCCCAATCATGAGACAAGGAACAATGCAGGAGAGGTGTGAAAATAAGGACAAGAGTGAAAAAGCGGTTCATTTTACTTCACATTTACTCTACTGTAACTTTACTTGAGAATTCATGTCCAATTATGTCTCTGCTCTGCGGTGGAAGTATAGGAATGTTTTATACTGCTGTAAAATTATACACATTATGTAAAATATTGATGGAATATTGATATGTGGAATCAATAAAAAAGATAATTGAAAAAAAAAAAAAAGCTCTGGGTGTTGCAGGTCAAAATATCAAATTTGGAGCCTTTTGGGTTCAAATGTCTGGTTAGGGTAACTACACATGCTCTTACTGCTGCTGGTGTTAGAATAACTTTTTGAACATAAAAACACAAGAATAAACAAAAATACTGTTCTCTAAGTGCTGCAACTGAAAGTAAACATTACAACCATAACATGAATATGCTCTAGTATTAGAATATGAGAAATTGAATGTTACTCTGCTACTTCAGCTAACTTGCGGGAGGATGAGGTTGTATTTAAAGAGACCACTTTGGTGAGAGAATGGGCTGTGATTGGTGGGTGACTGACGAGCACCCATAAACCTATCGGTAGCTGAGCACATGACTCTGTGTCCTGCATGAACTAACACAATGCTTCATTAGTCACAATTCAAGTTCAGGATTTCTACGATGACATTCTCACTTTAAACCTCATTTAAAGTATCTTGAATTAAGGCAAATTAAAGCGGACCTTGAATTATGATCAGTCAGAATCAAATTGTGCAGAAATCTGAAATGGATATCTATATCATTGAGCATTGTACAAGTTACATTGTACAAGTACATGTTCTACTGAATAAGGGATCAGCCACTTGCTATCTGTAAACCCCCAACCCCCAAGTGAATCTCCTTATATCATGCTAGGTGTTGTTTGGGCAAAGAAAAAATTAAAAGAAAAAAAGTCTAATTTTTGCATTTTAGCAGGTGCTCTTAATAAAAAGGTTCCCTTTTTAGCACCATGCATCTTATCCACTGAAATATCCACACTTACATCACTGATATAAACATATACCTATTGAGATTTAATTAAAGTAAATGGAGAATTACAGGATTACCTCCACATTTGCTATGGTTTGAGATACTGCTGCTAGTGCGACATCTAGTGGCAGTGAATATCGCTAATGAATATCATATGTACATAAACACTCTCAGAGGTGGGTAGTAGAACCTGTGGTGAACTTCAGCTGACATAAAAACTCAAAAGCTTTAGTTTGTCCAGTTTGGACGCGCTCCTGATGTAAATATAAAGTATTTAAATCTAGCAGGGCCCATTCTGTTCAATCTGTACAATTTTGACGATTGCCCACTGGTGGATTATTTTATATTCAATTCTTGTCAATAGATCACTTTCTCCTAAGTCTTATACACTGGACCTTTTATGAAAATACTTCATTCAATACATTGTACTCATTTTCTTGTGGACAGTTTTTCATGCTCAAAAATCTTTGCTTTAACCCTCCTTTTAAGTGAATTGTTTTTTACTTTATTTGAAGTAAGAGTAGTTCAGTTAAAGAAGTCAAAGTACATTTCAGAACCTGTACTTTTATACTTTTACTTGGTTAAAGAAGCCGAAACAGTGGTTAAACTTCAGCTCAAGTTATTTTTAATACAAGTATCTGTACCTCTACTTGAGTAAAGAATGTGTGTGCTTTTATCACCTCTGCACACACATACACACACACAGTGGATTTTTTTTTAACAACAGGGAGACCACAACTTCGCAATAACACAACGATACCCACAAGCAACAGTTAAATTCGAAAAAACAAGCTGCAAAGCAACCAAACTCACGCCATGCAGTAGCAAACTGCCAATACAACTGCCTGGACACTCCAAACAATTTGTAGAGCAACACATAATGTCCTGAGCACGTAATTACATAGGCATCAGGACAAACACCAAATGTTAGCTCTCAACTTGAACCCGGTTATGATGCTGTGGCAAGACTTTAGAGTACAGCATGAATGTACAGTTCATGCTCAAAAACCTATGTGCTGGATTTTAAAAAGTCCTGCAATGGCAATGGTTCAAAAATTCCTCCACAGGGATGTAAAAGACTTAAAGTTATTGCAAATAGAACAGTATTTAGGTTTTGGGGTGGATTACCTTTCAATGGGGGATTTAGATTAACTCTTTCCTTTCAATAAATCCAATGATGTACTCACATTGTCTTTACCTTATACTGTATTAAAATGTGTTTGATGATCTGCAACATTGCTCAAAAAACATTCCTCTGTTACGTCATGCTGTCAAAAAATAACTTGATGATGTGAAGAGCTATTTGTTTCTCTTATCTGTGAAGATAGTTCTTGATAAATCTTTATAAGGCTATATGTTTGGAGTCATTGCTATGTGCATGATTGTATTATGCATGTTATTAATTATAATATTTTTGCACGGCACTAAATACAAACGATTTCTGCATCATCATGCCACTCTCAATTAACATACAGAAACAGAAGCAAATGAGACAGAACTGTGGTTGTTCTCTAAGATGTGATACAGTTACATTTTGTTCTGTTGTTGCCTTTTAACTGAAGTGCCAGTATGTATGACATACTGGCACTTCAGCCTATGTTGTGGTGGCTGGTCATTATACTGTCTGGTCCATCGGCCATCAAGGACCAACATCCTGTCTGGTCAACAGACTGAGGCCCCTGCTGAAGAAATACAGAGTCACTGTGTACTTGTCTGGCCATGACCACAATCTGCAGGTATGTAAGTGAGTGCACGCTCAATCATAAAAAATATCATGTGTAAATGATACACATCAAGGAAGTGTATCTCAGTGTGTTGTTATTTGTCTGTCTGTCTCTTTGACAGTTATTTATTCTTTTTCATATCCCACTTATCACACTGTGTTTGAGAAGAGTATGTGCAAGATTGCCCCTCTCTGTACAGGAGGTGGCATTCACTAGTGGGTGCTACAAAGACTGTACTTGTTGATAGTTCAAAGCTAGTTTGCATCATTTTCTGGCACCAAGACTGGCATGTGCCCACATTACACAATCACAGGTTTTATACATTTCCAAAAATTAGAAACCATCCAGATAGTTATTGGGTTAAATGATACTTTGTTTCAACGGATATTACTGGTCAATATAATTAGTCATAAAGATGAAATCTTATTTATTTTATATGAGCCAATGTTGACATATTGTTCCAGGAAGATGAGCATTTGTTTTTCCTGCAGTTGTATAACTTACAGTCCAACAATTGGCTTCAACTTATCTCAATGAAGTAAATGATTGCACAATGTGATGGCTACTGAGTAAAGACAACATTAAGAATGGTACACTGTAAGCCTTATCTTCACTATGCAGGTCTGTATGGCACAAAATGACCGTAAAAAAACTAAAGTCACTGCACAACAGAAGCAGAAAGGGAGGGGGGATTGAAAAGATGGAAACAATTACATAGAATGATACACTGTGATGGAATATCTGGTAACTTCATCTACCACTTGTATGATATGGTTTTATATTTAATTTTATAATTACCTCAACATTATGAAGTGATCTGTGTGTCTGTAAAACACGTTGGAGCAAGAGGAATCTACTGTGCAACATGAGTGTTGCAGTCTAAGCATACAGATGTGTTGATTGTCAATATGTGTGTGTCAGTGTAAGAGGGAATCAATGTGCTGCATAAAGCCCTACAATGAAATAAGATTGGAAACAAGTGGTTGATATGAGAACAGTTCAATCAGGAGAGACTTTAACTTGACAGTTGAATATTTTTTTTATTTCTATGCAATTAAGTCTTTTGGCATTTTGACCCCTATGTGATGTCATCGGCATCAGAGGGGTTGATGGAGAAATAATTATGAATGACTCTGCTGGACTGGACCATGGCTTCGGATTAAACCGGAGGAGATTGGGTTGAAGGGGAGTTACAGCGGATCACTAATGACAGCTGACTGCCGGAGAGAGGAGAAAGGATTTCAAATTTGATCACAACCGCACGACTGGCTGGATGAGATTGTGGCAATATCTGAATGGCCATTCAAAATGCCCACAATCAGCTGATTAATAATAAGAAATATATATAGAGAGATAGATTTGTGAGTAATTGAATATTTCAAATTTCAAATTTATATAGCAAGGTATCACAACAAGCAGTTGTCTAAGGGTGCTGCACAAAAGTCCAAGTCCAAGAAGAAACACAAAATCCAACTTGTTCCACACCGAGCAAGCATGAGCAACAGCCGGGAGGAAAAACTCCCAGGTGTAAGAAACCTCCGGCAGAACTGGGCTCTGTGTGGACGGCCTCTGCCAGGAACGGTTTATGAGAAAGTCTTCCTGAATTCCAAAGATGAAAGAGTACCTGTGGCAGCCTTCACTTGTCATAAAAACTCAAGAGGCGTTTAGTTTGTCCAGTTTTTACTACTGTAAAAACATGGTGGCCTCTGTAGAGAGGACCTGCTCCCCATGTAAATATAAAGTATTTAAATATAAATGGCTCATTCTAAGAAAACAACAATCGTACAATTTAGATAAAACACACTAGTGAAAACATCACTAGGATTACTTTGTATTCAGTTTCTGCTCCCTTTCACCTAAATCTTACACACTGAACCTTTAATGAATTTTGTCGCTGTATCTTGGTCTAATTGAGCACAACATTGATGCCTTTAATGCTGTCTGTCTCTGTATTTTTAACAGTTCATCAGAGAGGATGATGGGAGCTCATATGTAGTCAGTGGGAGTGGGGTGGTCAGCGATCCTGACACCACTCACAAGGACAGTGTTCCTCAGTCCTGGCAGCTCTACTCCAGTCCTGTCAATCACACAATAGGAGGCGTGGCTTACTTCCAGGTCACTGAGCATAAGATGACAGTCACCTTCATGCAGACTAATGGGAAATGTGTTTACCGCACAGAGCTGCCAACACGTATAGTCAGAAGTAATGGAATGCTCTAAAACTGAAGATATGATTACTGATATCTTTGGGCGATGGCATGTTACTATTAAGTGAAATGTGTATATATTAAGTGTATATTCAAAGTATTTTGTACTGTATGTAATGTTTTACACATGTAACAAAATATAAACTGTTTTATGTCTTTTGTTGTGCATTGTATTTCATGATGGAGGCCTCAATGTGCAGGATGAATTATAGCTCTACTTGCATACAAGTAAGTAGTAGAGAAATAGTAGAGCCAAGTAGAGCATTGTTAGGTTTGCAACCAAAACATCTGCTCTGCCATTTTCACTAAAAATTGGACCAAATTAATATTTGATTGTCATATTACTGCTTTTATTTGTTCAAGTTTTTATTTACTTTGCTTGCTTTTCAGTCAAAGCACTTCCGTTTTTTAAAGTGCTATATGAATAAAGTGTATTACTAGTAGTAGTAGTAGTATCACAATATTATTATTATTATTATTATTATAGTATTCAAGTGAGTTTACTATGAGTGAGTGACTACAACAAGTTTCTGGAATCAGTGTGGGCGCCCATCTGCCTTGACTTGAGGAGAATAATGGAGGAGAGGAGAGATGAGTGGATAAGAGGGGAGAGAAGAGAGAGAGAGAGACAGAGAGAGACTGTTGTTGTCATAAAAATATAAATATAATGAATAGTGATACATTGAGATGCAATTATATTATTAATAATAACAGTTTATCATCATCATCATAATCATAATATGGTGGTAGTATTAGTAGTGAAATTTGGAGAGAGAGGGAGAGAGATAGAGAGATGGAAGCACAAACAATGGACTTTAGTTACATGAAGTAATATGATAAAAATATGGGGCCACAGGCACAGTTCAGTGCATGTTGGGAGTTGTAGAAGAAAATTGTTGTTGTTTTCTCTATTTCTTTTGATATTTTTATGCACCTTTCAAGTTCCTGCTTTTCTTCATGACATCGATCTTTGTGTTTACTGTATCTACTTTCCCAGGAGGATGGCTTTTGAGACAGCTTTCCTGATTACATGTTGTTATGGCCTGGCTGGCTGAGACCATAACAATAATAATAATACATGTATTTATACATAAAATGCAGCTAAAATGTATTATCATAGCAACAGGTCTTGATTTGTTTCTTAAAACTATCAACAGAAGAAGCATGTCTGATGTGTGGTGGGAGTTTGTTCCAAACCTTTGGATAGCATAGCATAGGAAAGCATAGCAAGAGAAAGCTGCTTCCCCAAACCTTTTATTGTTTGTTTTGGGGACATTGAGCAAGCCCGCTGTAGACGACCTGAGGGAATGATTCGTAACATATTCCGATAAACAGTCAGAGATGTATGACGGTGCTGTACCATTAAGAGAATTAAAAACAAGTAAAATAATTTTAAAATCAATCCTCAGTGATGCTAGAAGCCAGTGTAAAGACACTAAAATAAGAGTAATATGGAATCTTTTCCTATTTCTCATTAAAACCATGGCTGCTGAATTTTGCAAAAGCTGTAGGCGATCGATGGATTTTTTCGGTAATCCTGAATATAGTGCATTACAGTAGTCCAGGCGAGAAAGTATAAAAGCATGAATCAACTTTTTGGCAGTTTCCAAAGTGAGGTACAGTCTTACTCTTGCAATGTTTCTTAAATGATAAAAGGCAATCTTTGTGACATTGTTTATGTGTGGATTAAAATCTAGTCCTGAGTAACACCCAGGTTCTTTATTTTTGATTGGTTTTGCAGCTCCAACTTTGCCGATAATCTTTTGTCCTTGAACATTACAAGATTTTCAGTTTTATTTTCACAGGCAATTTAGAACTTGGTTTGGCGCATCAGAGTCATCTGGCACTAAATAAGGGAAGACACATGATGGATCAGATTTTTCTAACAAAAAGTAATTTTCAAAGAACTAAAACAAAAAAGAAATTCAACTGATAAGGCTGACAGGAACTGAATTCCAGACCAAAACAAGATCAAATTAATGCTACAGAAATCAAAACTCATCTGAATGGCAGGATGAGCATGGCTATTATTATATGAGGCAGTGGCCAGCTACCTCTACTTCACTGATGGCCCCCAGCTCCAGCCAAAGCAGGATCTTGCAATACAAGACACACAAGCAAGTATACCTAGGCAAGATGCTGAACCCCAAATTGCCCTTCATTGAAAAAAAAACTGTATGAATATGCGTGTGAATGGGTGAATTGCAAACTGTATTGTAAAGTGCTTTGAGTGATCATCAAGACTAGAAAGGTGCTATATAAATACAATCCATTCACAAGCTCTCACATCATAGTGTGAATTCAATTTACTTGAACCCCCAATGCATACAGATATGCCACATCAGCAGGGGTGCTGAAGGTGTTTATCACATGACTTAGTGAATAATTGGAGCATAATTGTATAATAAATTAGCCTGTCCAGGACTTCCTGGAGTTGTATTCACATTTGTTTTCACAGAGACCCCTCCATCGGCAAAGAGATGAGTAGATAATGAGTGAATTTTCTTTTTGCGTTGAACTATCCATTTAAGTGATGATTCAAAACCTAAACTCTGAATGTTGACCATTAGAAAGAATTGTACCGCCTTGTGTGATGTCTCTCCCCACTCTGCAGTGAGTAAAACACATCTGAACAAGCCACAACATTTTTATTCTTTCACAGAATTCCCCAAGCGGTCGACAGGTAACAAATGCATGGACTACTTTTTCAGCATTCTTTGAGACGAGATCTTTCTCATTTTCATATTTTGTAGGTGGAAGAAGGCTGTCCCAGAGGCTTGTTTTCATGTAACTCCAAGGTTCCCCACAGTAAAGCTGGGGGCCAGGCTTAAGCCATGCAAGATAACTGGGTTCAGACCTCTTTATATACAGTCTATGGTTCAGACAATGTTTCTCTGAGACATTTAAGTACTTCTCTTTTGTTTGCTGTAAACCATATTATATTGTATGGCATCAAGATGTAATTATCTGTAGAAATGTCAGTCTGTGAATGTAACAAATGGTTTCATTTGAGGTTTAATTGATGGGTGCAGAATGGCCCTGAAACACGATATTTCCTTTGATTACTATCCTACCTCATTACCTCTACCTTCACTGTGGCTCTTCATATTGTAGGCATGGACAAGGCTATTCTTAATTCTTGGTTATTTACCCAAATTTGTAAAAGACTATGGTTTATCTTTTCTACTTTGTATTTGTATTTTGGTTTTCTTACATGATGCCCATGGGTGATCATGACCATCTCATTGCTGAATATTAGTTGTGAAACCTTATTGTTGTTTCTATCTTGGCATAGAAATTGTGTTATCTCCCTGCTAAAATTTGTAGAATCAACAAAATGCATTCTGTCCACTTTACTCTTTGGATTGACTAAATGAAAATAATGAAGTTAATCTGGGTAACTTTACAGCTTTAACTGTAACTGGTGAGATTACTCGTCTCTCAAGGCCAGAAGACAAAAAACAAACTAAATTTATGAGGGAGGCTACTTAAGTAGATTACATAACATATAAGTATCTGCTAGAGTGGATTTTTTTTCAAACCCATACAGAATTATAGAATCTAGAATTATTAAAGTAAGAGTGTAAAAATATGAATGCCTTTTGTCAAGATTTAATAGACATAAAATGGATCAGGTTTCACTTTTTAGATTTTTTTGTCACCCTTTGATGAAGATGCACAGAACTCCTTTTACAGTGAAGTTCTTAAAACTATAGATGGATGTAAGCCCCCTGGACATCACTTAGGGTTAATTAACAAGTACTATTGTTTATTCAGTGTGTTGGGGTTCTGGGTTCTGCACATTCAGTCCAAGCATTTTTGCAATCCTGACATCTCCAATTCCATCTCTAATAAGGCACAGACACAAATTGTAATATTTGCTATTTTCCATTTAACAGAACTGAAATAATAAATGGTTCTGTTTATAACAATATTTATCAAATGTTAAATATTTTCACCAAATACAAAATTATCTGCAAAAAACAGACGTATAACAAAAGCATCATATACAAATGTGTTAATTTCAATTAAACACAATAAGTTACGCATCAGATACAAAATAATATACACAAAGTCTTGATTTCCCATAAAGTGTTGCTTTCACCAGACTAAAAAAATAAATGTGAAGTTAGAAAGGTCTCTATAAAATGAAATAAATAAAATGAAATGGTAGTCTTTATCTACAATTATCAAATACCACTAAGCAAATACAAAAGAAAATGAATGAAATATAACCGCTTCAGTAAGATGACTATCAGTGTTTCCATCTTTTATTTTTTGCAGCATGAAATGATAGTAGTAGATGAAGTAAGAATAAAATATGTTCAACATATTCAGTTTCACAGAAACTAAAGGAAGGGTGGATTCCAGTGTTTGACAGTGGAACTTTGAACTACTACTTTCGTTGCAGGCCTCAGTCCAGTTCAGCTGTACCGCTTGTTCCCACAATAATATGTGTGCATGTGTGTGCATGTGCTGAAACACACACACACTAAACATCCCGGAGTGGCACTCCTTCTTTGTCCTTTCTCAGAGCTTTCTTCCTCCACTTGCAACAGACCACTGCAATGGCAATGATTATGCCAATCAGTAGCAGGATGAGGAAGATGGCAGCAGCAGAGTATGGGTAAACTCTGTAGCCCATACTGCTCACTTTACCTATCATATCTAAAAATGGCTGTCAATGCTCACAATTTTTTGGCCTCTAACATAATTAAAATGGTAACTTCCATGAGAGATACAGTGGTGTACATGCACAGGTGACAGTCTCCCTCCCTTCTCCACAGCTGAGATAGGCGAACCTGACTGATATGTTTATATCAGTGATGTAAGTGTGGATATTTCAGTGGATAAGATGCATGGTGCTAAAAAGGGAACCTTTTTATTAAGAGCACCTGCTAAAATGCAAAAATTAGAGTTTTTTTCTTTTAATTTTTCTTTGCCCAAACAACACCTAGCATAATATAAGGAGATTCACTTGGGGGTTGGGGGTTTACAGATAGCAAGTGGCTGATCCCTTATTCAGTAGAACATGTACTTGTACAATGTAACTTGTACAATGCTCAATTATATAGATATCCATTTCAGATTTCTGCAACATACATTTTGTCCATAATTAATTATGAAAATAAATCCAGTTTATGATTTGTGATATGACAATTTGATTCTGACTGATCATAATTCAAGGTCAGCTTTAATTTGCCTCAATTCAAGATACTTTAAATTAAGTTTAAAGTGAGAATGTCATCGTAGAAATCCTGAACTTGAATTGTGACTAATGAAGCATTGTGTTAGTTCATGCAGGACACAGAGTCATGTGCTCAGCTACCGATAGGTTTATGGGTGATCGTCAGTCACCCACCAATCACAGCCCATTCTCTCACCAAAGTGGTCTCTTTAAATACGACCTCATCCTCCCGCAAGTTAGCTGAAGTAGCAGAGTAACATTAAATTTCTCATATTCTAATACTAGAGCATATTCATGTTATGGTTGTAATGTTTACTGTCAGTTGCAGCACTTAGAGAACAGTATTTTTGTTTATTCTTGTGTTTTTATGTTCAAAAAGTTATTCTAACACCAGCAGCAGTAAGAGCATGTGTAGTTACCCTAACCAGACATTTGAACCCAAAAGGCCCCAAATTTGATCTTTTGACCTGCAACACCCAGAGCTTTTTTTTTTTTTTTCAATTATCTTTTTTATTGATTCCACATATCAATATTCCATCAATATTTTACATAATGTGTATAATTTTACAACAGCATAAAACATTCCTATACTTCCAACGCAGAGCAGAGACATAATTGGACATGAATTCTCAAGTAAAGTTACAGTAGAGTAAATGTGAAGTAAAATGAACCGCTTTTTCACTCTTGTCCTTATTTTCACACCTCTCCTGCATTGTTCCTTGTCTCCTGATTGGGGTAAACATATCAAATAAATAAATGAACAATAAACAAGTTTGTAGCCTGAACCAAGGGGGTCAACACTCTGCAATACACACTGTCCTTATTGCACAAAGTCTGCTCTCAATGGAGACACAAAATCAATCCAGTTTTCCCAGTAGTTTTTAAAAGTTTCTGATTTTAGTCTAGCTGAGAAAGTCAGCTTCTCCATTCTTACCATTCTTACTTACTTTGTCTCTCACATCTCCTTTTACCGCCTGCCTCTAAAGGTTGCCTATATAAACTAGTTTATGACAGTGGAGCCAAGCTTTTTGGATCTTTTTATGTTTGTTTTTTTTATCTTTCTATTAATCGTTCTATTACAATATAAATTCTTGTAGAAGGGTCTCTTAAAATTGAGTTTTGATACTTTATTATCATTATTTAAAAGTGCAGTGTGTAAGATTTAGGTTAAAGGGAACTACTGGCAGAAATTTAAGGAAGTACAATCCTCATGATGTTTTCACTAGTTTTCTTTACCCCAGAAAAGGCCCTTTATATTTAAATACTTTATATTTACATGTAGGGGGGTCCTCTCTAAGGAGTCCACCATGTTTTTTACATTAGTCCAGACTGGACAAACTAAACACCTTTTGAGTTTTTATGACAACAAAGGCTACAACGGATTCTTTTTCATGTTTGGAAGGAGAGGGTGAGGTGAGCTGCAACATGAAATTTAAACACTAGATATCACAAAATTCTACACACTGTACCTTTGAGTTGATATGCTAAATATGTTATATTTATATACTTAAGAGATCTGTTTTTATGGGCGCTCTGTGTCTGGACAAAATCTAATGAGGCTGTGTAGTCTGCTGGATGCTGTTTACTTGATGGCTTTTCAAAGGCAACAGGACATATACTGTATAATGCAAAGCAATTAATTGAGGTATGGGGAGGGCAAATGAAAAATAAAATCTACATCAGAGGAATTATCTGGAGCTATTGTTATGGACTTTTAATGGGGATTCATGTGGAACCCCTGTTCTGACACTGTACAAACTGCAGCTGGGCTGTTATATTTCTCTCTATATATATAAGACATAAGCCCCAGAAGCCTCAGGTTCAATCTGCATCATTTCTCTCTACATAATTTGATTAATCAAACATTTGTTAGAAATATACTGCACTAAAGTAGAATATGATTGGATATGAGGATCTACCAAAGATCTTGTGTTCTACTTCTTTTTGGTTATTTAACACATCTATTCTTTTACTATCACAGAAAACCATATAGTCGTAAAAGTCAGCCAAAATTGGGGAAAATGCAGTGATGGGTTTGTCATCACCCAATTAATATAATGTGATAATTTATTTAAGAAAATGCCTTGTTTATATTTCTTTTAGCAAATGTAAAATTACTACAGGGTGTATCTATGTATCTATATGTATCAGCTTTTCAAATGTGGACAGAGGCTGTAGCTATTCACAAAGATGTGAGTGCAGTAGTTCGTGTGAGTGGCTCGTGTGAGTAGCCAGAGTTCGTTTCCAGCTGAATGTTCCGATGGTATTTAAAGTTTGTTGTGGCTCAGAGAACAACGAGCCTCACACACATGTACACACACATAACTCTCTTACCATTTCTGTGAGAGGTTCAGGTTTGAACACTGCTGTTATATCGTGCTTCCTTGTTGCATATTTTTGTGCTCTCAAGAGTTTGTTTAAACAAATCGTAAATTAATCAATGTCAACAGAAAATTTATCAGAAAATTAATCTGCACAGGAAACCTTTAAGAAGATTCAAATGAATGGAATTGTCATGTGCTCATGTTTCCCGGTTCCCGGTTCCCGGTTGTTGAGTGAAGTCAAAACCCAAATCGTTCATGAAGGAGCATAACTAACTTCTAGCTCTATAACTACTAATTATTTTTGTTGACCATTATTGGAGGCACTGTAAAATTGTAACATGCTTTTTAAATCCTTTTCTTTTCAGCTACTTGCAGATATACATCTGCATTTAAGGTTTAAAAACATTCCTTTTTGATAAAGCCTATAGTAAGGGCTGGATCAGGTGAGTCCTGAACCATCCCTTAGTTATGCTCCTATAGGGTAGACTGCTGGGGGAACTCCCATCATGCACTGAGCACTTCTCCCCTTCTCTCTGTCTCTCTGCCCCCCCACATTCATTTATTTATTTTAATACATATCAATTACTATGTTTCATTTTTCTTCCATAGTCCCTCTCTCTCTTTCTCTTATTGCAGATATCTCTGACTCCAGAACTGCAGGAGAAAAACTATTATTATTATTTTATTAACAATAATACTTCGGTAATTAATTATTATATGAATTGTTGCTGCTATCATTATTAATCAATAACTTCTTTACACTGTTATTGTTTTCATTATAAGTAGTCAGATCTGATACCTGATGTTGCTCGAATGTTCCTGGTCTCTCTCGCCTCTCTCTCCCCCTCCTCACTATCTCTCTCTCTTCTCTCCCCTCTTTTCCACCCATCTACCCTCTCCTCCCCATTTTTCTCTGCTCACCCCAACTTGTCGAGGCAGATGACCGCCCACATTGAGCCTGGTTCTTCTAGAGGTTTCTCCCTGTTAATGAGGGAGTTTTTCCTCTCCACAGTCTCCAAAGTGCTGCTTATTGAGGGAACTGTTGGGTTTCTCTATATTTAATACAATTTTAAGGTCCTGACCTTTTATATAAAGTGCCTTGAAATAATGTATGATTTGGTGCTATACAAATAAAATTGAATTGAATTGAATTGAATACACTCAACTAGCAAGTGGCTGCAAATGGGTCGTCCCACTATAGAGCTGCACCCAGATAATTGCCAAAAGTAGGATTTTCTAACTTCAGAACCAGGACAATGGAAATGAGCAATAAACTTAAATCTAAGGTTGAAGATAAAATATATATCAATAAATCAATCAAATTGTATTTGTATAGCCCATATTCACGAATCACAAATTCAACTTGTCTCATAGGGCTTTAACAAGGTGTGACATCCTCTGTCCTTAACCCTCAACAAGAGTAAGGGAAAACTACCAAAAAAACCTTTTTAACAGAGGAAATAGAACTCAGAAAGAGCCACATGTGATGAATCCCTCTCCCAAGATGGACAGAAGTGCAATAGATGCCACGTGTAATGGAGAACATCAGAAAAATAAGAGTATTTACAGCATTGGTTAGAATAAACAGTTTGTAGCATGATGGAAGGTAAATGAATTGAGGAATTATTGTCAGTAATGGTAGCGTATCTGAGTAGACATATTGTATATCAAGCAGTCTTTTTGTAATCATAGTCCACGATCAGCTGCCACCACGATTAGGATACACCATTATAATCCATCATCATGATCCACCACCATCAGCAGCCACCTTAATCATGGTCCACCACTACGATCAGATGCCAGCACGATGCAGGATCCACCATTATGATCACGATCTCTGATTCGCAATCCACCATCATAATCCACGACGAGGCCGCAGTCGCAGCCCTGGATCTGCGAACGATAAGGCACAGGGACTCCGGGAAAGAAGTCAAGTCAGTAACATGAGACATTAAGTTATTTGATGTGATGAGGAGGGAGAAGAGGAAATAGAAGCTTCATGTGTCATGTGTCCCTCGACATTGTAAACCTCGAGGGACACATGACAAAAATTAGCAGCACAACTGAGAGCAGATTTAAGACAAGCCTGGACCAGCTCTAACTATAGCTATATCATGATGTATAAAGAAATAATAGATACATAATAATAATAATAATAACAATAAATAATAGACAGATAGACTGGGACATCCCTGGACTGTTGAAAGAAGGCAGGATGGCTCTATGGATTTTTACAGTTAACTCCAGATTCAGAACATCTGCAGCCTCAGCAGCTCTCAATCCAGTCTACAACTGTACAGTGTTGGACAGTCTTTGTCCACTGCAGCCTCACGTCTGTTCTTGGCTCACAGAGTGGAACCTGATGTATAGACCATCCACCTCAAGGCTGGATGTGTTGTTCATCCTGAAATGCTTCTCTGCTCACCACAGTTGTAAAGAGTAGTTATCTGAGTTACTGCAGCCTTTTTGTCTTCTCCAACCAGTAAGACCATTCTCCTCTGACCTCTCTCTTTAACACTCTGTCTACAGAACAGAAGATCAGCAGTTACAGAAGAAGTCAAACCATGCTGAATACCATACCACAAGTCACTGTAATCACATATTTCATCATTCTGATTTAAAGGTCAAGCTGTATCTGCTTTCCCCAGGCTTTTGGTCTTTGTCCTTACCTGGGCTAAAAAATAGCCCCTAATTTCTTCACTGTACGAGACATGCAGAGATTAATTAATGTGAATTTTTCTTATCTCTGTGTAAGAAAAGATGTATTTCTACAACATCAGTGTGTTCTTTCAGTCATAACATTAACTTGTTTTAAACCTTAAGGAAAATCAAGTCTTGCTGTCACAAAATCATCTGTATGACCTACAGACAGATTATTTTATACTCACATGAAGAATTTGACTACATTCCCTTACAGTGTGCTCAGACAAGGATAGAGATTACTGAATTACAATTTCCCCTCACCATTACTGTCTCTGCCTGCACTTTCACATGTTGCTGGAAAACTGAACAGTGCAGATGATGGATGGATATTGACAATGTATACACCGGCTGTGAAGAACATCACAGCTATAGTTGTATGTTTTAGACAGTGAATGTTATTCTGTGAAGTTGTAGATGTCATTGTGAACTAAGGTTTATTTAGGATGTACAGGATGGTGTATACAAAGTGAAGTGAAGCCAGTGTAGGAGTTTAATGGCAGCTTTGGTGCTGAGTCAATGATGATACTGACCTCCTGTGGATTTTCTCCAGAATTACTATTGTACTTCAGTCAAGGGAACAAGTCCTTCCCTTGAAAATAGAACAACAAAAAGTGCTGCTATTAGATGCACTGTATGTATGAATGTGTGTGTGAATGTGTGAATGGCAACCTGTAGTGTAAAGTGCTTTGGGTGACCAAGTTACCATGACGTAAAAAAATATTTTGTCTTTGGGTTCAGGAGGCAGACACAGTCTCTACATTTATAGAAAGACTGCTTGCTCAGGTGAGCCCTGAACCATCCCCTAGTGATGCTGATATAGGCCTGAAGACTGCTTGGGGAACTCCATCATCATTTATATTCATATTTTCATTATGAGAAGTACAGTGTTTGTATTTTTTATTTCTATGTTTTGAATGAAATACAAAGGATTGCAATCCAATTCAGTATTATTTGTATAGCGCAAAACCATTATTTACATTATTTCAAGGTCAGGACCATACAAAATTATGGAGAAACCCAACAGTTCCCACAATGAGCAAGCACGTTGACAAATGTGGAGTGAAAAACTCCCCTTTAACAGAATGTAACCAATAGCAGAACCAGACTCAATGTGGGCGGCCATCTGCCTCATCCTTTTGGGTTGAGCAGAGAAAAAAATGGGGAAGAGTAAAGAAGTAGGTGGAAAAGAGGTGGGAGAAAAGAGAAAGGGAAGGAAGGGGAAAGAAAGGGGAAGAGAGAGGTGAGCAATACCAGGAATAGCTGTGCAACCATTATATTTAAGCTCTGTCATGGTTGTTATAATGGAAAATAATAAGAGTGATATTTATAGATGTAATTGTGTTATTAATAATAGCAGCACCAGTTTCACCAGTTGGAATTACACCACTCCTGTTAGACACATATTTAGTCACTCCTTATGTCTGGTTCAATCAGAGCAGAGAGACAAACACAGCCAGAGCCTACAGATTGTGTGAGCCAAAATCTGAGGAAATACGTCTCCCAAGGACTTTCCTGTTGTTAACTAACACAAACAACCGACTGACAGGAAACATGGAGTCTCTTTCAAATAATATCAACATCTAACCCAAACCTAATCAGCCCTCACCCTCTCTCCCTTGATGAAGTCCCCAAAGCAAACAGACAGCTACCCATCAAAATTGTATTGTCTTCATATTTTCATTATTATTACCCTGTGTAGAGTTGTTGTTGTTGTTTGTTGTTCAATGTACTGTTCTGCAACTGCTGTACCTTGGCCCAAGACAAATTTCCCTATGGGACAATATAGTATATTTGATTTGAAAATTGACTCTCATTAGACTACGAAATAATTTAGTACGCTCTACAACATCTATGCACACACAAACACACTACACACGACATGTAACCTCTTGGCCTTATTACATAAACTCCATATAAATGGTCTGTATTTATAGAGCTTATAGTCTTGATCACAAATACTTAAAGCAGTTAAGTGTACTGTTTTACATTTACCCATTCATACAATGTATCTATGTGAAGTTTTCTCTTCTTTCTCAATGAGAAGAGGGTTCAGTATTTTGCCCAAGGGAAGACTGGGATCAAACTGCCGACCTTCTGGTTAGAGGACGACTGCTCTAGCCCCTGAGCACAGCCACCCCTTAACTGGACAAAACTGCCTTCCTTGATTTACTACTCCACTAATTGAGAAAATTGTAATTAATAAGTGGTTGTATTTATATAACGCTTTCTAGTCTTGAAAACCACTCAAAGCGCTTTACACTACAGTTTTTGCCATTCACCCATTCACACACACATTCATACAGTGCATCTATTAGCAGTACTTTTTGTTATTCTATGGGGCAATTTGGGGTTCAGCATCTTGCTCAAGGACACTTTGGCATGCAGATTGGGAAGATTGGGGATTGAATTGCTGACCCCCTGGTTGGAGAATGACCACTCTACCCCTCAGCCACAGCCGCCCTAGTATTAGAGACTTTGTGAAATGGCTACAACCTTTCACAGGCTGGGTGAACTAAATACTTGTTAATGATGGGGATTTTTGGTGCGTAGGGAGATTAATACATAAACTATATGACTCAGCCAGGAGCAATCAGGAGACCAACTGCAATTTCAAAATGTCCCAGTTTGTATAATCAGAGAAGAATTTTCCTGACAACTTTTTACTTTTACTTCCTATATTTAAACACAAATATCTGCACTTTATAGTCCTTAAATTCTCAAAACTGGCTTGTTACTTGTTTCAACCTCCACGGATGATGACACGACGTAAAAGACATAACAAGACAGAGAGGACCTCAGACGACCTCACTAAACCATCCAATCTATGGTAGTGACAGGGGGTGTCTACAAAGGGCAGGGACTAAATCAACACAAATACATTCCCCATCCATTTAATCCCTGTACAAAATGATCCAGGTGCTCATGCAGGACCATGGTTCACTTCAGTCTTTATTACTCTGTCTGAAATTTGGCAGCAAAGCTAGATTGTGTCCAGTTCTGTGCAGGTTGTTACCAAAAGAGGAAAACTATCCCATTTTATGTGCCTAGCATTTTTTTTTGGTTTTGCAGGGTTATCAAAATAAAGCATTGTGTATCGTTGAAGTAAAAAATTCATTTTTACTTTTTACTTATGTACTTGAGTACATTTCAGAGCCTGTACTTCCTTACTTTTACTAGAGTAAAGTAGTTGTATCAGTACTTTTACTTTTACCAGAGTCTTTTTTTACTCAAATATCTGTACTTCTACTTAAGTAAAGAATTTGAGTAATTTTGCCACCTCTGCCTAAAACCCCAAAAGATCCTGTTAGTTACTTTACTCCTAGGCTAAAGGCTAAAATTGTCTTTTTTCTCCAATTTAGATTAAAGCTGGAAAAAAAAGTTGGAGACTAAATCTTCATCTTTATAGCCACCCAATAAATATGACATTTCTGGTCTTTCAGGTTTATATATAAAATGTCACATTCTTAGCTGAGCTTGGCCAAAACATTTTCCTCATGAGAGCCACCCTATGGAAATGACCCCCCAGATGAACTTGAGGAGATGAATTTTATGTTTATTCAGTGGAGACCTGTAGCTTGAAATCCTCTTCTCTTTTGTTTATTTCCTGTTAGGGCAGGGTGGGCTGCAAAAAACAAGGTTAAACAAATCCAGCAGGATTTGGACAACTCAACATAATGTCACATCCAGGATCAGACAAAACAGAGATGATTCTGAGATAGCCTTACAAAACACGTCGACATGAGACTAGAGACTGAGATTGGAACGTTGTAAAGCTTGTGTTCTGGATATTTTCAGTGAGGCACATAGATGTTTGAGATAGAGACATGAGAATGTCCATGATCTAAATGTCTAAACCTTATTTGGATCTGTTTCCACCCAAAACAGTCACAAAAGTATTAAATAAACCACTGAACACCCCAGATAAGGTTTGTTCTGCTCTCAGCCTCTCCTCCGTGTGAACTGTCATCTCACAACTCATTTAGTAATCAAACAGCTGGAACAACAGACCCTGCTATGCTAACTATACAAGATTGCAGGAAATACTTTGTCAAACTCTCTGAGGGAAAGGTTTGGGGTGCTGTGAAGCTCATGGTATCCTGCTGGTATGCTGCTGACACTTACAAATATACACGCAAATATTTGACATAGTTCAATGATTCCAGTCAGGAGCAGCCTGTGGACAAAAGGTCCTGAATGCTAATAAACATGAAGAAGCACTGAGCACTCTGTCTCTCTGCCCCCATTTATTAATTAATTATGTTAATATACTATGATATAACAATAACAGGTGACAAGGCCTTACATCTATAAGTATCCGCACATACATATACAGATCAGAAAATACTGTGACTTGCATGCTGTGTCCAAAAACTTCTGAATTTAAGAAGATATCTCTCTATATATACAATAGTGATTTTTATTAATGATTTTTCTGTATATTGTGCTTTATATATACTGTATTTTTTCATTTACCAATACCAGTACACATTTTAGAGACATTACAGTAGTAACAGCTCTACACTGTGTTTGCTTGATAGTAGAGACATCAAGAGGAGTCTGTGCTTCAGAGAGACTCGCTGGGAAACAGTGAACCTCTCAGTTGGATTGATCTCTGCTGTCATCTACAGCCCTGGAGAAGCCAGAGATAACCAACACAGAACCTTATTTAAACTTGGACAGCATTTTTTTGTGTCCCAGATGAGTAGGCTGAGGTAGACATGGAGAGGGAGTTCTTAGTCTGAATGATTGATTTCATTTCAACATTACATTTCTATTGCTGTCTTAATTTCTACTTTGTTTTCATTTTTTGTTGTTTTTATTTTTTCAAATTTGAAATGTTCTATCTGTTACAGCGAAGACACAAATAGGACAGGATAGTAACACTTGTGCTAACTGAGCTGAGACTTGACTGGCTAGTTGCAGTCAACAATTATGTAATACTGAACACCCTATGTTACATTTCCTCAGTGATGGACTCTAATATCGGTGTATGTCTCAAACTGAGATCAGGTTGTTTTCTGGGAAAAACACTAATGGCATCTCTAGTATGTGCGTCTGTGACACTGTACCAAGTGTTTGGAGACTGAATATAATCGTATACAATGAAATAATGACTACTTCAACAAAAATTATTACCATATACTACCACACAAACACCGTTGCTTAAAATGTGAGCTCACAGTTCTCTTGTGTGTCAGAATATTGTTAAAATAATACTTTGTGTGGGGGTCGTGTCTTTTTCAAATGTGCCGGTCTCCATCTCTGAGCGATATTGATTGGAGCACTGGACCTAAAGGGACCAGACTAACGTCACACTGCCAGAATCACAGCCAGATATCTCAAGTTGTCACAATAACACCGACACAAATAACATGCCACTTCCACCATGAACTGTGGTGGCAGTCACACATGAGTGAGTGATGAGATGTCATGCACCCATGGGATTTTTTTTAATGAGCTCCATGTAGGCCCAGAGTGAACAACAAGCAGGGTCATGTGAACAATCATCCACAGGATTTTGCATCTATATACAACAAGTAGGTTAATGACTGGACCAGTGAGGCTCTTATGGGTACAACACATTTAAGTGAAACATGGACTTATCCTCTGGGTGCATTAAGAATTTCATGTGTTTCATGTGTTTTACGCAGAATTTACAAGAAGTCATACGGCTTCTTGTGAAGAAAAAAGAAGTGATAGGGCTTCTTGTAAATTTTGCAAGGGCTCCATGTCAATGTCTAGGCATTCAAAGAAACCACAACATCCCTTAGTTCCACTTCCAATATGAAGCAAGAGCTGGATTAGTGGAATTACTTTCACAGATACATTGGAATTTACAGTACTGGTGGTTTGTGCACATGGCACAGATGAAAAAAACACTTAAACGTGGTCAATGAAGATGCAAGTCATGTTTATTTATAGCTTGCTGGCTTCAGAAACTATCCAGTCTCAGCTCCGAAGATGACGAGAAACAGATGAAGTTGATTAAATATTTTGGAACACTAAACAGTCATGACCATGAAAGACCCATTGGAAAATAAAAGACTTGTGTGGGATATAACAAATCAGCCTTTTCAGATCAGTGGCAGGTTATTTTTGGAGAGACGATGCTTCTGTTAAGTGTTGATTTCCACACACCAACTTCTTACTCACATCCGTTGTGCCATTAGCCCACAGTGGGTCCAAGCAGAAGTGATTCAAGATTCAAGGGTTTATTGTCATATGCACAACAATTACATTCAGCAGTTGCTGGCAATGAAATGCTCCCCTCTAGCCTTGCTCAGAAATTACACAAGAAAAAAATACAAATAAAAATAGAATATAAAAAATTGTCGGCCAGATGGCAGCAGGCAGGACAGTTAATGGTTTGGGTGCTGGGGTCTTTAACGATCTGGTTGCTCTCTGGGTGTAGCTGTCCTCCATGGATGGCAGCTCTGTCCTGGTAATACACTGAGCAGACTTCACCACTCTCTGTAGAGCCTTGCAGTTCAGGGCGATGCAGCTGCCATACCAGGCGGTGATGCAGCCAGTCAGAATACTCTCAATGGTGCACCTGTAAAAGTTGCAGAGAATCCTTGGGCCCATGTTGAGCCTGGCCGTCCAGGTCAGGTGATGTGAACCCAGAGGAACCTGAAACTGCTGACTCTCTCCAACATAATCCTGTTGATGGAGAGGGGGGCGTGTTTAACTCCCTGTCTCTTCCTGTGTGTCATCAGCAAATTTAATGATGGTTTTGAAGCTGTGGGTGGCCACGCAGTCATGAGTGAACAGGGAGTACAGGAGAGGACTGAGCAGGCAGCCCTGGGGGGCGCTGGTGCTGAGAGTCATTCGGAGAATGTGGTGCTGCCTATCCACACTGGTGTTGAGCCCAAGGTCTCCATGCTTGGTGACGAGCTTCAGGGGCACGATGGTATTGAACTCTGAACTATAGTCAATAAACAGCATTCTCACATGTGTACCTCTGGTCCAGGTGGGTGAGGGCAGTAGGAAGGGTGAGGGAGATGGCATCTGCAGTTGACCTATTTGGCCTGTAGGCAACTGCAGTGGGTCCAATGAGTCATAGAGGGAGTAGGTGATGAAGTGGTTTGCTTTCACAGCAACTCACAGCGTTCCCAACCTCAATGTTCAATAAAGATAACAAACTCCAACAGGCGCTAGGACAAATATGGCGCACCCACTGCAAACACAGGTGTCATCTCTGTCTGAATGTGTGTCTGCACAGTCAGTCACACAGTACAGTTTACTCTCTCAATAAACTAAGAAGGAACATGTGCATACCCTTTACCTGCATGCCAAGAAGCTATGAATCATTTAACCAGGTCAAAGTTCAAATCTAATCTGTAACAATTAAAATGAACAGTTAGGATTAGTGTTTGATGCTTCACCAGACAATACCTGTGACACAGATTTGGGAGAACTGATGATAGCGTCATTGATGATCAGTGATTCATGTTCTGTGGGTTGCTGCCAGTTCCCAATCAGTATGTGATGCATGTTCCGGCACATGTTAATGACATTGTTACTCCCTACCTTGACGAGTGTGCTGGCCTCAATCAAGGAGGCATTCTGGACCAGCACCATGGTTAGGATCTGGTTAGAATTTTTAGAGTTAAGGAATAAATGATAAAATTATAAAATAAAACTAATTTTACTGTTCATGTTTACCTGCCCCACTTAAGATGTCACAATAGTTCCATAATCTTAAATTGTTGACAACAATGTTAGAAATGATGAGGAAATGTGAAAATAAAGCTGAATGAAACTTGTTACAACAAACAGGCATTACCATTATTTATGTTCTTTCTTTTTCTTTTCTTTTTGCTGCGTCATTGGCTGAGGAATGCTCAGTGCTTCTTTTGATGTTAATATACCCTCTTATTTAGAGTCAGTTGTTTTGCTTTATCCTCTTACAGTTTTTTTCTGAAACAGGATTAATCAGGTTTATCAGCTGAGGTCATCTCAGCTCAGACTGGCAAGCCCTTTATCCCATCATAAAGGTACAGTGTGTTCTCACTTCCTTTGAAAAGCTCCTTCTGAATTCCCACACATACCTGACGCCCATCCCATATGCCTCAACAAGAACCAGAGTGTGCTGGTGCCCCTGTGTTGCAGTCATGCAACCTGAATCTTTATCTGATACCAATTCATGCTTTCATACCTGGTTTTGGAAATAATGTGCACACACAGTCATGTTCCAACAGGTGAACACCAACACACCAAACATCCCTCCTCTACATTCCTGGGCAAGCTAGGGCGTCATGTCCCAACCCAGTCTATTAAAGTGGAAATTCACTGCCTACACTCTCGACCTCAGTCTTCAGTATGTTGCAGTAAACCATGTGTCAAACCTGTTTTTTTAGGTATATTTCTGACCATAAGGACAAATCATGTGCAATTGTTTGGCCTCAGCACAGAACATTCAGTACATGAACAATGTAGTCTCACTCTAGAAATGACTCTTCCAGTGATCTGTTGTCGTTCATACTGCATTGGCCGGAACAGGATAGTACAAGTACATTTTTATATTACAGGATAGGCTGTGTGTGTGTGTAAAACCCATTAGTGCTACTTAATTGTTGGCATTCTACCTACAGCACACAGAAAGTATGATAAATAGTAGAAAATAACAGGGTGGAAGTAGAAAAGGCTGAAGGAGTGCTGTTCAGTGTCTAAAGTGGATATTTTGCAAACAATAGCTGCATGTTTGGTGGATATTTCTACCAAATACAATCACATGCACATTGGATATTGTAAAAAAAAATGCATTCTTAGCGTTAGCTAAACTTATCGATAACGAAAAAATATCATTTTACTAGTATTAACCAGTTAGCTGTCATTTTTGCTTTTGAACTTCAATAACTAGCTCCACATGAAGCTAGTAAGTTGACTCAAATTATAAAATATGCATGGGAGAGCTAATACAACTTGCTTAGAATTAAATTTCATTGTTTAAAAAAATTTAATTCTTGATGTGGTATAAAAAGGTACAAAAGATTGAGACCAGTTTGAGTGCACAGTACCTTATGATACTGTGAGGTATCAAGGTATTTGCTCATGTATGATGGTTACAGACCAGGATATGGCCAACCCTCAACTCAGACATAATTCTCTGCCTCTGCTCCTGAAAGAGGAGCAAATATTCACACTGTAGTGAATCATCAGTACAGGCAAACAGAAACCTGAGTCAGTTCAGGTGTTTGAAGAAACAACCCAGTGAAAACAAGTTGTCATTCGGTCAAAATCAGCAACATTGTCTCCATTGATGTTCTCTGTTCTTTTCTACAATATGTCTTTTCTGAATCTGTCAAAGTTTGTCAACGTTCTTCCTGGCTGTGTTCAGGTGCAGACAGGAAGCTGGAGCAGTAAACACATGAGAACCCAGCCAGCCAGGAAGGCATCACTCTAACAGCTGAATAATGACAGCGGCTCTTCTTCCTCTGCAGGCTGCGGAGGCTCAACATGGGCCCAAGGATTCTCTGCAACTTTTACAGGTGCACCATTGAGAGTATTCTGACTGGCTGCATCACCGCCTGGTATGGCAGCTGCATCGCCCTGAACTGCAAGGCTCTACAGAGAGTGGTGAAGTCTGCTCAGTGTATTGCCAGGACAGAGCTGCCATCCATGGAGGACCGCTACACTTAGCGGTGTAGGAAGAAGAGCAACCAGATCGTTAAAGACCCCAGCACCCAAACCATTAACTGTCCTGCCTGCTGCCATCTGGCCGACGATTTTTTATATTTTATATTCTATTTTTAGTTGTATTTTTTTCTTGTGTAATTTCTGAGCATGGCTAGAGGGGAGCATTTCATTGCCAGCAACTGCTGAATGTAATTGTTGTGCATATGACAATAAACCCTTGAATCTTAGATCACTTCTGCTTGGACCCACTGTGGGCTAATGGCACAACGGATGTGAGTAAGAAGTTGGTGTGTGGAAATCAACACTTAACAGAAGCATCGTCTCTCCAAAAATAACCTGCCACTGATCTGAAAAGGCTGATTTGTTATATCCCACACAAGTCTTTTATTTTCCAATGGGTCTTTCATGGTCATGACTGTTTAGCGTTCCAAAATATTTAATCAACTTCATCTGTTTCTCGTCATCTTCGGAGCTGAGACTGGATAGTTTCTGAAGCCAGCAAGCTATAAATAAACATGACTTGCATCTTCATTGACCACGTTTAAGTGTTTTTTTCATCTGTGCCATGTGCACAAACCACCAGTAATGTAAATTCCAATGTATCTGTGAAAGTAATTCCACTAATCCAGCTCTTGCTTCATTCCGTCTACAAGACGGGCCTGAGCCGGCTTTACTTCCTGAGGAGGCTCGGGTCCTTCAATGTCTGCAACAAGATGCTGCAGATGTTCTATCAGTCTGTTGTGGCGAGCACCATCTTCTTTGCTGTGGTGTCCTGGGGTGCGGGCATCAGGACAAAGGATGCCAACAGACTGAACAAAATCATAAGGAAAGCAGAGTCTGTGGTTGGCTCTAAGCTTGTCACCATGGAGGAGGTGGTGGAGAACAGGATGCTGGCAAAACTGCTGGCAATCATGGACAATCCCTCTCACCCCCTCCACAAAACACTGGACAAGCTAAAGAGCAGCTTTAGCCACAGGCTCATCCAACCCCGCTGCTCTAAGGAGCGATACAGGAAATCGTTCATTCCAACCGCAATAAGACTCTATAACTCATCTACCTCTGTCAGAGCCACCATCACAGAACTGCACTAATATACCTATCACCCTTGCACCATGTACCCTGTACTACACTACGCCCCATATACTGGAACATTTACTTCTGTGATATGTGTTAATTTAAACCATTTTGATATTACAGACCATTTTATACAACAATATTGTCTTTCACACACCCAGTCTACATATTCTTACACTGATAGTATATTGTATAGTCAAGTACTTATATTTATACCCTACTATATACTATATATCATATCATATTATATCATACTGTGTATATTCTCTGTATATTCTTCGTATATATAAGTCTATATACACATATTTATACATGTGTACATGTTATTATTATTATATTATTACTACTGCTATTACTATTATTATTATTATATATACTGTTGCTGCCATTATTACTATATACTGCTATTATATTGGTATAATTACTATCTATATAAATATATATTATGTTATATTGTATACTATATATATATATATATATATATATATATATATATATACTGTACTACTATTCTTATATACTATCTAACAATAACATTACCATCATATCATCATTACTATTACCATCATATTGCCACTGCACTACTTGTCTGCCTATTCATCTTGTGTTTCTGTTTTTGTTCTTTTTACCTCAATGTTTTGTTTTGTTCTATTGTATTGTGTTGTGTTCTATTGTATTGTGTTTTGTTGTGTTCTGATACACAAGCTGCTATCACGACTTAATTTCCCTCCGGGGATGAATAAAGTAATCTATCTATCTTTATGGGAAGTGGAACTAAGGGATGTTGTGGTTTCTTTGAATGCCTAGACATTGACATGGAGCCCTTGCAAAATTTACAAGAAGCCCTATCACTTCTTTTTTTTTCACAAGAAGCCGTATGACTTCTTGTAAATTCTGCGTAAAACACATGAAACACATGAAATTCTTAATGGACCCAGAGGATAAGTCCATGTTTCACTTAAATGTGTGGTACCCATAAGAGCCTCACTGGTCCAGTCATTAACCTACTTGTTGTATATAGATGCAAAATCCTGTGGATGATTGTTCACATGACCCTGCTTGTGGTTCACTCTGGGCCTACATGGAGCTCATTAAAAAAAATCCCATGGGCGCATGACATCTCATCACTCACTCATGTGTGACTGCCACCACAGTTCATGGTGGAAGTGGCATGTTATTTGTGTCTGTGTTATTGTGACAACTTGAGATATCTGGCTGTGATTCTGGCAGTGTGACGTTAGTCTGGTCCCTTTAGGTCCAGTGCTCCAATCAATATCGCTCAGAGATGGAGACCGGCACATTTGAAAAAGACACGACCCCCACACAAAGTATTATTTTAACAATATTCTGACACACAAGAGAACTGTGAGCTCACATTTTAAGCAACGGTGTTTGTGTGGTAGTATGTGGTAATAATTTTTGTTGAAGTAGTCATTATTTCATTGTATACGATTATATTCAGTCTCCAAACACTTGGTACAGTGTCACAGACGCACATACTAGAGATGCCATTAGTGTTTTTCCCAGAAAACAACCTGATCTCAGTTTGAGACATACACCGATATTAGAGTCCAT
Source organism: Paralichthys olivaceus (assembly GCF_024713975.1). NCBI lineage: Eukaryota > Metazoa > Chordata > Actinopteri > Pleuronectiformes > Paralichthyidae > Paralichthys > Paralichthys olivaceus. Next base: position 61,676 of record NC_091111.1, on the reverse strand, counting down.
CACTGAGGAAATGTAACATAGGGTGTTCAGTATTACATAATTGTTGACTGCAACTAGCCAGTCAAGTCTCAGCTCAGTTAGCACAAGTGTTACTATCCTGTCCTATTTGTGTCTTCGCTGTAACAGATAGAACATTTCAAATTTGAAAAAATAAAAACAACAAAAAATGAAAACAAAGTAGAAATTAAGACAGCAATAGAAATGTAATGTTGAAATGAAATCAATCATTCAGACTGAGAACTCCCTCTCCATGTCTACCTCAGCCTACTCATCTGGGACACAAAAAAATGCTGTCCAAGTTTAAATAACGTTCTGTGTTTGTTATCTCTGGCTTCTCCAGGGCTGTAGATGACAGCAGAGATCAATCCAACTGAGAGGTTCACTGTTTCCCAGCGAGTCTCTGAAGCACAAACTCCTCTTGATGTCTCTACTATCAAGCAAACACAGTGTAGAGCTGTTACTACTGTAATGTCTCTAAAATGTGTACTGGTATTGGTAAATGAAAAAATACAGTATATATAAAGCACAATATACAGAAAAATCATTAATAAAAATCACTATTGTATATATAGAGAGATATCTTCTTAAATTCAGAAGTTTTTGGACACAGCATGCAAGTCACAGTATTTTCTGATCTGTATATGTATGTGCGGATACTTATAGATGTAAGGCCTTGTCACCTGTTATTGTTATATCATAGTATATTAACATAATTAATTAATAAATGGGGGCAGAGAGACAGAGTGCTCAGTGCTTCTTCATGTTTATTAGCATTCAGGACCTTTTGTCCACAGGCTGCTCCTGACTGGAATCATTGAACTATGTCAAATATTTGCGTGTATATTTGTAAGTGTCAGCAGCATACCAGCAGGATACCATGAGCTTCACAGCACCCCAAACCTTTCCCTCAGAGAGTTTGACAAAGTATTTCCTGCAATCTTGTATAGTTAGCATAGCAGGGTCTGTTGTTCCAGCTGTCTGATTACTAAATGAGTTGTGAGATGACAGTTCACACGGAGGAGAGGCTGAGAGCAGAACAAACCTTATCTGGGGTGTTCAGTGGTCAATTTAATACTTTTGTGACTGTTTTGGGTGGAAACAGATCCAAATAAGGTTTAGACATTTAGATCATGGACATTCTCATGTCTCTATTTCAAACATCTATGTGCCTCACTGAAAATATCCAGATGGGGCTCTGAACACAAGCTTTACAACGTTCCAATCTCAGTCTCTAGTCTCATGTCGACGTGTTTTGTAAGGCTATCTCAGAATCATCTCTGTTTTGTCTGATCCTGGATGTGACATTATGTTGAGTTGTCCAAATCCTGCTGGATTTGTTTAACCTCGTTTTTTGCAGCCCACCCTGCCCTAACAGGAAATAAACAAAAGAGAAGAGGATTTCAAGCTACAGGTCTCCACTGAATAAACATAAAATTCATCTCCTCAAGTTCATCTGGGGGGTCATTTCCATAGGGTGGCTCTCATGAGGAAAATGTTTTGGCCAAGCTCAGCTAAGAATGTGACATTTTATATATAAACCTGAAAGACCAGAAATGTCATATTTATTGGGTGGCTATAAAGATGAAGATTTAGTCTCCAACTTTTTTTTCCAGCTTTAATCTAAATTGGAGAAAAAAAGACAATTTTAGCCTTTAGCCTAGGAGTAAAGTAACTAACAGGATCTTTTTGGGGTTTTAGGCAGAGGTGGCAAAATTACTCAAATTCTTTACTTAAGTAGAAGTACAGATACTTGAGTAAAAAAAGACTCTGGTAAAAGTAAAAGTACTGATACAACTACTTTACTCTAGTAAAAGTAAGAAAGTACAGGCTCTGAAATGTACTCAAGTACATAAGTAAAAAAGTAAAAATGAATTTTTTACTTCAACAATACACAATGCTTTATTTTGAAAACTCTGCAAAACTAAAAAAAATGCTAGGCACATATAATGGGATAGTTTTCCTCTTTTGGTAACAACCTGCACAGAACTGGACACAATCTAGCTTTGCTGCGAAATTTCAGACAGAGTAATAAAGACTGAAGTGAACCATGGTCCTGCATGAGCACCTGGATCATTTTGTACAGGGATTAAATGGATGGGGAATGTATTTGTGTTGATTTAGTCCCTGCCCTTTGTACACACCCCCTGTCACTACCATAGATTGGATGGTTTAGTGAGGTCATCTGAGGTCCTCTCTGTCTTGTTATGTCTTTTACGTCTTGTCATCATCCGTGGAGGTTGAAACAAGTAACGAGCCAGTTTTGAGAATTTAAGGACTATAAAGTGCAGATATTTGTGTTTAATTATAGGAAGTAAAAGTAAAAAGTTGTCAGGAAAATTCTTCTCTGATTATACAAACTGGGACATTTTGAAATTGCAGTTGGTCTCCTGATTGCTCCTGGCTGAGTCATATAGTTTATGTATTAATCTCCTACGCACCAAAAATCCCCATCATTAACAAGTATTTAGTTCACCCAGCCTGTGAAAGGTTGTAGCCATTTCACAAAGTCTCTAATACTAGGGCGGCTGTGGCTGAGGGGTAGAGTGGTCATTCTCCAACCAGGGGGTCAGCAATTCAATCCCCAATCTTCCCAGTCTGCATGCCAAAGTGTCCTTGAGCAAGATGCTGAACCCCAAATTTCCCCATAGAACAACAAAAAGTACTGCTAATAGATGCACTGTATGAATGTGTGTGTGAATGGGTGAATGGCAAAAACTGTAGTGTAAAGCGCTTTGAGTGGTTTTCAAGACTAGAAAGCGTTATATAAGTACAACCACTTATTAATTACAATTTTCTCAATTAGTGGAGTAGTAAATCAAGGAAGGCAGTTTTGTCCAGTTAAGGGGTGGCTGTGCTCAGGGGCTAGAGCAGTCGTCCTCTAACCAGAAGGTCGGCAGTTTGATCCCAGTCTTCCCTTGGGCAAAATACTGAACCCTCTTCTCATTGAGAAAGAAGAGAAAACTGCACATAGATACACTGTATGAATGGGTAAATGTAAAACAGTACGCTTAACTGCTTTAAGTATTTGTGATCAAGACTATAAGCTCTATAAATACAGACCATTTATATGGAGTTTATGTAATAAGGCCAAGAGGTTACATGTCATGTGTAGTGTGTTTGTGTGTGCATAGATGTTGTAGAGCGTACTATTTCGTAGTCTAATGAGAGTCAATTTTCAAATCAAATATACTATATTGTCCTATAGGGAAATTTGTCTTGGGCCAAAGTACAGCAGTTGCAGAACAGTACATTGAACAACAAACAACAACAACAACTCTACACAGGGTAATAATAATGAAAATATGAAGACAATACAATTTTGATGGGTAGCTGTCTGTTTGCTTTGGGGACTTCGTCAAGGGAGAGAGGGTGAGGGCTGATTAGGTTTGGGTTAGATGTTGATATTATTTGAAAGAGACTCCATGTTTCCTGTCAGTCGGTTGTTTGTGTTAGTTAACAACAGGAAAGTCCTTGGGAGACGTATTTCCTCAGATTTTGGCTCACACAATCTGTAGGCTCTGGCTGTGTTTGTCTCTCTGCTCTGATTGAACCAGACATAAGGAGTGACTAAATATGTGTCTAACAGGAGTGGTGTAATTCCAACTGGTGAAACTGGTGCTGCTATTATTAATAACACAATTACATCTATAAATATCACTCTTATTATTTTCCATTATAACAACCATGACAGAGCTTAAATATAATGGTTGCACAGCTATTCCTGGTATTGCTCACCTCTCTCTTCCCCTTTCTTTCCCCTTCCTTCCCTTTCTCTTTTCTCCCACCTCTTTTCCACCTACTTCTTTACTCTTCCCCATTTTTTTCTCTGCTCAACCCAAAAGGATGAGGCAGATGGCCGCCCACATTGAGTCTGGTTCTGCTATTGGTTACATTCTGTTAAAGGGGAGTTTTTCACTCCACATTTGTCAACGTGCTTGCTCATTGTGGGAACTGTTGGGTTTCTCCATAATTTTGTATGGTCCTGACCTTGAAATAATGTAAATAATGGTTTTGCGCTATACAAATAATACTGAATTGGATTGCAATCCTTTGTATTTCATTCAAAACGTAGAAATAAAAAATACAAACACTGTACTTCTCATAATGAAAATATGAATATAAATGATGATGGAGTTCCCCAAGCAGTCTTCAGGCCTATATCAGCATCACTAGGGGATGGTTCAGGGCCCACCTGAGCAAGCAGTCTTTCCATAAATGTAGAGACTGTGTCTGCCTCCTGAACCCAAAGACAAAATATTTTTTTACGTCATGGTAACTTGGTCACCCAAAGCGCTTTACACTACAGGTTGCCATTCACACATTCACACACACATTCATACATACAGTGCATCTAATAGCAGCACTTTTTGTTGTTCTATTTTCAAGGGAAGGACTTGTTCCCTTGACTGAAGTACAATAGTAATTCTGGAGAAAATCCACAGGAGGTCAGTATCATCATTGACTCAGCACCAAAGCTGCCATTAAACTCCTACACTGGCTTCACTTCACTTTATATACACCATCCTGTACATCCTAAATATACCTTAGTTCACAATGACATCTACAACTTCACAGAATAACATTCACTGTCTACAACATACAACTATAGCTGTGATGTTCTTCACAGCCGGTGTATACATTGTCAATATCCATCCATCATCTGCACTGTTCAGTTTTCCAGCAACATGTGAAAGTGCAGGCAGAGACAGTAATGGTGAGGGGAAATTGTAATTCAGTTATCTCTATCCTTGTCTGAGCACACTGTAAGGGAATGTAGTCAAATTCTTCATGTGAGTATAAAATAATCTGTCTGTAGGTCATACAGATGATTTTGTGACAGCAAGACTTGATTTTCCTTAAGGTTTAAAACAAGTTAATGTTATGACTGAAAGAACACACTGATGTTGTAGAAATACATCTTTTCTTACACAGAGATAAGAAAAATTCACATTAATTAATCTCTGCATGTCTCGTACAGTGAAGAAATTAGGGGCTATTTTTTAGCCCAGGTAAGGACAAAGACCAAAAGCCTGGGGAAAGCAGATACAGCTTGACCTTTACATCAGAATGATGAAATATGTGATTACAGTGACTTGTGGTATGGTATTCAGCATGGTTTGACTTCTTCTGTAACTGCTGATCTTCTGTTCTGTAGACAGAGTGTTAAAGAGAGAGGTCAGAGGAGAATGGTCTTACTGGTTGGAGAAGACAAAAAGGCTGCAGTAACTCAGATAACTACTCTTTACAACTGTGGTGAGCAGAGAAGCATTTCAGGATGAACAACACATCCAGCCTTGAGGTGGATGGTCTATACATCAGGTTCCACTCTGTGAGCCAAGAACAGACGTAAGGCTGCAGTGGACAAAGACTGTCCAACACTGTACAGTTGTAGACTGGATTGAGAGCTGCTGAGGCTGTAGATGTTCTGAATCTGGAGTTAACTGTAAAAATCCATAGAGCCATCCTGCCTTCTTTCAACAGTCCAGGGATGTCCCAGTCTATCTGTCTATTATTTATTGTTATTGTTATTATTATTATTATTATTATGTATCTATTATTTCTTTATACATCATGATATAGCTATAGTTAGAGCTGGTCCAGGCTTGTCTTAAATCTGCTCTTAGTTGTGCTGCTAATTTTTGTCATGTGTCCCTCGAGGTTTACAATGTCGAGGGACACATGACACATGGAGCTTCTATTTCCTCTTCTCCCTCCTCATCACATCAAATAACTTAATGTCTCATGTTACTGACTTGACTTCTTTCCCTGAGTCCCTGTGCCTTATCGTTCGCAGATCCAGGGCTGCGACTGCGGCCTCGTCGTGGATTATGATGGTGGATCGCGAATCAGAGATCGTGATCATAATGGTGGATCCTGCATCGTGCTGGCATCTGATCGTAGTGGTGGACCATGATTAAGGTGGCTGCTGATGGTGGTGGATCATGATGATGGATTATAATGGTGTATCCTAATCGTGGTGGCAGCTGATCGTGGACTATGATTACAAAAAGACTGCTTGATATACAATATGTCTACTCAGATACGCTACCATTACTGACAATAATTCCTCAATTCATTTACCTTCCATCATGCTACAAACTGTTTATTCTAACCAATGCTGTAAATACTCTTATTTTTCTGATGTTCTCCATTACACGTGGCATCTATTGCACTTCTGTCCATCTTGGGAGAGGGATTCATCACATGTGGCTCTTTCTGAGTTCTATTTCCTCTGTTAAAAAGGTTTTTTTGGTAGTTTCCCCTTACTCTTGTTGAGGGTTAAGGACAGAGGATGTCACACCTTGTTAAAGCCCTATGAGACAAGTTGAATTTGTGATTCGTGAATATAGGCTATACAAATACAATTTGATTGATTTATTGATATATATGTTATCTTCAACCTTAGATTTAAGTTTATTGCTCATTTCCATTGTCCTGGTTCTGAAGTTAGAAAATCCTACTTTTGGCAATTATCTGGGTGCAGCTCTATAGTGGGACGACCCATTTGCAGCCACTTGCTAGTTGAGTGTATTCAATTCAATTCAATTCAATTTTATTTGTATAGCACCAAATCATACATTATTTCAAGGCACTTTATATAAAAGGTCAGGACCTTAAAATTGTGTTAAATATAGAGAAACCCAACAGTTCCCTCAATAAGCAGCACTTTGGAGACTGTGGAGAGGAAAAACTCCCTCATTAACAGGGAGAAACCTCTAGAAGAACCAGGCTCAATGTGGGCGGTCATCTGCCTCGACAAGTTAGGGTGAGCAGAGAAAAATGGGGAGGAGAGGGTAGATGGGTGGAAAAGAGGGGAGAGAAGAGAGAGAGATAGTGAGGAGGGGGAGAGAGAGGCGAGAGAGACCAGGAACATTCGAGCAACATCAGGTATCAGATCTGACTACTTATAATGAAAACAATAACAGTGTAAAGAAGTTATTGATTAATAATGATAGCAGCAACAATTCATATAATAATTAATTACCGAAGTATTATTGTTAATAAAATAATAATAATAGTTTTTCTCCTGCAGTTCTGGAGTCAGAGATATCTGCAATAAGAGAAAGAGAGAGAGGGACTATGGAAGAAAAATGAAACATAGTAATTGATATGTATTAAAATAAATAAATGAATGTGGGGGGGCAGAGAGACAGAGAGAAGGGGAGAAGTGCTCAGTGCATGATGGGAGTTCCCCCAGCAGTCTACCCTATAGGAGCATAACTAAGGGATGGTTCAGGACTCACCTGATCCAGCCCTTACTATAGGCTTTATCAAAAAGGAATGTTTTTAAACCTTAAATGCAGATGTATATCTGCAAGTAGCTGAAAAGAAAAGGATTTAAAAAGCATGTTACAATTTTACAGTGCCTCCAATAATGGTCAACAAAAATAATTAGTAGTTATAGAGCTAGAAGTTAGTTATGCTCCTTCATGAACGATTTGGGTTTTGACTTCACTCAACAACCGGGAACCGGGAACCGGGAAACATGAGCACATGACAATTCCATTCATTTGAATCTTCTTAAAGGTTTCCTGTGCAGATTAATTTTCTGATAAATTTTCTGTTGACATTGATTAATTTACGATTTGTTTAAACAAACTCTTGAGAGCACAAAAATATGCAACAAGGAAGCACGATATAACAGCAGTGTTCAAACCTGAACCTCTCACAGAAATGGTAAGAGAGTTATGTGTGTGTACATGTGTGTGAGGCCCGTTGTTCTCTGAGCAACAAACTTTAAATACCATCGGAGCATTCAGCTGGAAATGAACTCTGGCTACTCACACGAGCCACTCACACGAACTACTGCACTCACATCTTTGTGAATAGCTACAGCTTCTGTCCACATTTGAAAAGCTGATACATACAGATACATAGATACACCCTGTAGTAATTTTACATTTGCTAAAAGAAATATAAACAAGGCATTTTCTTAAATAAATTATCACATTATATTAATTGGGTGATGACAAACCCATCACTGCATTTTCCCCAATTTTGGCTTACTTTTATGACTATATGGTTTTCTGTGATAGTAAAATAATAGATGTGTTAAATAACCAAAAAGAAGTAGAACACAAGATCTTTGGTAGATCCTCATATCCAATCATATTCTACTTTAGTGCAGTATATTTCTAACAAATGTTTGATTAATCAAATTATGTAGAGAGAAATGATGCAGATTGAACCTGAGGCTTCTGGGGCTTATGTCTTATATATAGAGAGAGAAATATAACAGCCCAGATGCAGTTTGTACAGTGTCAGAACAGGGGTTCCACATGAATCCCCATTAAAAGTCCATAACAATAGCTCTAGATAATTCCTCTGATGTAGATTTTATTTTTCATTTGCCCTCCCCATACCTCAATTAATTGCTTTGCATTATACAGTATATGTCCTGTTGCCTTTGAAAAGCCATCAAGTAAACAGCATCCAGCAGACTACACAGCCTCATTAGATTTTGTCCAGACACAGAGCGCCCATAAAAACAGATCTCTTCAGTATATAAATATAACATATTTAGCATATCAACTTAAAGGTACAGTTTGTAGAATTTTGTGATATCTAGTGTTTAAATTTCATGTTGCAGCTCACCTCACCCTCTCCTTCCAAACATGAAAAAGAATCCGTTGTAGCCTTTGTTGTCATAAAAACTCAAAAGGTGTTTAGTTTGTCCAGTCTGGACTAATGTAAAAAACATGGTGGCCTCCTTAGAGAGGACCCCCCTACATGTAAATATAAAGTATTTAAATATAAAGGGCCTTTTCTGGGGTAAAGAAAACTAGTGAAAACATCATGAGGATTGTACTTCCTTAAATTTCTGCCAGTAGTTCCCTTTAACCTAAATCTTACACACTGCACTTTTAAATAATGATAATAAAGTATCAAAACTCAATTTTAAGAGACCCTTCTACAAGAATGAATATTGTAATAGAACGATTAATAGAAAGATAAAAAAACAAACATTAAAAGATCCAAAAAGCGTGGCTCCACTGTCATAAACTAGTTTATATAGGCAACCTTTAGAGGCAGGCGGTAAAAGGAGATGAGTGTGGGAGACAAAGTAAGTAAGAATGGTAAGAATGGAGAAGCTGTCTTTCTCAGCTAGACTAAAATCAGAAACTTTTAAAAACTACTGGGAAAACTGGATTGATTTTGTGTCTCCATTGAGAGCAGACTTTGTGCAATAAGGACAGTGTGTATTGCAGAGTGTTGACCCCCTTGGTTCAGGCTACAAACTTGTTTATTGTTCATTTATTTATTTGATATGTTTACCCCAATCAGGAGACAAGGAACAATGCAGGAGAGGTGTGAAAATAAGGACAAGAGTGAAAAAGCAGTTCATTTTACTTCACATTTACTCTACTGTAACTTTACTTGAGAATTAATGTCCAATTATGTCTCTGCTCTGCGGTGGAAATATAGGAATGTTTTATACAGTTGTAAAATTATACACATTATGTAAAATATTGATGGAATATTGATATGTGGAATCAATAAAAAAGATAATTGAAAAAAAAAAAAAAGCTCTGGGTGTTGCAGGTCAAAAGATCAAATTTGGGGCCTTTTGGGTTCAAATGTCTGGTTAGGGTTACTACACATGCTCTTACTGCTGCTGGTGATAGAATAACTTTTTGAACATAAAAACACAAGAATAAACAAAAATACTGTTCTCTAAGTGCTGCAACTGACAGTAAACATTACAACATGAATATGCTCTAGTATTAGAATATGAGAAATTTAATGTTACTCTGCTACTTCAGCCAACTTGCGGGAGGATGAGGTCGTATTAAAGAGACCACTTTGGTGAGAGAATGGGCTGTGATTGGTGGGTGACTGACGAGCACCCATAAACCTATCGGTAGCCGAGCACATGACTCTGTGTCCTGCATGAACTAACACAATGCTTCATTAGTCACAATTCAAGTTCAGGATTTCTACGATGACATTCTCACTTTAAACTTAATTTTAAGTATCTTGAATTGAGGCAAATTAAAGCTGACCTTGAATTATGATCAGTCAGAATCAAATTGTCATATATCACAAATCATAAACTGGATTTATTTTCATAATTAATTATGGATAAAATTACAAAGTATGTTGCAGAAATCTGAAATGGATATCTATATAATTGAGTATTGTACAAGTTACATTGTACAAGTACATGTTCTACTGAATAAGGGATCAGCCACTTGCTATCTGTAAACCCCCAACCCCCAAGTGAATCTCCTTATATTATGCTAGGTGTTGTTTGGGCAAAGAAAAAATTAAAAGAAAAAAACTCTAATTTTTGCATTTTAGCAGGTGCTCTTAATAAAAATGTTCCCTTTTTAGCACCATGCATCTTATCCACTGAAATATCCACACTTACATCACTGATATAAACATATCAGTCAGGTTTGCCTATCTCAGCTGTGGAGAAGGGAGGGAGACTGTCACCTGTGCATGTACACCACTGTATCTCTCATGGAAGTTACCATTTTAATTATGTTAGAGGCAAAAAAATTGTGAGCATTGACAGCCATTTTTAGATATGATAGGTAAAGTGAGCAGTATCGGCTACAGAGTTTACCCATAGTCTGCTGCTGCCATCTTCCTCATCCTGCTACTGATTGGCATAATCATTGCCATTGCAGTGGTCTGTTGCAAGTGGAGGAAGAAAGCTCTGAGAAAGGACAAAGAAGGAGTGCCACTCCGGGATGTTTAGTGTGTGTGTGTTTCAGCACATGCACACACATGCACACATATTATTGTGGGAACAAGCGGTACAGCTGAACTGGACTGAGGCCTGCAACGAAAGTAATAGTTCAAAGTTCCACTGTCAAACACTGGAATCCACCCTTCCTTTAGTTTCTGTGAAACTGAATATGTTGAACATATTTTATTCTTACTTCATCTACTACTATCATTTCATGCTGCAAAAAATAAAAGATAGAAACACTGATAGTCATCTTACTGAAGCGGTTATATTTCATTCATTTTCTTTTGTATTTGCTTAGTGGTATTTGATAATTGTAGATAAAGACTACCATTTCATTTTATTTATTTCATTTTATAGAGACCTTTCTAACTTCACATTTATTTTTTTAGTCTGGTGAAAGCAACACTTTATGGAAAATCAAGACTTTGTGTATATTATTTTGTATCTGATGCTTAACTTATTGTGTTTAATTGAAATTAACACATTTGTATATGATGCTTTTGTTATACGTCTGTTTTTTGCAGATAATTTTGTATTTGGTGAAAATATTTAACATTTGATAAATATTGTTATAAACAGAACCATTTATTATTTCAGTTCTGTTAAATGGAAAATAGCAAATATTACAATTTGTGTCTGTGCCTTATTAGAGATGGAATTGGAGATGTCAGGATTGCAAAAATGCTTGGACTGAATGTGCAGAACCCAGAACCCCAACACACTGAATAAACAATAGTACTTGTTAATTAACCCTAAGTGATGTCCAGGGGGCTTACATCCATCTATAGTTTTATGAACTTCACTGTAAAAGGAGTTCTGTGCATCTTCATCAAAGGGTGACAAAAAAATCTAAAAAGTGAAACCTGATCCATTTTATGTCTATTAAATCTTGACAAAAGGCATTCATATTTTTACACTCTTACCTTAATAATTCTAGATTCTATAATTCTGTATGGGTTTGAAAAAAATCCACTCTAGCAGATACTTATATGTTATGTAATCTACTTTAGTAGCCTCCCTCATAAATTTAGTTTTTTTTTTGTCTTCTGGCATTGAGAGACGAGTAATCTCACCAGTTACAGTTAAAGCTGTAAAGTTACCCAGATTAACTTCATTATTTTCATTTAGTCAATCCAAAGAGTAAAGTGGACAGAATGCATTTTGTTGATTCTACAAATTTTAGCAGGGAGATAACACAATTTCTATGCCAAGATAGAAACAACAATAAGGTTTCACAACTAATATTCAGCAATGAGATGGTCATGATCACCCATGGGCATCATGTAAGAAAACCAAAATACAAATACAAAGTAGAAAAGATAAACCATAGTCTTTTACAAATTTGGGTAAATAACCAAGAATTAAGAATAGCCTTGTCCATGCCTATAATATGAAGAGCCACAGTGAAGGTAGAGGTAATGAGGTAGGACAGTAATCAAAGGAAATATCGTGTTTCAGGGCCATTCTGCACCCATCAATTAAACCTCAAATGAAACCATTTGTTACATTCACAGACTGACATTTCTACAGATAATTACATCTTGATGCCATACAATATAATATGGTTTACGGCAAACAAAAGAGAAGTACTTAAATGTCTCAGAGAAACTTGACCAAATCTGAGACAGTCAAAGCCATAGAAAGTCAACTTGGATCCTTGTTCCTGTTTTACCCATTTAGTTTTTTATTTTTCTGCATCATTTGGGCCTCTGTCTGTGAGAGAGAGGAGCCATACAATCACGCCTGTTGTTATTCTTTGGATGTTTACATACTGAGTTCTCGTGCAGCAAAGCGCGCTCTCTGATCTCACCCCGTATCTGGTTTTTATTCCCCCTCACTTTATCTATTTTTTTTTTTTTTTTTTATGACCCCCCACTTCCTAAACCCCCCTCCTCCCCCTCTTATCACCCCCCTCTTCTCCCCCCCCCCCCCTCTCTTCTCGTGACCTCACTAGGTAAAAGTTCAAAGTCGTAAAACTGTCACTTTTTGACGAAAGGTGTTAAGTATATCTCTCTCTCCTCCATGCGGATGAGAACAGCCATGGTCCCATTGTGGATTGTGAATCTGTATTGGTGTGACTGTGCATTTTTAGTACTAAATGTGACAAAACCAAGGACATGAGTTTTAGGCATCAGCCCTCAAACTCTCAGAGTACTATCATCAAGGTACAGGTGGTAGACTTTGTAAAGAACTACGGAACAAGTACCTTGGGATGATTATTAACTATGATCTCTCTGATGACTATGTCCCTGATGATGACTGTTTGCATTACGGATAGCAAGTGGCTGATCCCTTATTCAGTAGAACATGTAGTAACATGTCCATTTCCATGCTGTTTATTTAAAAATAATTTACTTGTCATCTTGTACAATGCTCAATGATATAGATATCTATTCCAGATTTCTGCAACATACTTTGTAATTTTATCCATAATTAATTATGTAAATAAATCCAGTTTATGATTTGTGATATATGACAATTTGATTGTGACTGATCATATTTCAAGGTCAGCTTTAATTTGCCTCAATTTGAGATACCTTAAATTAAGTTTAAAGTGAGAATGTCATTGTGGAAATCCTGAACTTGAATATACCTTTGCATGCTTAGTGGGAGGGGGCTGTGAGTTATAAGAACACAGATTCTCCTATGTTCTTTGCTCATTTGTGCATATCAATCAGGTGATGTGTACTAATGAGTCCATCTGCAAATGCTGAATTAAACTTACATAAAGAAGTGTTTGACATTTTGCTTGTTTCACAGAAATTGCCACCACAGCACAGAGTACAAACACGGTTGTGGTAAATCATCTTAACCAAAGTACCTTGCCTGCTACGCCCACTGGGGGGTTCTGCATATGTTCCCTGTTTCATCTTAGCACGCTGCTCGGCTAACCAGGGAACATCCAAAGAATGGAGCCTTCAGCGCCAATCATAACTGTGTCCCCATTTGCAACAAATGGGTAAATCATAACAAAGGGTTCCTGACTGAACTCGGAATTAAATGGTTAATATCTGAAACTATAATAGTTCAACTGAATTGTAGAAATCTAATGTTATTTTAATGCTACCATTACCTGTCTTGACATGTACTGTAGATGCTTGAGAGAGTGTCTGAGCCAGGGACAGTAGACATCACTGAGGTTCCATCAATAAGGAGAGTATTGAAACACATGATATTTTACAATATACTGTGATGTAGATTCTCAGAAAGTTACAGAAATTTGTGGGGAAAAATTGTTTGCAGATGCTATGAATGTCATGTTAATTTCTGACACTCAGTTCACATTTATAGAGTTGGCTTGTTTTGTCAAGAAATCATCCATGTAAAATAAAAGAACATGGAACAAATTATTTATCATGTATTGCTCTATTTCTTTCTTTACCATTGTCACATTCAGTATGGCCAGAGGCATTATGTTTTCAGGTTGTCCATCCATCTGTCTTGCCCATTCATGTGAATGCGATATCTCATGAACAACTACGTTATGTTAGTCAAAGGTCAAAAGGTCAAGCTCACATGACTTTGCATTGTTTTGAATACAATTTATCAGGATTGTCCAAAGGAAATATCATTACATGTGGCACAAACATTCATTTGGACTCAATGATGACTTGAATAGAATTCAGTTGTCAAAGATCAAACGGCAAGGTCACTAGGACCTCACAAAGTTCACTTCTTGCCTTGTAAATGTGATATATCCGAAATGCCTTCAGGGAATTTTTTCACATTCACATGAATTTGGGTTTCATTTTGGTAGCCAAATGTCACAGTGTTCTCACAAAGTATGTAAATATTTTTCCTTAAATTGATATCTAAAGATCAGCTCATGGGAATGTCGTCAAACTTGGTAAAAATATTAACTTCAATTCAAAGATGAAGGATTCCCTTCGAAGTTAAAGGTCAGAGTAACGTCACTGTGAATGTGATATGTTAGGACTGTCAGTAGGGAATTTCATTATATCTGGTAACTTGGACTGCTTGAGGGAATTTCTTGAGATTATATCAAAGAATAAAGTGATTGAACAGAGTAAGGTATTGAGATGAATCGCATATGATTCAGACTTCACACCAAACACAGCAGATAGTAGATTCAGTAGATGGGACACGGGACCAAAAATATTTTGGGAACTTTTTAAAAAGAAGACCATCAAAAGTTTTCAGGATCTAAAAAATCAGTATGGATTAAACAATCAAGATTTATACAGATATCTACAGATGCAGCATTATATGGAGTAAACTATAAAAAAGTTTAATTCAGATGAGCCTGAGTCAGGAATCATTAAGTTATTCATCTCAGCATATGATTCAGACCAGGGAAAGAAACTAATCACAAAACTATATAAAGAAGTGGAAAGATTAAAGGGTAACAATATGACATATATAAAAGAAAAGGGGGGAAAAGAGGCTGGGTGGCAGTTATCAGAGGAGGAATGGGACAAGGTAAATGAAGGACAGTGGAAAACAACATGCTCCCTCTCATGGAGAGAATATGGTTGGAGGAACATTGTAAGATACTTTATTACACCAACACAACAGAAATCTCAAGACACACGACGTTGGAGACTGTGTGGGGAAAATAAGGCAGACCATTTTCATATCTTTTGGGGATGCCCTTGTATTATACCTTTTTGGCAAGAGTTAAAGAAGAGTATGGAAACAATTCTGAAAGTGCAAATTCCACTTTCATTTGAAGTTTTATATTTGGGAAAAGAGAACCAGGAGATTAAATACATATTTCGAATAATGGTGGTGGTGGCTAAAAAGGCCATCACCAGAAAATGGCTAAAAAAAGATCCACCAAAAATAGAGGATTGGGTAGATGTAATGCTCGATATATATAGAATGGAGAAGCTGACTTTCTCAGCTAGACTAAAATCAGAAACTTTTAAAAACTACTGGGAAAACTGGATTGATTTTGTGTCTCCATTGAGAGCAGACTTTGTGCAATAAGGACAGTGTGTATTGCAGAGTGTTGACCCCCTTGGTTCAGGCTACAAACTTGTTTATTGTTCATTTATTTATTTGATATGTTTACCCCAATCAGGAGACAAGGAACAATGCAGGAGAGGTGTGAAAATAAGGACAAGAGTGAAAAAGCAGTTCATTTTACTTCACATTTACTCTACTGTAACTTTACTTGAGAATTAATGTCCAACTATGTCTCTGCTCTGCGGTGGAAATATAGGAATGTTTTATACAGTTGTAAAATTATACACATTATGTAAAATATTGATGGAATATTGATATGTGGAATCAATAAAAAAGATAATTGAAAAAAAAAAAAAAAGCTCTGGGTGTTGCAGGTCAAAAGATCAAATTTGGGGCCTTTTGGGTTCAAATGTCTGGTTAGGGTTACTACACATGCTCTTACTGCTGCTGGTGATAGAATAACTTTTTGAACATAAAAACACAAGAATAAACAAAAATACTGTTCTCTAAGTGCTGCAACTGACAGTAAACATTACAACATGAATATGCTCTAGTATTAGAATATGAGAAATTTAATGTTACTCTGCTACTTCAGCCAACTTGCGGGAGGATGAGGTCGTATTAAAGAGACCACTTTGGTGAGAGAATGGGCTGTGATTGGTGGGTGACTGACGAGCACCCATAAACCTATCGGTAGCCGAGCACATGACTCTGTGTCCTGCATGAACTAACACAATGCTTCATTAGTCACAATTCAAGTTCAGGATTTCTACGATGACATTCTCACTTTAAACTTAATTTTAAGTATCTTGAATTGAGGCAAATTAAAGCTGGCCTTGAATTATGATCAGTCAGAATCAAATTGTCATATATCACAAATCATAAACTGGATTTATTTTCATAATTAATTATGGATAAAATTACAAAGTATGTTGCAGAAATCTGAAATGGATATCTATATAATTGAGTATTGTACAAGTTACATTGTACAAGTACATGTTCTACTGAATAAGGGATCAGCCACTTGCTATCTGTAAACCCCCAACCCCCAAGTGAATCTCCTTATATTATGCTAGGTGTTGTTTGGGCAAAGAAAAAATTAAAAGAAAAAGACTCTAATTTTTGCATTTTAGCAGGTGCTCTTAATAAAAATGTTCCCTTTTTAGCACCATGCATCTTATCCACTGAAATATCCACACTTACATCACTGATATAAACATATCAGTCAGGTTTGCCTATCTCAGCTGTGGAGAAGGGAGGGAGACTGTCACCTGTGCATGTACACCACTGTATCTCTCATGGAAGTTACCATTTTAATTATGTTAGAGGCAAAAAAATTGTGAGCATTGACAGCCATTTTTAGATATGATAGGTAAAGTGAGCAGTATCGGCTACAGAGTTTACCCATAGTCTGCTGCTGCCATCTTCCTCATCCTGCTACTGATTGGCATAATCATTGCCATTGCAGTGGTCTGTTGCAAGTGGAGGAAGAAAGCTCTGAGAAAGGACAAAGAAGGAGTGCCACTCCGGGATGTTTAGTGTGTGTGTGTTTCAGCACATGCACACACATGCACACATATTATTGTGGGAACAAGCGGTACAGCTGAACTGGACTGAGGCCTGCAACGAAAGTAATAGTTCAAAGTTCCACTGTCAAACACTGGAATCCACCCTTCCT
This sequence comes from Paralichthys olivaceus, assembly GCF_024713975.1. Taxonomy (NCBI): domain Eukaryota; kingdom Metazoa; phylum Chordata; class Actinopteri; order Pleuronectiformes; family Paralichthyidae; genus Paralichthys; species Paralichthys olivaceus. The sequence continues at coordinate 44,367 of NC_091111.1, read as the reverse complement.
TTAGTTTCTGTGAAACTGAATATGTTGAACATATTTTATTCTTACTTCATCTACTACTATCATTTCATGCTGCAAAAAATAAAAGATAGAAACACTGATAGTCATCTTACTGAAGCGGTTATATTTCATTCATTTTCTTTTGTATTTGCTTAGTGGTATTTGATAATTGTAGATAAAGACTACCATTTCATTTTATTTATTTCATTTTATAGAGACCTTTCTAACTTCACATTTATTTTTTTAGTCTGGTGAAAGCAACACTTTATGGAAAATCAAGACTTTGTGTATATTATTTTGTATCTGATGCTTAACTTATTGTGTTTAATTGAAATTAACACATTTGTATATGATGCTTTTGTTATACGTCTGTTTTTTGCAGATAATTTTGTATTTGGTGAAAATATTTAACATTTGATAAATATTGTTATAAACAGAACCATTTATTATTTCAGTTCTGTTAAATGGAAAATAGCAAATATTACAATTTGTGTCTGTGCCTTATTAGAGATGGAATTGGAGATGTCAGGATTGCAAAAATGCTTGGACTGAATGTGCAGAACCCAGAACCCCAACACACTGAATAAACAATAGTACTTGTTAATTAACCCTAAGTGATGTCCAGGGGGCTTACATCCATCTATAGTTTTATGAACTTCACTGTAAAAGGAGTTCTGTGCATCTTCATCAAAGGGTGACAAAAAAATCTAAAAAGTGAAACCTGATCCATTTTATGTCTATTAAATCTTGACAAAAGGCATTCATTTTTTTACACTCTTACCTTAATAATTCTAGATTCTATAATTCTGTATGGGTTTGAAAAAAATCCACTCTAGCAGATACTTATATGTTATGTAATCTACTTTAGTAGCCTCCCTCATAAATTTAGTTTGTTTTTTGTCTTCTGGCCTTGAGAGACGAGTAATCTCACCAGTTACTGTTAAAGCTGTAAAGTTACCCAGATTAACTTCATTATTTTCATTTAGTCAATCCAAACAGTAAAGTGGACAGAATGCATTTTGTTGATTCTACAAATTTTAGCAGGGAGATAACACAATTTCTATGCCAAGATAGAAACAACAATAAGGTTTCACAACTAATATTCAGCAATGAGATGGTCATGATCACCCATGGGCATCATGTAAGAAAACCAAAATACAAATACAAAGTAGAAAAGATAAACCATAGTCTTTTACAAATTTGGGTAAATAACCAAGAATTAAGAATAGCCTTGTCCATGCCTATAATATGAAGAGCCACAGTGAAGGTAGAGGTAATGAGGTAGGACAGTAATCAAAGGAAATATCGTGTTTCAGGGCCATTCTGCACCCATCAATTAAACCTCAAATGAAACCATTTGTTACATTCACAGACTGACATTTCTACAGATAATTACATCTTGATGCCATACAATATAATATGGTTTACGGCAAACAAAAGAGAAGTACTTAAATGTCTCAGAGAAACATTGTCTGAACCATAGACTGTATATAAAGAGGTCTGAACCCAGTTATCTTGCATGGCTTAAGCCTGGCCCCCAGCTTTACTTTGGGGAACCTTGGAGTTACATGAAAACAAGCCTCTGGGACAGCCTTCTTCCACCTACAAAATATGAAAATGAGAAAGATCTCATCTCAAAGAATGCTGAAAAAGTAGTCCATGCATTTGTTACCTGTCGACCGCTTGGGGAATTCTGTGAAAGAATAAAAATGTTGTGGCTTGTTCAGATGTGTTTGACTCACTGCAGAATGGGGAGAGACATCACACAAGGCGGTACAATTCTTTCTAATGGTCAACATTCAGAGTTTAGGTTTTGAATCATCACTTAAATGGATAGTTCAACGCAAAAAGAAAATTCACTCATTATCTACTCATCTCTTTGCCGATGGAGGGGTCTCTGTGAAAACAAATGTGAATACAACTCCAGGAAGTCCTGGACAGGCTAATTTATTATACAATTATGCTCCAATCATTCACTAAGTCATGTGATAAACACCTTCAGCACCCCTGCTGATGTGGCATATCTGTATGCATTGGGGGTTCAAGTAAATTGAATTCACACTGTGATGTGAGAGCTTGTGAATGGTTTGTATTTATATAGCACCTTTCTAGTCTTGATGATCACTCAAAGCACTTTACAATACAGTTTGCAATTCACCCATTCACACACATATTCATACAGTTTTTTTTTCAATGAAGGGCAATTTGGGGTTCAGCATCTTGCCTAGGTATACTTGCTTGTGTGTCTTGTGTTGCAAGATCCTGCTTTGGCTGGAGCTGGGGGCCATCAGTGAAGTAGAGGTAGCTGGCCACTGCCTCATATAATAATAGCCATGCTCATCCTGCCATTCAGATGAGTTTTGATTTCTGTAGCATTAATCTGATTGTTAGGAACCGGGCTTGGACACAGAGGCAGAGGCTGAGGCAGGTTTCAAGTTACTGAGTTTTATTGGAGAAGTCCAACAGTATGAGCAGGCAGACAGGCAGGCAGGCGGGCAGGCAGACAGGCAGGGCTCTGGAACTGGAGTCAGGGCTGTAATCCAGCTGCTGGTCCTGAGCAGGAATACAGAGAGTTAGGTTGCAGGCTTGCAGGACGTATACAGAAAGTAATAGTTTCGAATAGCCGCAGCTATCACTAACTTAACGGAGTCTATAGTCCGGCGTCGACTGAGAGCAGTGGTTGAGCTTAAATAGGCAGCTGGTCAATCAAGACCCCAACTCCAGCACACCAGGTTTGCATGATTAATCAGCCCTGCACCTACACACCAATAGAGAGGGAGAGAGAGAGAGACTAGTAGGCAGGTGAGGAGGAGGGCATGACACTGATCTTGTTTTGGTCTGGAATTCAGTTCCTGTCAGCCTTATCAGTTGAATTTCTTTTTTGTTTTAGTTCTTTGAAAATTACTTTTTGTTAGAAAAATCTGAGCCATCATGTGTCTTCCCTTATTTAGTGCCAGATGACTCTGATGCGCCAAACCAAGTTATAAATTGCCTGTGAAAGTAAAACTGAAAATTTTGTAATGTTCAAGGACAAAAGATTATCGGCAAAGTTGGAGCAGCAAAACAAATCAAAAATAAAGAACCTGGGTGTTATTCAGGACTAGATTTTAATCCACACATAAACAATGTCACAAAGATTGCCTTTTATCATTTAAGAAACATTGCAAGAGTAAGACTGTTCCTCACTTTGGAAACTGCCAAAAGTTGATTCATGCTTTTATACTTTCTCGCCTGGACTACTGTAATGCACTATATTCAGGATTACCGAAAAAATCCATCGATCGCCTACAGCTTTTGCAAAATCCAGCAGCCATGGTTTTAATGAGAAATAGGAAAAGATTCCATATTACTTTTATTTTAGTGTCTTTACACTGGCTTCTAGCATCACTGAGGATTGATTTTAAAATTATTTTACTTGTTTTTAATTCTCTTAATGGTACAGCACCGTCATACATCTCTGACTGTTTATCGGAATATGTTACGAATCATTCCCTCAGGTCGTCTACAGCGGGCTTGCTCAATGTCCCCAAAACAAACAATAAAAGGTTTGGGGAAGCAGCTTTCTCTTGCTATGCTTTCCTATGCTATGCTATCCAAAGGTTTGGAACAAACTCCCACCACACATCAGACATGCTTCTTCTGTTGATAGTTTTAAGAAACAACTCAAGACCTGTTGCTATGATAATACATTTTAGCTGCATTTTATGTATAAATACATGCACTGAACTGTGCCTGTGGCCCCATATTTTTTATCATATTACTTCATGTAACTAAAGTCCATTGTTTGTGCTTCCATCTCTCTATCTCTCTCCCTCTCTCTCCAAATTTCACTACTAATACTACCACCATATTATGATTATGATGATGATGATAAACTGTTATAATTAATAATATAATTGCATCTCAATGTATCACTATTCATTATATTTATATTTTTATGACAACAACAGTCTCTCTCTGTCTCTCTCTCTCTCTTCTCTCCCCTCTTATCCACTCATCTCTCCTCTCCTCCATTATTCTCCTCTAGTCAAGGCAGATGGGCGCCCACACTGATTCCAGAAACTTGTTGTAGTCACTCACTTATAGTAAACTCACTTGAATACTATAATAATAATAATAATATTGATACTATTACTACTACTACTACTAGTAATACACTTTATTCATATAGCACTTTAAAAAACGGAAGTGCTTTGACTGAAAAGCAAGCAAAGTAAATACAAACTTGAACAAATAAAAGCAGTAATATGACAATCAAGTATTAATTTGGTCCAATTTTTAGTGAAAATGGCAGAGCAGATGTTTTGGTTGCAAACCTAACAATGCTCTACTTGGCTCTACTATTGCTCTACTACTTACTTGTATGCAAGTAGAGCTATAATTCATCCTGCACATTGAGGCCTCCATCATGAAATACAATGCACAACAAAAGACATAAAACAGTTTATATTTTGTTACATTACATACAGTACAAAATACTATGAATATACACATTTCACTTAATAGTAACATGCCATCGCCCAAAGATATCAGTAATCATATCTTCAGTTTTAGAGCATTCCATTACTTCTGACTATACGTGTTGGCAGCTCTGTGCGGTAAACACATTTCCCGTTAGTCTGCATGAAGGTGACTGTCATCTTATGCTCAGTGACCAGGAAGTAAGCCACGCCTCCTATTGTGTGATTGACAGGACTGGAGTAGAGCTGCCAGGACTGAGGAACACTGTCCTTGTGAGTGGTGTCAGGATCGCTGACCACCCCACTCCCACTGACTACATATGAGCTCCCATCATCCTCTCTGATGAACTGTTAAAAATACAGAGACAGACAGCATTAAAGGCATCAATGTTGTGCTCAATTAGACCAAGATACAGCGACAAAATTCATTAAAGGTTCAGTGTGTAAGATTTAGGTGAAAGGGAGCAGAAACTGAATACAAAGTAATCCTAGTGATGTTTTCACTAGTGTGTTTTATCTAAATTGTACGATTGTTGTTTTCTTAGAATGAGCCATCTATATTTAAATACTTTATATTTACATGTGGAGCAGGTCCTCTCTACAGAGGCCGCCATGTTTTTACAGTAGTAAAAACTGGACAAACTAAACGCCTCTTGAGTTTTTATGACAAGTGAAGGCTGCCACAGGTTCTCTTTCATGTTTGGAAGAGGAGGGTAAGATGAGGGGTATTCAGCTGCAACATGAAGCTGCTCAGTATAAGTAGGAAGTATAATTCAGGAAGACTTTCTCATAAACCGTTCCTGGCAGAGGCCGTCCACACAGAGCCCAGTTCTGCCGGAGGTTTCTTACACCTGGGAGTTTTTCCTCCCCGCTGTTGCTCATGCTTGCTCGGTGTGGAACAAGTTGGATTTTGGGTTTCTTCTTGGACTTGGACTTTTGTGCAGCACCCTTAGACAACTGCTTGTTGTGATACCGTGCTATATAAATTTGAAATTTGAAATATTCAATTACTCACAAATCTATCTCTCTATATATATTTCTTCTTATTAATCAGCTGATTGTGGGCATTTTGAATGGCCATTCAGATATTGCCACAATCTCATCCAGCCAGTTGGCGGTTGTGATCAAATTTGAAATCCTTTCTCCTCTCTCCGGCAGTCAGCTGTCATTAGTGATCCGCTGTAACTCCCCTTCAACCCAATCTCCTCCGGTTTAATCCGAAGCCATGGTCCAGTCCAGCAGAGTCATTCATAATTATTTCTCCATCAACCCCTCTGATGCCGATGACATCACATAGGGGTCAAAATGCCAAAAGACTTAATTGCATAGAAATAAAAAAAATATTCAACTGTCAAGTTAAAGTCTCTCCTGATTGAACTGTTCTCATATCAACCACTTGTTTCCAATCTTATTTCATTGTAGGGCTTTATGCAGCACATTGATTCCCTCTTACACTGACACACACATATTGACAATAACACATCTGAATGCTTAGACTGCAACACTCACGTTGCACAGTAAATTCCTCTTGCTCCAACGTGTTTTACAGACACACAGATCACTTCATAATGTTGAGGTAATTATAAAATTAAATATAAAACCATATCATACAAGTGGTAGATGAAGTTACCAGATATTCCATCACATTGTATCATTCTATGTTATTGTTTCCATCTTTTCAATCCCCCCTCCCTTTCTGCTTCTGTTGTGCAGTGACTTTAGTTTTTTTACGGTCATTTTGTGCCATACAGACTTGCATAGTGAAGATAAGGCTTACAGTGTACCATTCTTAATGTTGTCTTTACTCAGTAGCCATCACATTGTGCAATCATTTACTTCATTGAGATAAGTTGAAGCCAATTGTTGGACTGTAAGTTATACTACTGCAGGAAAAACAAATGCTCATCTTCCTGGAACAATATGTCAACACTGTGCTCATATAAAATAAATAAGATTTCATCTTTATGACTAATTATATTGACCAGTAATATCCGTTGAAACAAAGTATCATTTAACCCAATAACTATCTGGATGGTTTCTAATTTTTGGAAATGTATAAAACCTGTGATTGTGTAATGTGGGCACATGCCAGTCTTGGTGCCAGAAAATGATGCAAACTAGCTTTGAACTATCAACAAGTACAGTCTTTGTAGCACCCACTAGTGAATGCCACCTCCTGTACAGAGAGGGGCAATCTTGCACATGCTCTTCTCAAACACAGTGTGATAAGTGGGATATGAAAAAGAATAAATAACTGTCAAAGAGACAGACAGACAAATAACAACACACTGAGATACACTTCCTTGATGTGTATCATTTACACATGATATTTTTTATGATTGAGCGTGCACTCACTTACATACCTGCAGATTGTGGTCATGGCCAGACAAGTACACAGTGACTCTGTATTTCTTCAGCAGGGGCCTCAGTCTGTTGACCAGACAGGATGTTGGTCCGTGATGGCCGATGGACCAGACAGTATAATGACCAGCCACCACAACATAGGCTGATATGACACATGTCATACATACTGGCACTTCAGTTAAAAGGCAACAACAGAACAAAATGTAACTGTATCACATCTTAGAGAACAACCACAGTTCTGTCTCATTTGCTTCTGTTTCTGTATGTTAATTGAGAGTGGCATGATGATGCAGAAATCGTTTGTATTTAGTGCCGTGCAAAAATATTATAATTAATAACATGCATAATACAATCATGCACATAGCAATGACTCCAAACATATAGCCTTATAAAGATTTATCAAGAACTATCTTCACAGATAAGAGAAACAAATAGCTCTTCACATCATCAAGTTATTTTTTGACAGCATGACGTAACAGAGGAATGTTTTTTGAGCAATGTTGCAGATCATCAAACACATTTTAATATAAGGTAAAGACAATGTGAGTACATCATTGGATTTATTGACAGGAAAGAGTTAATCTAAATCCCCCATTGAAAGGTAATCCACCCCAAAACCTAAATACTGTTCTATTTGCAATAACTTTAAGTCTTTTACATCCCTGTGGAGGAATTTTTGAACCATTGCCATTGCAGGACTTTTTAAAATCCAGCACATAGGTTTTTGAGCATGAACTGTACATTCATGCTGTACTCTAAAGTCTTGCCACAGCATCATAACCGGGTTCAAGTTGAGAGCTAACATTTGGTGTTTGTCCTGATGCCTACGTGCTCAGGACATTATGTGTTGCTCTACAAATTGTTTGGAGTGTCCAGGCAGTTGTATTGGCAGTTTGCTACTGCATGGCGTGAGTTTGGTTGCTTTGCAGCTTGTTTTTTCGAATTTAACTGTTGCTTGTGGGTATCGTTGTGTTATTGTGAAGTTGTGGTCTCCCTGTTGTTAAAAAAAATCCACTGTGTGTGTGTATGTGTGTGCAGAGGTGATAAAAGCACACACATTCTTTACTCAAGTAGAGGTACAGATACTTGTATTAAAAATAAAGAAGTTTAACCACTGTTTCGGCTTCTTTAACCAAGTAAAAGTATAAAAGTACAGGTTCTGAAATGTACTTTGACTTCTTTAACTGAACTACTCTTACTTCAAATAAAGTAAAGAACAATTCACTTAAACGGAGGGTTAAAGCAAAGATTTCTGAGCATGAAAAACTGTCCACAAGAAAATGAGTACAATGTATTGAATGAAGTATTTTCTTAAAAGGTCCAGTGTATAAGACTTAGGAGAAAGTGATCTATTGGCAAGAATTGAATATAAAATAATCCACCAGTGGGCAATCGTCAAAATTGTACAGATTGAACAGAATGGGCCCTGCTAGATTTAAATACTTTATATTTACATCAGGAGCGCATCCAAACTGGGCAAACTAAAGCTTTTGAGTTTTTATGTCAGCTGAAGTTCACAGCAGGTTCTGCTACCCACCTCTGAGAGTGTTTATGTACATATGATATTCATTAGCGATATTCACTGCCACTAGATGTCGCACTAGCAGCAGTATCTCAAACCATAGCAAATGTGGAGGTAATCCTGTAATTCTCCATTTACTTTATTTAAATCTCAATAGGTATATGTTTATATCAGTGATGTAAGTGTGGATATTTCAGTGGATAAGATGCATGGTGCTAAAAAGGGAACATTTTTATTAAGAGCACCTGCTGAAATGCAGAAATTAGACTTTTTTTCTTTTAATTTTTTCTTTGCCCAAACAACACCTAGCATAATATTAGGAGATTCACTTGTGGGTTGGGGGTTTACAGATAGCAAGTGGCTGATCCCTTATTCAGTAGAACATGTACTTGTACAATGTAACTTGAACAATGCTCAATGATATAGATATCCATTTCAGATTTCTGCAACATACTTTGTAATTTTATCCATAATTAATTATGAAAATAAATCCAGTTTATGATTTGTGATATATGACAATTTGATTCTGACTGATCATAATTCAAGGTCAGCTTTAATTTGCCTCAATTCAAGATACTTTAAATGAGGTTTAAAGTGAGAATGTCATTGTAGAAATCCTGAACTTGAATTGTGACTAATGAAGCATTGTGTTAGTTCATGCAGGACACAGAGTCATGTGCTCAGCTACCGATAGGTTTATGGGTGCTCGTCAGTCACCCACCAATCACAGCCCATTCTCTCACCAAAGTGGTCTCTTTAAATACGACCTCAACATTAAATTTCTCATATTCTAATACTAGAGCATATTCATGTTATGGTTGTAATGTTTACGGTCAGTTGCAGCACTTAGAGAACAGTATTTTTGTTTATTCTTGTGTTTTTATGTTCAAAAAGTTATTCTAACACCAGCAGCAGTAAGAGCATGTGTAGTTACCCTAACCAGACATTTGAACCCAAAAGGCTCCAAATTTGATCTTTTGACCTGCAACACCCAGAGCTTTTTTTTTTTTTCAATTATCTTTTTTATTGATTCCACATATCAATATTCCATCAATATTTTACATAATGTGTATAATTTTACAACAGTATAAAACATTCCTATACTTCCACCGCAGAGCAGAGACATAATTGGACATGAATTCTCAAGTAAAGTTACAGTAGAGTAAATGTGAAGTAAAATGAACCGCTTTTTCACTCTTGTCCTTATTTTCACACCTCTCCTGCATTGTTCCTTGTCTCCTGATTGGGGTAAACATATCAAATAAATAAATGAATAATAAACAAGTTTGTAGCCTGAACCAAGGGGGTCAACACTCTGCAATACACACTGTCCTTATTGCACAAAGTCTGCTCTCAATGGAGACACAAAATCAATCCAGTTTTCCCAGTAGTTTTTAAAAGTTTCTGATTTTAGTCTAGCTGAGAAAGTCAGCTTCTCCATTCTATATATATCGAGCATTACATCTACCCAATCCTCTATTTTTGGTGGATCTTTTTTTAGCCATTTTCTGGTGATGGCCTTTTTAGCCACCACCACCATCATTATTCCAAATATGTATTTAATCTCCTGGTTCTCTTTTCCCAAATATAAAACTTCAAATGAAAGTGGAATTTGCACTTTCAGAATTGTTTCCATACTCTTCTTTAACTCTTGCCAAAAAGGTATAATACAAGGGCATCCCCAAAAGATATGAAAATGGTTGGCCTTATTTTCCCCACACAGTCTCCAACGTCGTGTGTCTTGAGATTTCTGTTGTGTTGGTGTAATAAAGTATCTTACAATGTTCTTCCAACCATATTCTCTCCATGAGAGGGAGCATGTTGTTTTCCACTGTCCTTCATTTACCTTGTCCCATTCCTCCTCTGATAACGTGCGAACGAGCTGAACACGTTCTTCAATAGGTTCAACAACAACCACCCCACCCCCAGCGGACCCTCCACTGCCTCTACGACTGCCTCTACTGCTTCTCAGAGCAACAACCCCCCACCTCCCCCCATCATCCTCTGCCCCACACCACACCCGTCACCATCTCCCCCCACCCCTCCGCTGGCTTTCACCACAGACTTTTTCACACCTCCCACCCCCAGGACATCCTCACATCACCCACAGTCCCCCACCACCACCACCTCCTGCAACACACACCTCTTTGCACCACCCTCAAACCCACCACTGACATCCCCTACCCTCCAGTCTGGACTACACATCACAGCCAGCCAGGTGAGGAGAGAGCTGGAGAGGCTCAAACAGAGGAAAGCTGCTGGACCGGACCGCATCCGCCCTCGTGTGCTGAAGGCATGTTCCAGCCAGCTCTGTGGAGTTCTCCAGCACCTCTTCAACCTGAGCCTACACCTTCAGAGAGTGCCAGTGCTCTGGAAAACATCCTGCCTGGTCCCAGTGCCCAAAAAAGGACGTCCTGCTGCACTGGAGGACTACAGGCCGGTGGCACTGACCTCTCACATCATGAAGGTCATGGAGAGACTGGTATTGGCACACCTCAGACCACTGGTGTGCCCATCACAAGACCCCCTGCAGTTTGCATATCAGCCCCATGTTGGGGTTGATGATGCAATCATCTACCTGCTGCAGAAGGCCTACTCCTCCCTGGACAGACCCAACACCTCAGTCCGGATCATGTTTTTTGATTTCTCCAGCGCCTTCAACACCATCCAGCCCAGACTGCTGAAGGCCAAACTGGAGGGCACGCGGGTGAGTGCTCCCCTCATCACTTGGGTCGATGACTATCTGACGGGCAGACCACAGTTTGTGAGATTACAGAATTGTGTGTCTGATCGTCTGATCAGTAACATCGGGGCCCCCCAGGGAACTGTACTGTCCCCCTTCCTCTTCACCACATACACTGCTGATTTTAAGCACTGCACTGAGTCGTGTCATCTGCAGAAGTTCTCTGATGACACGGCCATTGTGGGGTGTATTGAGGGCGGGGGGAGGCTGAGTACAGGGACCTGGTCGACCGCTTTGTGAAGTGGTGTGGGGAGAACCGCCTGCAGCTCAACGTGGAGAAGACGAAGGAGATGGTGGTGGATTTCAGGAGGAACAAGCCCCTGCCCTCTCCTGTCTGCATCAGTGGGACGGATGTGGAGGTGGTACCTGCATACAAGTACCTCGGTATCACATTGGACAATAAACTGGACTGGTCCACCCACACAGAGGGCCTGAGCCGGTTTTACTTCCTGAGGAGGCTCGGGTCCTTCAATGTCTGGAACAAAATGCCCGCAGATGTTCTATCAGTCTGTTGTGGCGAGCACCATCTTCTTTGCTGTGGTGTCCTGGGGTGCGGGCATCAAGACAAAGGACGCCAACAGACTGAACAAAATCATAAGGAAAGCAGAGTCTGTGGTTGGCTCTAAGCTTGTCACCATGGAGGAGGTGGTGGAGAACAGGATGCTGGCAAAACTGCTGGCAATCATGGACAATCCCTCTCACCCCCTCCACAAAACACTGGACAAGCTAAAGAGCAGCTTCAGCCACAGGCTCATCCAACCCCGCTGCTCTAAGGAGCGATACAGGAAATCGTTCATTCCAACCGCAATAAGACTCTATAACTCATCTACCTCTGTCAGAGCCACCATCACAGAACTGAACTAACATACCTGTCACCCTTGCACCATGTACCCTGTACTACACTACGCCCCATATACTGGAACATTTACTTCTGTGATATGTGTTAATTAAACCATTTTGATATTACAGACCATTTTATACAATAATATTGTCTTTTGCACACCCAGTCTACATATTCTTACACTGATAGTATATTGTATAGTCAAGTACTTATATTTATACCCTACTATATACTATATATCATATCATATTATATCATACTCTGTATATTCTCTGTATATTCTTCGTATATATAAGTCTATATACACATATTTATACATGTGTACATGTTATTATTATTATATTATTACTACTACTATTACTATTATTATTATATATACTGTTGCTGCCATTATTACTATATACTGCTATTATATTGGTATAAGTACTATCTATATAAATATATATTATGTTATATTGTATACTATATATATATATATATATATATATATATATATACTGTACTACTATTCTTATATACTGTCTAACAATAACATTACCATCATATCATCATTACTATTACCATCATATTGCCACTGCACTACTTGTCTGCCTATTCATCTTGTGTTTCTGTTTTTGTTCATTTTTACCTCAATGTTTTGTTTTGTTCTATTGTATTGTGTTTTGTTGTGTTCTGATATACGAGCTGCTATGACAACTTAATTTCCCTCCGGGGATGATTAAGTAATCTATCTATCTATCTATCTAACTGCCACCCAGCCTCTTTTCCCCCCTTTTCTTTTATAAATGTCATATTGTTACCCTTTAATCTTTCCACTTCTTTATATAGTTTTGTGATTAGTTTGAATCATATGCTGAGATAAAGAACTTAATGATTCCTGACTCAGGCTCATCTGAATTAAACTTTTTTATAGTTTTCTCCATATAATGCCGCATCTGTAGATATCTGTATAAATCTTGATTGTTTAATCCATACTGATTTTTTAGATCCTGAAAACTTTTGATGGTCTTCTTTTTAAAAAGTTCCCAAAATATTTTTGGTCCCGCGTCCCATCTACTGAATCTACTATCTGCTGTGTTTGGTGTGAAGTCTGAATCATATGCGATTCATCTCAATACCTTACTCTCTTCAATCACTTTATTCTTTGATATAATCTCAAGAAATTCCCTGTCTGCCCCTGCTGCCTTCTAGCCGTATAACGTTATTAAAAACAAGCAAGATCTTACCTTTGCACTTTTCCTGCCACACAGGGAAAGACAACGCCTCCACGACACACACAAATGAAACTTATCTCTCTCTCACGTGTCTGTGTGTGTGTGTGTGTGTGTGTGTGTGTGTGTGTGTGTGCGTCGGGTCAGATCAAGGTGGTCAGCGGGACCTTTCACGTGACTCCTGCATTTAGAGACGCGGTCTTTCCCTGCGTGGAGTTGGAGAGAGCAAGCGACCTTCGGTGACCACGGACAATGATATTCCGGCTGAAATCTTGATACGGACACACAGGGGATGCAGAGGACGCAAAAAACTACGGAGGAAAAGGCGAGTCTTCCCTCCATTGTCATGGGAAACGTGAGATCGCTGGGGAATAAGATGGACGAGCTGACTGCACTGGTCCAAAGTCAGAAGGAGTATCGTGAGTGTAGTTTAATATGCTTTACGGAGACATGGCTGCACCAGGATGTTCCCGACGAAAACACCACCATCAAGGGCTTCCATACTGTGCGCGTGGACAGAGACAGCGTTCAGAGCGGTAAGCGCAAAGGAGGGGGTCTTTGCAGGCGACTGAAAGACCGCGTCTCTAAATGCAGGTGTCACATGAAAGGTCCCGCTGATCACCTTGATCTGACCCGACACACACAGACACGTGAGAGAGAGAGAGAGAGAGATAAGTTTCATTTCTGATGAAAGTGTGTGTCGTGGAGGCGTGGTCTTCCCCTGTGTAGGAGAGGTGTATAGGCTGGTAAGATCTTTTTTGTTTTTTAATTTTTAATAACGTTATATGGATTACATTATAGCGTAACGAGTTGATATGATGCGGAGCTCCCTGTGTTGTTTTCCAATTGCTGGTGGAAGTGAAGGGGGTTAACCCCGCAGTAAGCAACATCACCTTCGGCCCTGGATGGAACACACCTCTGGCTACGACCGGTGAGCTGAAGCAGGAACGATTAACAAGAGGAAAGTGACTGAAGGAAAGTGTGAAAGACATTCACAGATTCAGACTTTTCGGATCAATAGCAGACTCGCAAGGGGATTCGTATCAAGTTACATTGTGAAACCTTTCAGGTAATGCAATAACTTTATTACAGTTTCCCTTTTTCCAAATGAACAACTGAGACGATCCCTCATGTGATTAGTTTATCATTAATACCACGGTCATTTTATACTCCACTTCAACTCTTCTTTACCCATCTTTCACACTTTACTGCAGTAATTTCCTCCTGTCCTCAACCAGAAATATGTCACGCTATAATGTGATCCGTATAATGTTATTAAAAATGTATAAAACACCCCACACTTGAGAACAAACACAGTTAAGATCTGTTGTTATATAGATAGTATGCTTGAATGTTGTTATATAGTATTGTTTGCAGATGCTATGAATGTGTTGTTAATTTTATGACACTCAGCCCACAGTGTGGACGATCATCTGCCTGGATCATCTGGTATCAGCTCTTACTAGTTAAAATGTAAACAATAACAGTGTAAAGAAGTTATTGATTATCAATGATAGCAGCAACAATTAATATAATAAGCATTGTTGTTAATAATAATAATAATAATAGTTGTTCTCCTTCAGTTCTTGAGTCAGAGGTATCTGCAATGAGAGAGAGAAAGAGAGAGAGGGACTATGGGAGAAAAGAGACACGTCAATAACATAGTTTTTGACATTTATTAAAAAAAATAAATGAGTGTGGGGTGGGGGGGGGGGGGGGGGGCAGAGAGACAGAGAGAAGTGGAGAAGTGCTCTGTGGATGATGGGAGTTTCCCCTGCAGTCTAGACCTATAGCAGCTTAAGGGATGGTTCAGGACTCACCTGATCCAGCAAGGCTTTATCAAAAAGGAATGTTTTAAGTTTAACCGTAAATGCACAGAAGTTGTCTGCCTGGTAGCTGAATGCTCTACCTCCTGTTCTACTCTTACAGACTCTTGGAACCACAAGAGAGCCTGTGTTTTGGGAATGAAAACACCTACTGTAGATGCTTGAGAGAGAGTCTGAGCCAGGGACAGTAAATATGGTTGAGGTTCCATCAATAAGGTGAGTAATAAAAAATGTGATACCTTACAATATACTGTGATGTTAACTTTGTTCTGAGAATGTTTTTGAAATCTGTGGGGATTTATGTAGATAACATTTATTTGACAACTTGTACCATTTCTATTTGGGGGGGCAACTTCACGGCTATGCTCAGTATCAAATTCTAAATCCACATTAAAAAATTGAGGAGAAAAAAATATGAAAAGATGAGGAGGGAGGTTGATTTTCATGTGATTTTTATTGTGTTGTAGACTGGTTTGTTTTAAATGTCCCCCAGGCAAAATGGAACGTGCGTAACTTGTAATGACTACAGTATCAGTATAGTGCCTGGAAAAGATAATTTTGGATACATGCCTCGAGCTGCAACTGGCAACTGACACAGAAAGTAATGCATGTAAGACACATTGTCATCATCCACAGGGTCTCCTCCTGTGTCCTTTCACCTCCCCTCTATAATGTGTATACTGATGACTGCCGCAGCTGGCATGACAACAGATTACTTTTCAAATTTGCTGATGACTCTGTGACAGTCAGTTTCCTCCATGCAGATGAGAACAACCATGGTCCCATTGTGGATTGTGTGTGTGTGGGGGGGGGGGGTGTTTTAAGTTTAACCGTAAATGCACAGAAGTTGTCTGCCTGGTAGCTGAATGCTCTACCTCCTGTTCTACTCTTACAGACTCTTGGAACCACAAGAGAGCCTGTGTTTTGGGAATGAAAACACCTACTGTAGATGCTTGAGAGAGAGTCTGAGCCAGGGACAGTAAATATGGTTGAGGTTCCATCAATAAGGTGAGTAATAAAAAATGTGATACCTTACAATATACTGTGATGTTAACTTTGTTCTGAGAAGGTTTTTGAAATCTGTGGGGATTTATGTAGATAACATTTATTTGACAACTTGTACCATTTCTATTTGGGGGGGCAACTTCACGGCTATGCTCAGTATCAAATTCTAAATCCACATTAAAAAATTGAGGAGAAAAAAATATGAAAAGATGAGGAGGGAGGTTGATTTTCATGTGATTTTTATTGTGTTGTAGACTGGTTTGTTTTAAATGTCCCCCAGGCAAAATGGAACGTGCGTAACTTGTAATGACTACAGTATCAGTATAGTGCCTGGAAAAGATAATTTTGGATACATGCCTCGAGCTGCAACTGGCAACTGACACAGAAAGTAATGCATGTAAGACACATTGTCATCATCCACAGGGTCTCCTCCTGTGTCCTTTCACCTCCCCTCTATAATGTGTATACTGATGACTGCCGCAGCTGGCATGACAACAGATTACTTTTCAAATTTGCTGATGACTCTGTGACAGTCAGTTTCCTCCATGCAGATGAGAACAACCATGGTCCCATTGTGGATTGTGTGTGTGTGGGGGGGGGGGGGGGTGTTTTAAGTTTAACCGTAAATGCACAGAAGTTGTCTGCCTGGTAGCTGAATGCTCTACCTCCTGTTCTACTCTTACAGACTCTTGGAACCACAAGAGAGCCTGTGTTTTGGGAATGAAAACACCTACTGTAGATGCTTGAGAGAGAGTCTGAGCCAGGGACAGTAAATATGGTTGAGGTTCCATCAATAAGGTGAGTAATAAAAAATGTGATACCTTACAATATACTGTGATGTTAACTTTGTTCTGAGAAGGTTTTTGAAATCTGTGGGGATTTATGTAGATAACATTTATTTGACAACTTGTACCATTTCTATTTGGGGGGGCAACTTCACGGCTATGCTCAGTATCAAATTCTAAATCCACATTAAAAAATTGAGGAGAAAAAAATATGAAAAGATGAGGAGGGAGATTGATTTTCATGTGATTTTTATTGTGTTGTAGACTGGTTTGTTTTAAATGTCCCCCAGGCAAAATGGAACGTGCGTAACTTGTAATGACTACAGTATCAGTATAGTGCCTGGAAAAGATAATTTTGGATACATGCCTCGAGCTGCAACTGGCAACTGACACAGAAAGTAATGCATGTAAGACACATTGTCATCATCCACAGGGTCTCCTCCTGTGTCCTTTCACCTCCCCTCTATAATGTGTATACTGATGACTGCCGCAGCTGGCATGACAACAGATTACTTTTCAAATTTGCTGATGACTCTGTGACAGTCAGTTTCCTCCATGCAGATGACAACAACCATGGTCCCATTGTGGATTGGGGGGGGGGGTAAATATGGTTGAGGTTCCAACAATAAGGTGAGTAATAAAAAATGTGATACTGTGGTGGCAATTTCTGTGAAACAAGCACAAAGTCAAACACTTCTTTCTGAAAGTTTAATTCAGCATCTGCAGATGGACTCATCAGTACACATCACCTGAATGACATGCACAAATGAGCAAAGAACATAGGAGAATCTGTGTTCTTATAACTCTCAGCCCCCTCCCACTAAGCATTCAAAGGTATTTATTACCCTCCTGTAGTTTCACTCAGTGGAGGAGACATCCTGGCCATTTGTTTACATGTTCTGTGGATGACCCCCCCTGTGAGATCCCAGTTGTTTGATCCCAATCAGAGATACCATGAGAAGCCATAAAGATTTGGTTTCTCGAGGCCATACAACTCAAGTCTCTTAAGCCACCATCGTAAACCTTAAGGTTGCCCTTTCAGATAAACAATTTGGTGAACCATTTGGTCAGTCATCCACATACATGTCTGCTAATGCAATTAAACATTCACAAATGTAAATATTTCCATTACATTTCCCCCCTTTGAGCATTTCATGCTCACTAAACAACTATCATTTTTAGACAAACGCATCATCTTGAAATTGAGAATTTCATTCTAGATGAGGGCCCGGAAATTTAACATATCCAATTGCATTCTTGATTAAAGTACACAAATAGTACACAATCAATACACCAGACCAACAACACTTAAATACAAACAAAAATCTGAATCGATGTCAAATATTCCAATGACACATTTTTCACATTTAAAATATACTATGACCACCAATTCCATGCTTCAGGAATCTGTGTGTCCTTGTTCTTTTCCTCAAACAATAGGCAATTTAAATGAAAAACAATATGCATCAAATTGTCAGATGTATGTATGTATGTATGTGCAGCAATCAAATCAGATTATGTGACCAACACCTCCTTGGCTGGTGAGCATAATGTCCAAAGCCATCCTATTTCGCAGAGCCACATTTCTGAGGCCCTGAATATTGGGAGAAACAAAAATGAAAACCCAACCCCCACTAAGTACAATCCCATCTATTCTGTGTGTTGTTCGCACATTCCCCCACCATGGGAAGAGTCCCTCAAATCCTTTGAAGACACTTTCAATGTGGAACACTCATATCTTCATAATAGTGAGTGCAATCTGTATGGAAGTAAGTGAGGTTAGGTCTCTCATTGATGATCTTTCCTCGCAGTTGTCTTCATGGCTGCATACCATGAATTGACTTCAGGCTTTGTCAGTTCAAACAAGAGTTTCCATTTTTTTTTTTTGCCTATGATGCTCAGTTTAGTTTGGTGTTGTTCTTCCTGCCAAGGTTTCACCTGCCATAGCAATGTTGGCAGGACGATGATGACTGTGAGCAAGGATAGGGAACACATCTTTTCCCTTGAACTGCATCCCAGTCGTCCCATCAGGTGTCACTTTTTGTCTGTCGGCGTCATCGTTTATCAGCAGCGTCACCCTAGCCAACCCCCTAATCAATGTGCCGCCTCTTCGTGAGATTGGAGACGTGTGGTCCTAGAGATTTCCACCCCCTCCTTGCTCGCGGACACAAAGCAGTTGAAGGCTGAGGTGCACTCACTGACATCAATGCACGCTGTGTTCTGAAGAATCCACTCCTTGCTCAGGAACCTGCAATGGCTTGCATACATCCAAGTTGATCTTTCAGCAGCCTTCACTGCCATCTATTTTGCCAGGATTTTGGTAGGGCTTCCTTCACCTATCTGTGGATCTCAAAAAGCATAGGGGACAGGTTGCACAATAAAACATTTCCCTGAGCAGTGCCTTCGCAACTGCTGAAGAGTCCTGTTTAAATGTGGAGAAACACACATGTCAATAAAATCAAGACAGTATTGCTTTCCCTCACTTTGTTCTTCCATAAAATCCCTCAAACAGTTCACTTTATATAATCTGGATTCCTCTTTGTATATTATTATAGTACCAATTATATAACTCTAATGAAAATTTAAAAATAATTTGTGAGTCATTTGTGAGTTTGACAATTCTTTTGTAAACCAATATATCTGTATCTCTTCCTACATTTGGCATCCCCCCTTTGACACTTGGTTCTGACCATGTGTCAACTATGAGGAAACAGATATCTTTCTAAACAGGATTTCCTATTTGTTCCAGACCAAAATGTATAGCCACCAAACAATCCACTTCCCTTCAAACAGTTTTTTTGTTTGTTTTTAACTGAGCTGCCCTTATCTGCAGCTCCTTTAAATCTGTATTTAAATGTTAATGACCCATCAAATACATTAGGTGTTAATGACCTATCAGATTCAGAAACGCCTCGGACAAGCAGACTGTGCTTTGCTGCAGCTTTTGCAGCAGCTTCTGCTCTCACATTCCCCTGTGAAACTGAAAAGTCTTTAAAAAATGCTTCACATTTGCAGAACGCAATTAGTTTGAATAACAACACAGCATCAATCAGAACAGCAACCAATGTATGGTAGGTAATGGGTTTGAGAATTTCCCTTTAGCCAAAAATCTGCCAAATCATATACCACTCCCAATGCATACCTGCTACCAGTGTATATGTTGACACCTGTCACTTACATATTTGCATTTCTCAATCAATGCAACCAATTCTGCAGCTTCTGCAGAATAATGTAATGAGTGATTCAGCCAAATTTGTCATACAAAGTTGTAACGTCAAAACCCACTTGGCTTCTACCAGTTGCTGGATCTTTTAATGCTGAGTCGTCCACAAACAGCTTCATATCTGCATTTATCAGCTGTACTGTATCTGAGTCACTTAGCTTTTGAAAAGTGTTCAGTCTGACAATAATAAATTCCACAGTCCTAATTGCATTTATCACTGCAGAAATCTTTTGTGATTTACCTCTAAACCTCTGATTAAATTATTTTTATTATTGGGATCAGATGTTTTTTCCCTTCCCATAACCCCTTTTGGTCCAAAGTTCCAAAACTTTCAATACCAATTGTTTTTGTTCTCCTTTGCTTAATAGAACATGGAGATCAGAATTTGATACCTTAAACAATTTGTCCAGTGAGTCAATCTAAGCTACTGAGACAACACAGTGATTACTGTTCTAGTATAACCAACCTAACCTATCGTTAATCTTTAATCTAACTTTCTCTATCACATTCTTTAACTACTTACTCTAACCTTCTCTACAATCCTTTGTGTTAGGATAACATCTGTAATTACATCTGGGTGAGTACCTCAGCATCTCACAAGAAAGTGTTACTTACAGAGGTGAGGGAAGCGTTCAGAATCTTCCATTGATATGCATATATCAAATCCTCTAGTTACATCTACGCCTTGTGATGTTAAAATTAGCATATTACTCAATGAACACATGAAATCTCTACCAATAATATCTATCAGCCAGCGTGGTGACAACAAAAATTAATGTTTAAAATTTCCTTAACCTCATTTTTTTTTTTAAAACAATGGTACAGTGTATCTCTCTAGCACTGTCGTACCTGTTGCTTCAATTGTTTTAAAACATCTCTAACATTCATTTTTGGAGACTGATTCTGTTTTCACCTGAATCTACCAAAAATGTGATGTCTTTACCATTTACTTTGATTGTGTGTTTTTGCATATATGCATCAGTTCTAACAGTAATTCATATGGTGTGCGTGTTACAGTGCTCTTACGAATTTGGTGAGTAGGTTGAAACTTTCTCTCTGTCTCCGCGTCTGCACCAGATGAATCCTTCACTGTCCCCAGCTCCACCGCTACTCAATCGCACTATGTGTATTGGTTCTCAGGGCAATCCCTGATCCAATGTCCAATTTTGCCACATTTGAAACAAGCGTCAGTTCTTCCACGTCCCCTTCCTCTCCCTCCATGACCTTTCTTGTGCCCGCAGACTTGGTTTTGATATGCTGCCAGCTGTGCCATTTGCAGTCCCTCTGTCAACTGCGTTGCCTTTTTCTTTTTCTTGCTGTTCAAGAGTTTTTCTGCATAATCAGCATTACCCCATGCTGGATTCACCATTCTCCGCTCCTGTGCAGAGACGGATCTTGCCACTTTCGAATACTGAGTCCCCATCTCAGTCATCAGCAGTCTTTGCTGTTCAGTGCTGGTTCCAGTTGCACTGCATACCGCTCCCCCACTTAACACTTGTGGGAGAGATGAAGTGGTAGGTTCTTTCATATTGGTGAATGTCCATGGTCTGTAGATCAGCTGAGTGTTTCCATCTCCTGCAGCCACCTCCACCATCGGTGCTTGCGGGGTTGCATTCAAATCATAAATTGCCTCCTTCCCGGTGCGCCGTGGAGTATGTGCTGCCACATATGGAGTGGTGCATGATGGAGGCCTGTCCACCTCCTCTGCTGCAACAAGCTCGAGGTCTGGATGGAGGTTAGGGACGGCTGGAGCTGCCGCCTGCGCCCTCTGCACCGGTAGCAGCTGAGTGTCCTGCTGGTCATCACACTGCACCGCTGCTGGCTGTGGTTGTCCTCTCGGTGGAGCTCCAGCTGCTAAAGCTGCTAAACCATCCCTTAGCAGCTTAAGGGATGGTTCAGGACTCACCTGATCCAGCAAGGCTTTATCAAAAAGGAATGTTTTAAGTTTAACCGTAAATGCACAGAAGTTGTCTGCCTGGTAGCTGAATGCTCTACCTCCTGTTCTACTCTTACAGACTCTTGGAACCACAAGAGAGCCTGTGTTTAAGGAATGAAAACACTTACTGTAGATGCTTGAGAGAGAGTCTGAGCCAGGGACAGTAAATATGGTTGAGGTTCCAACAATAAGGTGAGTAATAAAAAATGTGATACCTCACAATATACTGTGATGTTAACTGTGTTCTGAGAATGTTTTTGAAATCTGTGGGGATTTATGTAGATAACATTTATTTGACAACGTGTACCATTTCTATTTGGGGGGGCAATTTCACGGCTATGCTCAGTATCAAATTCTAAATCCACATCAAAAAATTGAGGAGTAAAAAAATATGAAAAGATGAGGAGGGAGGTTGATTTTCATGTGATTTTTATTGTGTTGTAGACTGGTTTGTTTTAAATGTCCCCCAGGCAAAATGGAACGTGCGTAACTTGTAGTGACTACAGTATCAGTATAGTGCCTGGAAAAGATAATTTTGGATACATGCCTCGAGCTGCAACTGGCAACTGACACAGAAAGTAATGCATGTAAGACACATTGTCATCATCCACAGGGTCTCCTCCTGTGTCCTTTCACCTCCCCTCTATAATGTGTATACTGATGACTGCCGCAGCTGGCATGACAACAGATTACTTTTCAAATTTGCTGATGACTCTGTGACAGTCAGTCTCCTCCATGCAGATGAGAACAACCATGGTCCCATTGTGGATTGTGAATCTGTATTGGTGTGACTGTGCATTTTTACTACTAAATGTGACAAAAACCAAGGACATAAGTTTTAGGCATCAGTCCTCAAACTCTTAGAATACTATCATCAAGGGACATGTGGTAGACTTTGTAGAGAACTACAAGTACCTTGGGATGATTATTAACTATGATCTCTCTGATGTTCCTGATGATGGCTGTTTGTATTACAGATAGCAAGTGGCTGATCCCTTATTCAGTAGAACATGTACTTGCACAATGTAACTTGTACAATGCTCAATGATATAGATATCCATTTCAGATTTCTGCAACATACTTTGTAATTGTATCCATAATTAATTATGAAAATAAATCCAGTTTATGATTTGTGATATATGACAATTTGATTCTGACTGATCATAATTCAAGGTCAGCTTTAATTTGCCTCAATTCAAGATACTTTGTATTAAGTTTAAAGTGAGAATGTCATAGTAGAAATCCTGAACTTGAATTGTGACTAATGAAGCATTGTGTTAGTTCATGCAGGACACAGAGTCATGTGCTCAGCTACCGATAGGTTCATGGGTGCTCATCAGTCACTCACCAATCACAGCCCATTCTCTCACCAAAGCGGTCCCTTTAAATACGACCTCATCCTCACTGATCCCTGCTCAGCTATAACACTTTTAGCACTGTAATGGAAATGTTACATTTGTGTATGTATAATTGCATGAGCAAAGATATATGTGGAGGACTGACCAAATGGTTGACCAAATTGTTCATCTAAAAGTGCAACTTTAAGGTTTACGATGGTGGCTTACTGACTGACTCCCAGCAGACCTCAGTTTACACACTGTCTCCTTCCATTAGACAGACAATCCCCATTCCCGCAGCTTGTCAATATTATTCAAAGGTTTATTGTAAAGTTGTTTAATGTTGTAAATAGATATTTAAGGACCCGTGACTTGCCAATTCATTTACATGAAATACTAAGATGACCACATCCTCTCTTAGAGGATGCAGGCTTATGCTCCTGGTAAATATGCCAGAAGTAACAAGTTTGCAAAACAGGAAGTGCTGGATGACGCCCAGCCTCACAGGCCTTTGTCTTTGACATTTCCTCAATAGAATAACAGAAGAAATTTGAATATCCTTTTATCTTTCAACAACATAAAAAGAGAGGATGGCACAGTGTTAAATAAACATCTGCCCCCAGCTGGTAAATTTAAAGAGAACAATTAATCCTGATGACTTTGTGAGAATTATGGTGTTAGGTATCGATCTTCACATTTTATCGGAGGTGATCATTTTTGTCAGTGAATAATTACTTAAGAAAGAGTAATTGTTTTCTTATTGTCTTGAACTCTCCCTCAGCTCTCTCTCTTTCCAATTCATGTCCATCACTGTGGTGTAAAGGCAATTTCATTATTAACTGAACATAATAACAAATCCATGTTGCTGTTTAAACTCTGCAATAAATCTGCAGAAAGAGCATGGCCAGTGTAGTTCACCTAGTTCATTGCCATTGCAGGACTTTTTAAAATCCAGCACATAGGTTTTTGAGCATGAACTGTACATTCATGCTGTACTCTAAAGTCTTGCCACAGCATCATAACCGGGTTCAAGTTGAGAGCTAACATTTGGTGTTTGTCCTGATGCCTATGTAAATACGTGCTCAGGACATTATGTGTTGCTCTACAAATTGTTTGGAGTGTCCAGTCAGTTGTATTGGCAGTTTGCTACTGCATGGCGTGAGTTTTATTTGCTTTGCAGCTTGTTTTTTCGAATTTAACTGTTGCTTGTGGGTATCGTTGTGTTATTGCGAAGTTGTGCTCTCCCTGTTGTTAAAAAAAATCCACTGTGTGTGTGTATGTGTGTGCAGAGGTGATAAAAGCACACACATACTTTACTCAAGTAGAGGTACAGGTACTTGTATTAAAAATAACTTGAGCTGAAGTTTAACCACTGTTTCGGCTTCTTTAACCAAGTAAAAGTATAAAAGTACAGGTTCTGAAATGTACTTTGACTTCTTTAACTGAACTACTCTTACTTCAAATAAAGTAAAAAACAATTCACTTAAACGGAGGGTTAAAGCAAAGATTTTTGAGCATGAAAAACTGTCCACAAGAAAATGAGTACAATGTATTGAATGAAGTATTTTCTTAAAAGGTCCAGTGTATAAGACTTAGGAGAAAGTGATCTATTGGCAAGAATTGAATATAAAATAATCCACCAGTGGGCAATCGTCAAAATTGTACAGATTGAACAGAATGGGCCCTGCTAGATTTAAATACTTTATATTTACATCAGGAGTGCGTCCAAACTGGACAAACTAAAGCTTTTGAGTTTTTATGTCAGCTGAAGTTCACCACAGGTTCTACTTCCCACCTCTGAGAGTGTTTATGTACATATGATATTCATTAGCGATATTCACTGCCACTAGATGTCGCACTAGCAGCAGTATCTCAAACCATAGCAAATGTGGAGGTAATCCTGTAATTCTCCATTTACTTTAATTAAATCTCAATAGGTATATGTTTATATCAGTGATGTAAGTGTGGATATTTCAGTGGATACGATGCATGGTGCTAAAAAGGGAACCTTTTTATTAAGAGCACCTGCTAAAATGCAAAAATTAGACTTTTTTTCTTTTAATTTTTTCTTTGCCCAAACAACACCTAGCATAATATAAGGAGATTCACTTGGGGGTTGGGGGTTTACAGATAGCAAGTGGCTGATCCCTTATTCAGTAGAACATGTAACTTGTACAATGCTCAATTATATAGATATCCATTTCAGATTTCTGCAACATACTTTGTAATTTTATCCATAATTAATTATGAAAATAAATCCAGTTTATGATTTGTGATATATGACAATTTGATTCTGTGTGCTCAGCTACCGATAGGTTTATGGGTGCTCGTCAGTCACCCACCAATCACAGCCCATTCTCTCACCAAAGTGGTCTCTTTAAATACGACCTCAACATTAAATTTCTCATATTCTAATACTAGAGCATATTCATGTTATGGTTGTAATGTTTACTGTCAGTTGCAGCACTTAGAGAACAGTATTTTTGTTTATTCTTGTGTTTTTATGTTCAAAAAGTTATTCTAACACCAGCAGCAGTAAGAGCATGTGTAGTTACCCTAACCAGACATTTGAACCCAAAAGGCTCCAAATTTGATCTTTTGACCTGCAACACCCAGAGCTTTTTTTTTTTTTCAATTATCTTTTTTATTGATTCCACATATCAATATTCCATCAATATTTTACATAATGTGTATAATTTTACAACAGTATAAAACATTCCTATACTTCCACCGCAGAGCAGAGACATAATTGGACATGAATTCTCAAGTAAAGTTACAGTAGAGTAAATGTGAAGTAAAATGAACCGCTTTTTCACTCTTGTCCTTATTTTCACACCTCTCCTGCATTGTTCCTTGTCTCCTGATTGGGGTAAACATATCAAATAAATAAATGAACAATAAACAAGTTTGTAGCCTGAACCAAGGGGGTCAACACTCTGCAATACACACTGTCCTTATTGCACAAAGTCTACTCTCAATGGAGACACAAAATCAATCCAGTTTTCCCAGTAGTTTTTAAAAGTTTCTGATTTTAGTCTAGCTGAGAAAGTCAGCTTCTCCATTCTATATATATCGAGCATTACATCTACCCAATCCTCTATTTTTGGTGGATCTTTTTTTAGCCATTTTCTGGTGATGGCCTTTTTAGCCACCACCACCATTATTCGAAATATGTATTTAATCTCCTGGTTCTCTTTTCCCAAATATAAAACTTCAAATGAAAGTGGAATTTGCACTTTCAGAATTGTTTCCATACTCTTCTTTAACTCTTGCCAAAAAGGTATAATACAAGGGCATCCCCAAAAGATATGAAAATGGTTGGCCTTATTTTCCCCACACAGTCTCCAACGTCGTGTGTCTTGAGATTTCTGTTGTGTTGGTGTAATAAAGTATCTTACAATGTTCTTCCAACCATATTCTCTACATGAGAGGGAGCATGTTGTTTTCCACTGTCCTTCATTTATCTTGTCCCATTCCTCCTCTGATAACGTGCGAACGAGCTGAACACGTTCTTCAATAGGTTCAACAACAACCCCCCCACCCCCAGCGGACCCTCCACTGCCTCTACAACTGCCTCTACTGCTTCTCAGAGCAACAACCCCCCACCTCCCCCCATCATCCTCTGCCCCACACCACACCCGTCACCATCTCCCCCCACCCCTCCGCTGGCTTTCACCACAGACTTTTTCACACCTCCCACCCCCAGGACATCCTCACATCACCCACAGTCCCCCACCACCACCACCTCCTGCAACACACACCTCTTTGCACCACCCTCAAACCCACCACTGACATCCCCTACCCTCCAGTCTGGACTACACATCACAGCCAGCCAGGTGAGGAGAGAGCTGGAGAGGCTCAAACAGAGGAAAGCTGCTGGACCGGACCGCATCAGCCCTCGTGTGCTGAAGGCATGTTCCAGCCAGCTCTGTGGAGTTCTCCAGCACCTCTTCAACCTGAGCCTACACCTTCAGAGAGTGCCAGTGCTCTGGAAAACATCCTGCCTGGTCCCAGTGCCCAAAAAAGGACATCCTGCTGCACTGGAGGACTACAGGCCGGTGGCACTGACCTCTCACATCATGAAGGTCATGGAGAGACTGCTATTGGCACACCTCAGACCACTGGTGTGCCCATCACAAGACCCCCTGCAGTTTGCATATCAGCCCCATGTTGGGGTTGATGATGCAATCATCTACCTGCTGCAGAAGGCCTACTCCTCCCTGGACAGACCCAACACCTCAGTCCGGATCATGTTTTTTGATTTCTCCAGCGCCTTCAACACCATCCAGCCCAGACTGCTGAAGGCCAAACTGGAGGGCACGCGGGTGAGTGCTCCCCTCATCACTTGGGTCGATGACTATCTGACGGGCAGACCACAGTTTGTGAGATTACAGAATTGTGTGTCTGATCGTCTGATCAGTAACATCGGGGCCCCCCAGGGAACTGTACTGTCCCCCTTCCTCTTCACCACATACACTGCTGATTTTAAGCACTGCACTGAGTCGTGTCATCTGCAGAAGTTCTCTGATGACACAGCCATTGTGGGGTGTATTGAGGGCGGGAGGGAGGCTGAGTACAGGGACCTGGTCGACCGCTTTGTGAAGTGGTGTGGGGAGAACCGCCTGCAGCTCAACGTGGAGAAGACGAAGGAGATGGTGGTGGATTTCAGGAGGAACAAGCCCCTGCCCTCTCCTGTCTGCATCGGTGGGACGGATGTGGAGGTGGTACCTGCATACAAGTACCTCGGTATCACATTGGACAATAAACTGGACTGGTCCACCCACACAGAGGCCGTCTACAAGAAGGGCCTGAGCCGGCTTTACTTCCTGAGGAGGCTCGGGTCCTTCAATGTCTGGAACAAAATGCCCGCAGATGTTCTATCAGTCTGTTGTGGCGAGCACCATCTTCTTTGCTGTGGTGTCCTGGGGTGCGGGCATCAGGACAAAGGATGCCAACAGACTGAACAAAATCATAAGGAAAGCAGAGTCTGTGGTTGGCTCTAAGCTTGTCACCATGGAGGAGGTGGTGGAGAACAGGATGCTGGCAATCATGGACAATCCCTCTCACCCCCTCCACAAAACACTGGACAAGCTAAAGAGCAGCTTCAGCCACAGGCTCATCCAACCCCGCTGCTCTAAGGAGCGATACAGGAAATCGTTCATTCCAACCGCAATAAGACTCTATAACTCATCTACCTCTGTCAGAGCCACCATCACAGAACTGCACTAACATACCTGTCACCCTTGCACCATGTACCCTGTACTACACTACGCCCCATATACTGGAACATTTACTTCTGTGATATGTGTTAATTAAACCATTTTGATATTACAGACCATTTTATACAATAATATTGTCTTTTGCACACCCAGTCTACATATTCTTACACTGATAGTATATTGTATAGTCAAGTACTTATATTTATACCCTACTATATACTATATATCATATCATATTATATCATACTCTGTATATTCTCTGTATATTCTTCGTATATATAAGTCTATATACACATATTTATACATGTGTACATGTTACTATTATTATATTATTACTACTACTATTACTATTATTATTATATATACTGTTGCTGCCATTATTACTATATACTGCTATTATATTGGTATAAGTACTATCTATATAAATATATATTATGTTATATTGTATACTATATATATATATATATATATATATATATATATATATATATATATATATATATATATATATATATATATATATATATATACTGTACTACTATTCTTATATACTGTCTAACAATAACATTACCATCATATCATCATTACTATTACCATCATATTGCCACTGCACTACTTGTCTGCCTATTCATCTTGTGTTTCTGTTTTTGTTCATTTTTACCTCAATGTTTTGTTTTGTTCTATTGTATTGTGTTTTGTTGTGTTCTGATATACGAGCTGCTATGACAACTTAATTTCCCTCCGGGGATGAATAAAGTAATCTATCTATCTATCTATCTAACTGCCACCCAGCCTCTTTTCCCCCCTTTTCTTTTATATATGTCATATTGTTACCCTTTAATCTTTCCACTTCTTTATATAGTTTTGTGATTAGTTTCTTTCCCTGGTCTGAATCATATGCTGAGATAAAGAACTTAATGATTCCTGACTCAGGCTCATCTGAATTAAACTTTTTTATAGTTTTCTCCATATAATGCCGCATCTGTAGATATCTGTATAAATCTTGATTGTTTAATCCATACCGATTTTTTAGATCCTGAAAACTTTTGATGGTCTTCTTTTTAAAAAGTTCCCAAAATATTTTTGGTCCCGCGTCCCATCTACTGAATCTACTATCTGCTGTGTTTGGTGTGAAGTCTGAATCATATGCGATTCATCTCAATACCTTACTCTCTTCAATCACTTTATTCTTTGATATAATCTCAAGAAATTCCCTGTCTGCCCCTGCTGCCTTCTAGCCGTATAACGTTATTAAAAACAAGCAAGATCTTACCTTTGCACTTTTCCTGCCACACAGGGAAAGACAACGCCTCCACGACACACACAAATGAAACTTATCTCTCTCTCACGTGTCTGTGTGTGTGTGTGTGTGTGTGTGTGTGTGTGTGTGTGTGTGTGTGTGTGTGTGTGCGTCGGGTCAGATCAAGGTGGTCAGCGGGACCTTTCACGTGACTCCTGCATTTAGAGACGCGGTCTTTCCCTGCGTGGAGTTGGAGAGAGCAAGCGACCTTCGGTGACCACGGACAATGATATTCCGGCTGAAATCTTGATACGGACACACAGGGGATGCAGAGGACGCAAAAAACTACGGAGGAAAAGGCGAGTCTTCCCTCCATTGTCATGGGAAACGTGAGATCGCTGGGGAATAAGATGGACGAGCTGACTGCACTGGTCCAAAGTCAGAAGGAGTATCGTGAGTGTAGTTTAATATGCTTTACGGAGACATGGCTGCACCAGGATGTTCCCGACGAAAACACCACCATCAAGGGCTTCCATACTGTGCGCGTGGACAGAGACAGCGTTCAGAGCGGTAAGCGCAAAGGAGGGGGTCTTTGCAGGCGACTGAAAGACCGCGTCTCTAAATGCAGGTGTCACATGAAAGGTCCCGCTGATCACCTTGATCTGACCCGACACACACAGACACGTGAGAGAGAGAGAGAGATAAGTTTCATTTCTGATGAAAGTGTGTGTCGTGGAGGCGTGGTCTTCCCCTGTGTAGGAGAGGTGTATAGGCTGGTAAGATCTTTTTTGTTTTTTAATTTTTAATAACGTTATATGGATTACATTATAGCGTAACGAGTTGATATGATGCGGAGCTCCCTGTGTTGTTTTCCAATTGCTGGTGGAAGTGAAGGGGGTTAACCCCGCAGTAAGCAACATCACCTTCGGCCCTGGATGGAACACACCTCTGGCTACGACCGGTGAGCTGAAGCAGGAACGATTAACAAGAGGAAAGTGACTGAAGGAAAGTGTGAAAGACATTCACAGATTCAGACTTTTCGGATCAATAGCAGACTCGCAAGGGGATTCGTATCAAGTTACATTGTGAAACCTTTCAGGTAATGCAATAACTTTATTACAGTTTCCCTTTTTCCAAATGAACAACTGAGACGATCCCTCATGTGATTAGTTTATCATTAATACCACGGTCATTTTATACTCCACTTCAACTCTTCTTTACCCATCTTTCACACTTTACTGCAGTAATTTCCTCCTGTCCTCAACCAGAAATATGTCACGCTATAATGTGATCCGTATAATGTTATTAAAAATGTATAAAACACCCCACACTTGAGAACAAACACAGTTAAGATCTGTTGTTATATAGATAGTATGCTTGAATGTTGTTATATAGTATTGTTTGCAGATGCTATGAATGTGTTGTTAATTTTATGACACTCAGCCCACAGTGTGGACGATCATCTGCCTGGATCATCTGGTATCAGCTCTTACTAGTTAAAATGTAAACAATAACAGTGTAAAGAAGTTATTGATTATCAATGATAGCAGCAACAATTAATATAATAAGCATTGTTGTTAATAATAATAATAATAATAGTTGTTCTCCTTCAGTTCTTGAGTCAGAGGTATCTGCAATGAGAGAGAGAAAGAGAGAGAGGGACTATGGGAGAAAAGAGACACGTCAATAACATAGTTTTTGACATTTATTAAAAAAAATAAATGAGTGTGGGGTGGGGGGGGGGGCAGAGAGACAGAGAGAAGTGGAGAAGTGCTCTGTGGATGATGGGAGTTTCCCCTGCAGTCTAGACCTATAGCAGCTTAAGGGATGGTTCAGGACTCACCTGATCCAGCAAGGCTTTATCAAAAAGGAATGTTTTAAGTTTAACCGTAAATGCACAGAAGTTGTCTGCCTGGTAGCTGAATGCTCTACCTCCTGTTCTACTCTTACAGACTCTTGGAACCACAAGAGAGCCTGTGTTTTGGGAATGAAAACACCTACTGTAGATGCTTGAGAGAGAGTCTGAGCCAGGGACAGTAAATATGGTTGAGGTTCCATCAATAAGGTGAGTAATAAAAAATGTGATACCTTACAATATACTGTGATGTTAACTTTGTTCTGAGAATGTTTTTGAAATCTGTGGGGATTTATGTAGATAACATTTATTTGACAACTTGTACCATTTCTATTTGGGGGGGCAACTTCACGGCTATGCTCAGTATCAAATTCTAAATCCACATTAAAAAATTGAGGAGAAAAAAATATGAAAAGATGAGGAGGGAGGTTGATTTTCATGTGATTTTTATTGTGTTGTAGACTGGTTTGTTTTAAATGTCCCCCAGGCAAAATGGAACGTGCGTAACTTGTAATGACTACAGTATCAGTATAGTGCCTGGAAAAGATAATTTTGGATACATGCCTCGAGCTGCAACTGGCAACTGACACAGAAAGTAATGCATGTAAGACACATTGTCATCATCCACAGGGTCTCCTCCTGTGTCCTTTCACCTCCCCTCTATAATGTGTATACTGATGACTGCCGCAGCTGGCATGACAACAGATTACTTTTCAAATTTGCTGATGACTCTGTGACAGTCAGTTTCCTCCATTCAGATGAGAACAACCATGGTCCCATTGTGGATTGTGTGTGTGGGGGGGGGGGGGGGTGTTTTAAGTTTAACCGTAAATGCACAGAAGTTGTCTGCCTGGTAGCTGAATGCTCTACCTCCTGTTCTACTCTTACAGACTCTTGGAACCACAAGAGAGCCTGTGTTTTGGGAATGAAAACACCTACTGTAGATGCTTGAGAGAGAGTCTGAGCCAGGGACAGTAAATATGGTTGAGGTTCCATCAATAAGGTGAGTAATAAAAAATGTGATACCTTACAATATACTGTGATGTTAACTTTGTTCTGAGAATGTTTTTGAAATCTGTGGGGATTTATGTAGATAACATTTATTTGACAACTTGTACCATTTCTATTTGGGGGGGCAACTTCACGGCTATGCTCAGTATCAAATTCTAAATCCACATTAAAAAATTGAGGAGAAAAAAATATGAAAAGATGAGGAGGGAGGTTGATTTTCATGTGATTTTTATTGTGTTGTAGACTGGTTTGTTTTAAATGTCCCCCAGGCAAAATGGAACGTGCGTAACTTGTAATGACTACAGTATCAGTATAGTGCCTGGAAAAGATAATTTTGGATACATGCCTCGAGCTGCAACTGGCAACTGACACAGAAAGTAATGCATGTAAGACACATTGTCATCATCCACAGGGTCTCCTCCTGTGTCCTTTCACCTCCCCTCTATAATGTGTATACTGATGACTGCCGCAGCTGGCATGACAACAGATTACTTTTCAAATTTGCTGATGACTCTGTGACAGTCAGTTTCCTCCATGCAGATGAGAACAACCATGGTCCCATTGTGGATTGTGTGTGTGTGGGGGGGGGGGGGTGTTTTAAGTTTAACCGTAAATGCACAGAAGTTGTCTGCCTGGTAGCTGAATGCTCTACCTCCTGTTCTACTCTTACAGACTCTTGGAACCACAAGAGAGCCTGTGTTTTGGGAATGAAAACACCTACTGTAGATGCTTGAGAGAGAGTCTGAGCCAGGGACAGTAAATATGGTTGAGGTTCCATCAATAAGGTGAGTAATAAAAAATGTGATACCTTACAATATACTGTGATGTTAACTTTGTTCTGAGAATGTTTTTGAAATCTGTGGGGATTTATGTAGATAACATTTATTTGACAACTTGTACCATTTCTATTTGGGGGGGCAACTTCACGGCTATGCTCAGTATCAAATTCTAAATCCACATTAAAAAATTGAGGAGAAAAAAATATGAAAAGATGAGGAGAGAGGTTGATTTTCATGTGATTTTTATTGTGTTGTAGACTGGTTTGTTTTAAATGTCCCCCAGGCAAAATGGAACGTGCGTAACTTGTAATGACTACAGTATCAGTATAGTGCCTGGAAAAGATAATTTTGGATACATGCCTCGAGCTGCAACTGGCAACTGACACAGAAAGTAATGCATGTAAGACACATTGTCATCATCCACAGGGTCTCCTCCTGTGTCCTTTCACCTCCCCTCTATAATGTGTATACTGATGACTGCCGCAGCTGGCATGACAACAGATTACTTTTCAAATTTGCTGATGACTCTGTGACAGTCAGTTTCCTCCATGCAGATGAGAACAACCATGGTCCCATTGTGGATTGTGTGTGTGTGGGGGGGGGGGTGTTTTAAGTTTAACCGTAAATGCACAGAAGTTGTCTCCCTGGTAGCTGAATGCTCTACCTCCTGTTCTACTCTTACAGACTCTTGGAACCACAAGAGAGCCTGTGTTTTGGGAATGAAAACACCTACTGTAGATGCTTGAGAGAGAGTCTGAGCCAGGGACAGTAAATATGGTTGAGGTTCCATCAATAAGGTGAGTAATAAAAAATGTGATACCTTACAATATACTGTGATGTTAACTTTGTTCTGAGAATGTTTTTGAAATCTGTGGGGATTTATGTAGATAACATTTATTTGACAACTTGTACCATTTCTATTTGGGGGGGCAACTTCACGGCTATGCTCAGTATCAAATTCTAAATCCACATTAAAAAATTGAGGAGAAAAAAATATGAAAAGATGAGGAGGGAGGTTGATTTTCATGTGATTTTTATTGTGTTGTAGACTGGTTTGTTTTAAATGTCCCCCAGGCAAAATGGAACGTGCGTAACTTGTAATGACTACAGTATCAGTATAGTGCCTGGAAAAGATAATTTTGGATACATGCCTCGAGCTGCAACTGGCAACTGACACAGAAAGTAATGCATGTAAGACACATTGTCATCATCCACAGGGTCTCCTCCTGTGTCCTTTCACCTCCCCTCTATAATGTGTATACTGATGACTGCCGCAGCTGGCATGACAACAGATTACTTTTCAAATTTGCTGATGACTCTGTGACAGTCAGTTTCCTCCATGCAGATGAGAACAACCATGGTCCCATTGTGGATTGTGTGTGTGTGGGGGGGGGGGGGGTGTTTTAAGTTTAACCGTAAATGCACAGAAGTTGTCTGCCTGGTAGCTGAATGCTCTACCTCCTGTTCTACTCTTACAGACTCTTGGAACCACAAGAGAGCCTGTGTTTTGGGAATGAAAACACCTACTGTAGATGCTTGAGAGAGAGTCTGAGCCAGGGACAGTAAATATGGTTGAGGTTCCATCAATAAGGTGAGTAATAAAAACTGTGATACCTTACAATATACTGTGATGTTAACTTTGTTCTGAGAATGTTTTTGAAATCTGTGGGGATTTATGTAGATAACATTTATTTGACAACTTGTACCATTTCTATTTGGGGGGGCAACTTCACGGCTATGCTCAGTATCAAATTCTAAATCCACATTAAAAAATTGAGGAGAAAAAAATATGAAAAGATGAGGAGGGAGGTTGATTTTCATGTGATTTTTATTGTGTTGTAGACTGGTTTGTTTTAAATGTCCCCCAGGCAAAATGGAACGTGCGTAACTTGTAATGACTACAGTATCAGTATAGTGCCTGGAAAAGATAATTTTGGATACATGCCTCGAGCTGCAACTGGCAACTGACACAGAAAGTAATGCATGTAAGACACATTGTCATCATCCACAGGGTCTCCTCCTGTGTCCTTTCACCTCCCCTCTATAATATGTATACTGATGACTGCCGCAGCTGGCATGACAACAGATTACTTTTCAAATTTGCTGATGACTCTGTGACAGTCAGTTTCCTCCATGCAGATGAGAACAACCATGGTCCCATTGTGGATTGTGTGTGTGTGGGGGGGGGGGGTGTTTTAAGTTTAACCGTAAATGCACAGAAGTTGTCTGCCTGGTAGCTGAATGCTCTACCTCCTGTTCTACTCTTACAGACTCTTGGAACCACAAGAGAGCCTGTGTTTTGGGAATGAAAACACCTACTGTAGATGCTTGAGAGAGAGTCTGAGCCAGGGACAGTAAATATGGTTGAGGTTCCATCAATAAGGTGAGTAATAAAAAATGTGATACCTTACAATATACTGTGATGTTAACTTTGTTCTGAGAATGTTTTTGAAATCTGTGGGGATTTATGTAGATAACATTTATTTGACAACTTGTACCATTTCTATTTGGGGGGGCAACTTCACGGCTATGCTCAGTATCAAATTCTAAATCCACATTAAAAAATTGAGGAGAAAAAAATATGAAAAGATGAGGAGGGAGGTTGATTTTCATGTGATTTTTATTGTGTTGTAGACTGGTTTGTTTTAAATGTCCCCCAGGCAAAATGGAACGTGCGTAACTTGTAGTGACTACAGTATCAGTATAGTGCCTGGAAAAGATAATTTTGGATACATGCCTCGAGCTGCAACTGGCAACTGACACAGAAAGTAATGCATGTAAGACACATTGTCATCATCCACAGGGTCTCCTCCTGTGTCCTTTCACCTCCCCTCTATAATGTGTATACTGATGACTGCCGCAGCTGGCATGACAACAGATTACTTTTCAAATTTGCTGATGACTCTGTGACAGTCAGTCTCCTCCATGCAGATGAGAACAACCATGGTCCCATTGTGGATTGTGAATCTGTATTGGTGTGACTGTGCATTTTTACTACTAAATGTGACAAAAACCAAGGACATAAGTTTTAGGCATCAGTCCTCAAACTCTTAGAATACTATCATCAAGGGACATGTGGTAGACTTTGTAGAGAACTACAAGTACCTTGGGATGATTATTAACTATGATCTCTCTGATGTTCCTGATGATGGCTGTTTGTATTACAGATAGCAAGTGGCTGATCCCTTATTCAGTAGAACATGTACTTGCACAATGTAACTTGTACAATGCTCAATGATATAGATATCCATTTCAGATTTCTGCAACATACTTTGTAATTGTATCCATAATTAATTATGAAAATAAATCCAGTTTATGATTTGTGATATATGACAATTTGATTCTGACTGATCATAATTCAAGGTCAGCTTTAATTTGCCTCAATTCAAGATACTTTGTATTAAGTTTAAAGTGAGAATGTCATAGTAGAAATCCTGAACTTGAATTGTGACTAATGAAGCATTGTGTTAGTTCATGCAGGACACAGAGTCATGTGCTCAGCTACCGATAGGTTCATGGGTGCTCATCAGTCACTCACCAATCACAGCCCATTCTCTCACCAAAGCGGTCCCTTTAAATACGACCTCATCCTCACTGATCCCTGCTCAGCTATAACACTTTTAGCACTGTAATGGAAATGTTACATTTGTGTATGTATAATTGCATGAGCAAAGATATATGTGGAGGACTGACCAAATGGTTGACCAAATTGTTCATCTAAAAGTGCAACTTTAAGGTTTACGATGGTGGCTTACTGACTGACTCCCAGCAGACCTCAGTTTACACACTGTCTCCTTCCATTAGACAGACAATCCCCATTCCCGCAGCTTGTCAATATTATTCAAAGGTTTATTGTAAAGTTGTTTAATGTTGTAAATAGATATTTAAGGACCCGTGACTTGCCAATTCATTTACATGAAATACTAAGATGACCACATCCTCTCTTAGAGGATGCAGGCTTATGCTCCTGGTAAATATGCCAGAAGTAACAAGTTTGCAAAACAGGAAGTGCTGGATGACGCCCAGCCTCACAGGCCTTTGTCTTTGACATTTCCTCAATAGAATAACAGAAGAAATTTGAATATCCTTTTATCTTTCAACAACATAAAAAGAGAGGATGGCACAGTGTTAAATAAACATCTGCCCCCAGCTGGTAAATTTAAAGAGAACAATTAATCCTGATGACTTTGTGAGAATTATGGTGTTAGGTATCGATCTTCACATTTTATCGGAGGTGATCATTTTTGTCAGTGAATAATTACTTAAGAAAGAGTAATTGTTTTCTTATTGTCTTGAACTCTCCCTCAGCTCTCTCTCTTTCCAATTCATGTCCATCACTGTGGTGTAAAGGCAATTTCATTATTAACTGAACATAATAACAAATCCATGTTGCTGTTTAAACTCTGCAATAAATCTGCAGAAAGAGCATGGCCAGTGTAGTTCACCTAGTTCATTGCCATTGCAGGACTTTTTAAAATCCAGCACATAGGTTTTTGAGCATGAACTGTACATTCATGCTGTACTCTAAAGTCTTGCCACAGCATCATAACCGGGTTCAAGTTGAGAGCTAACATTTGGTGTTTGTCCTGATGCCTATGTAAATACGTGCTCAGGACATTATGTGTTGCTCTACAAATTGTTTGGAGTGTCCAGTCAGTTGTATTGGCAGTTTGCTACTGCATGGCGTGAGTTTTATTTGCTTTGCAGCTTGTTTTTTCGAATTTAACTGTTGCTTGTGGGTATCGTTGTGTTATTGCGAAGTTGTGCTCTCCCTGTTGTTAAAAAAAATCCACTGTGTGTGTGTATGTGTGTGCAGAGGTGATAAAAGCACACACATACTTTACTCAAGTAGAGGTACAGGTACTTGTATTAAAAATAACTTGAGCTGAAGTTTAACCACTGTTTCGGCTTCTTTAACCAAGTAAAAGTATAAAAGTACAGGTTCTGAAATGTACTTTGACTTCTTTAACTGAACTACTCTTACTTCAAATAAAGTAAAAAACAATTCACTTAAACGGAGGGTTAAAGCAAAGATTTTTGAGCATGAAAAACTGTCCACAAGAAAATGAGTACAATGTATTGAATGAAGTATTTTCTTAAAAGGTCCAGTGTATAAGACTTAGGAGAAAGTGATCTATTGGCAAGAATTGAATATAAAATAATCCACCAGTGGGCAATCGTCAAAATTGTACAGATTGAACAGAATGGGCCCTGCTAGATTTAAATACTTTATATTTACATCAGGAGTGCGTCCAAACTGGACAAACTAAAGCTTTTGAGTTTTTATGTCAGCTGAAGTTCACCACAGGTTCTACTTCCCACCTCTGAGAGTGTTTATGTACATATGATATTCATTAGCGATATTCACTGCCACTAGATGTCGCACTAGCAGCAGTATCTCAAACCATAGCAAATGTGGAGGTAATCCTGTAATTCTCCATTTACTTTAATTAAATCTCAATAGGTATATGTTTATATCAGTGATGTAAGTGTGGATATTTCAGTGGATACGATGCATGGTGCTAAAAAGGGAACCTTTTTATTAAGAGCACCTGCTAAAATGCAAAAATTAGACTTTTTTTCTTTTAATTTTTTCTTTGCCCAAACAACACCTAGCATAATATAAGGAGATTCACTTGGGGGTTGGGGGTTTACAGATAGCAAGTGGCTGATCCCTTATTCAGTAGAACATGTAACTTGTACAATGCTCAATTATATAGATATCCATTTCAGATTTCTGCAACATACTTTGTAATTTTATCCATAATTAATTATGAAAATAAATCCAGTTTATGATTTGTGATATATGACAATTTGATTCTGTGTGCTCAG
Organism: Paralichthys olivaceus; assembly: GCF_024713975.1. Classification (NCBI taxonomy): domain Eukaryota; kingdom Metazoa; phylum Chordata; class Actinopteri; order Pleuronectiformes; family Paralichthyidae; genus Paralichthys; species Paralichthys olivaceus. Next base: position 5,181 of record NC_091111.1, on the reverse strand, counting down.
CTACCGATAGGTTTATGGGTGCTCGTCAGTCACCCACCAATCACAGCCCATTCTCTCACCAAAGTGGTCTCTTTAAATACGACCTCAACATTAAATTTCTCATATTCTAATACTAGAGCATATTCATGTTATGGTTGTAATGTTTACTGTCAGTTGCAGCACTTAGAGAACAGTATTTTTGTTTATTCTTGTGTTTTTATGTTCAAAAAGTTATTCTAACACCAGCAGCAGTAAGAGCATGTGTAGTTACCCTAACCAGACATTTGAACCCAAAAGGCTCCAAATTTGATCTTTTGACCTGCAACACCCAGAGCTTTTTTTTTTTTTCAATTATCTTTTTTATTGATTCCACATATCAATATTCCATCAATATTTTACATAATGTGTATAATTTTACAACAGTATAAAACATTCCTATACTTCCACCGCAGAGCAGAGACATAATTGGACATGAATTCTCAAGTAAAGTTACAGTAGAGTAAATGTGAAGTAAAATGAACCGCTTTTTCACTCTTGTCCTTATTTTCACACCTCTCCTGCATTGTTCCTTGTCTCCTGATTGGGGTAAACATATCAAATAAATAAATGAACAATAAACAAGTTTGTAGCCTGAACCAAGGGGGTCAACACTCTGCAATACACACTGTCCTTATTGCACAAAGTCTACTCTCAATGGAGACACAAAATCAATCCAGTTTTCCCAGTAGTTTTTAAAAGTTTCTGATTTTAGTCTAGCTGAGAAAGTCAGCTTCTCCATTCTATATATATCGAGCATTACATCTACCCAATCCTCTATTTTTGGTGGATCTTTTTTTAGCCATTTTCTGGTGATGGCCTTTTTAGCCACCACCACCATTATTCGAAATATGTATTTAATCTCCTGGTTCTCTTTTCCCAAATATAAAACTTCAAATGAAAGTGGAATTTGCACTTTCAGAATTGTTTCCATACTCTTCTTTAACTCTTGCCAAAAAGGTATAATACAAGGGCATCCCCAAAAGATATGAAAATGGTTGGCCTTATTTTCCCCACACAGTCTCCAACGTCGTGTGTCTTGAGATTTCTGTTGTGTTGGTGTAATAAAGTATCTTACAATGTTCTTCCAACCATATTCTCTACATGAGAGGGAGCATGTTGTTTTCCACTGTCCTTCATTTATCTTGTCCCATTCCTCCTCTGATAACGTGCGAACGAGCTGAACACGTTCTTCAATAGGTTCAACAACAACCCCCCCACCCCCAGCGGACCCTCCACTGCCTCTACAACTGCCTCTACTGCTTCTCAGAGCAACAACCCCCCACCTCCCCCCATCATCCTCTGCCCCACACCACACCCGTCACCATCTCCCCCCACCCCTCCGCTGGCTTTCACCACAGACTTTTTCACACCTCCCACCCCCAGGACATCCTCACATCACCCACAGTCCCCCACCACCACCACCTCCTGCAACACACACCTCTTTGCACCACCCTCAAACCCACCACTGACATCCCCTACCCTCCAGTCTGGACTACACATCACAGCCAGCCAGGTGAGGAGAGAGCTGGAGAGGCTCAAACAGAGGAAAGCTGCTGGACCGGACCGCATCAGCCCTCGTGTGCTGAAGGCATGTTCCAGCCAGCTCTGTGGAGTTCTCCAGCACCTCTTCAACCTGAGCCTACACCTTCAGAGAGTGCCAGTGCTCTGGAAAACATCCTGCCTGGTCCCAGTGCCCAAAAAAGGACATCCTGCTGCACTGGAGGACTACAGGCCGGTGGCACTGACCTCTCACATCATGAAGGTCATGGAGAGACTGGTATTGGCACACCTCAGACCACTGGTGTGCCCATCACAAGACCCCCTGCAGTTTGCATATCAGCCCCATGTTGGGGTTGATGATGCAATCATCTACCTGCTGCAGAAGGCCTACTCCTCCCTGGACAGACCCAACACCTCAGTCCGGATCATGTTTTTTGATTTCTCCAGCGCCTTCAACACCATCCAGCCCAGACTGCTGAAGGCCAAACTGGAGGGCACGCGGGTGAGTGCTCCCCTCATCACTTGGGTCGATGACTATCTGACGGGCAGACCACAGTTTGTGAGATTACAGAATTGTGTGTCTGATCGTCTGATCAGTAACATCGGGGCCCCCCAGGGAACTGTACTGTCCCCCTTCCTCTTCACCACATACACTGCTGATTTTAAGCACTGCACTGAGTCGTGGTCATCTGCAGAAGTTCTCTGATGACACAGCCATTGTGGGGTGTATTGAGGGCGGGAGGGAGGCTGAGTACAGGGACCTGGTCGACCGCTTTGTGAAGTGGTGTGGGGAGAACCGCCTGCAGCTCAACGTGGAGAAGACGAAGGAGATGGTGGTGGATTTCAGGAGGAACAAGCCCCTGCCCTCTCCTGTCTGCATCGGTGGGACGGATGTGGAGGTGGTACCTGCATACAAGTACCTCGGTATCACATTGGACAATAAACTGGACTGGTCCACCCACACAGAGGCCGTCTACAAGAAGGGCCTGAGCCGGCTTTACTTCCTGAGGAGGCTCGGGTCCTTCAATGTCTGGAACAAAATGCCCGCAGATGTTCTATCAGTCTGTTGTGGCGAGCACCATCTTCTTTGCTGTGGTGTCCTGGGGTGCGGGCATCAGGACAAAGGATGCCAACAACAACAACAGGAGGTGGTGGAGAACAGGATGCTGGCAATCATGGACAATCCCTCTCACCCCCTCCACAAAACACTGGACAAGCTAAAGAGCAGCTTCAGCCACAGGCTCATCCAACCCCGCTGCTCTAAGGAGCGATACAGGAAATCGTTCATTCCAACCGCAATAAGACTCTATAACTCATCTACCTCTGTCAGAGCCACCATCACAGAACTGCACTAACATACCTGTCACCCTTGCACCATGTACCCTGTACTACACTACGCCCCATATACTGGAACATTTACTTCTGTGATATGTGTTAATTAAACCATTTTGATATTACAGACCATTTTATACAATAATATTGTCTTTTGCACACCCAGTCTACATATTCTTACACTGATAGTATATTGTATAGTCAAGTACTTATATTTATACCCTACTATATACTATATATCATATCATATTATATCATACTCTGTATATTCTCTGTATATTCTTCGTATATATAAGTCTATATACACATATTTATACATGTGTACATGTTACTATTATTATATTATTACTACTACTATTACTATTATTATTATATATACTGTTGCTGCCATTATTACTATATACTGCTATTATATTGGTATAAGTACTATCTATATAAATATATATTATGTTATATTGTATACTATATATATATATATATATATATATATATATATATATACTGTACTACTATTCTTATATACTGTCTAACAATAACATTACCATCATATCATCATTACTATTACCATCATATTGCCACTGCACTACTTGTCTGCCTATTCATCTTGTGTTTCTGTTTTTGTTCATTTTTACCTCAATGTTTTGTTTTGTTCTATTGTATTGTGTTTTGTTGTGTTCTGATATACGAGCTGCTATGACAACTTAATTTCCCTCCGGGGATGAATAAAGTAATCTATCTATCTATCTATCTAACTGCCACCCAGCCTCTTTTCCCCCCTTTTCTTTTATATATGTCATATTGTTACCCTTTAATCTTTCCACTTCTTTATATAGTTTTGTGATTAGTTTTCTTTCCCTGGTCTGAATCATATGCTGAGATAAAGAACTTAATGATTCCTGACTCAGGCTCATCTGAATTAAACTTTTTTATAGTTTTCTCCATATAATGCCGCATCTGTAGATATCTGTATAAATCTTGATTGTTTAATCCATACCGATTTTTTAGATCCTGAAAACTTTTGATGGTCTTCTTTTTAAAAAGTTCCCAAAATATTTTTGGTCCCGCGTCCCATCTACTGAATCTACTATCTGCTGTGTTTGGTGTGAAGTCTGAATCATATGCGATTCATCTCAATACCTTACTCTCTTCAATCACTTTATTCTTTGATATAATCTCAAGAAATTCCCTGTCTGCCCCTGCTGCCTTCTAGCCGTATAACGTTATTAAAAACAAGCAAGATCTTACCTTTGCACTTTTCCTGCCACACAGGGAAAGACAACGCCTCCACGACACACACAAATGAAACTTATCTCTCTCTCACGTGTCTGTGTGTGTGTGTGTGTGTGTGTGTGTGCGTCGGGTCAGATCAAGGTGGTCAGCGGGACCTTTCACGTGACTCCTGCATTTAGAGACGCGGTCTTTCCCTGCGTGGAGTTGGAGAGAGCAAGCGACCTTCGGTGACCACGGACAATGATATTCCGGCTGAAATCTTGATACGGACACACAGGGGATGCAGAGGACGCAAAAAACTACGGAGGAAAAGGCGAGTCTTCCCTCCATTGTCATGGGAAACGTGAGATCGCTGGGGAATAAGATGGACGAGCTGACTGCACTGGTCCAAAGTCAGAAGGAGTATCGTGAGTGTAGTTTAATATGCTTTACGGAGACATGGCTGCACCAGGATGTTCCCGACGAAAACACCACCATCAAGGGCTTCCATACTGTGCGCGTGGACGAGACAGCGTTCAGAGCGGTAAGCGCAAAGGAGGGGGTCTTTGCAGGCGACTGAAAGACCGCGTCTCTAAATGCAGGTGTCACATGAAAGGTCCCGCTGATCACCTTGATCTGACCCGACACACACAGACACGTGAGAGAGAGAGAGAGATAAGTTTCATTTCTGATGAAAGTGTGTGTCGTGGAGGCGTGGTCTTCCCCTGTGTAGGAGAGGTGTATAGGCTGGTAAGATCTTTTTTGTTTTTTAATTTTTAATAACGTTATATGGATTACATTATAGCGTAACGAGTTGATATGATGCGGAGCTCCCTGTGTTGTTTTCCAATTGCTGGTGGAAGTGAAGGGGGTTAACCCCGCAGTAAGCAACATCACCTTCGGCCCTGGATGGAACACACCTCTGGCTACGACCGGTGAGCTGAAGCAGGAACGATTAACAAGAGGAAAGTGACTGAAGGAAAGTGTGAAAGACATTCACAGATTCAGACTTTTCGGATCAATAGCAGACTTGCAAGGGGATTCGTATCAAGTTACATTGTGAAACCTTTCAGGTAATGCAATAACTTTATTACAGTTTCCCTTTTTCCAAATGAACAACTG